>NC_137019.1:31265244-31457744 GCF_032717465.1 Coenobita brevimanus
AGATTACTAGTGGAGAAGGGAGAAAAAGTGAGCAGATGGAGAGAACACTTTAAGGAATTGTTGAACGTGGAGGATGGAAGTAATGCGAGTATAAGTGGCTGGGGAATGGCTGGGAGAAGGAGGGAAGTGAGAAGACAGGAAGAAGTCAGTAGGATAGAAGTTGTCGAAGCAATGAAGAAAGTTAAATCATGAAAAGCCCCAGGAATTGATGGAGTGTGTGGTGAAATGCTGAAGCATGGGGGAGAGATAGTAGTAGAATGGATGTGGAAGATGTGCAGATTGGCCTGGGAGGAAGGTAGAGTCCCGGAGGATTGGAAGTCAGGTATAATTATTCCCTTGTACAAAGGAAAAGGGGAAAAAGAAGTGTGTGGTAATCATAGGGGCATTTGTCTTCTTAGTATAATAGGAAAAGTGAATGGTAGGATACTTATTGACAGAGTTAGAGAAAGAACAGAGAAATTAGTTGGAGAAGAACAGGGAGGCTTTAGGAAGGGAAGAGGTTGTGTAGATCAGATATTCATTCTCAGATCTTTAGTGGAAAAGTTTCAAGAGAAGGGAAAGAAGTTGTATGCGGCTTTCATGGATTTGGAGAAAGCATATGACAGGGTGTATAGACTAGGATTGTGGAAAGTGTTAAGAATATATGGAATAGATGGGAAGTTGTTGAATGCTGTGAAGAGTATGTACGATGGTGCGAAGGCTGCAGTGCGTATGGATGGTGAACTAAGTGAATTTTTCTCTTTGAAAGTTGGGTTGAAACAGGGATGTGTCATGTCTCCATGGTTGTTCAATCTGTACATGGATGGGGTAATAAAAGAGGTACAAGGTAGGGTAGTGGATGTTGGAGTGGCCCTGGTGAGATAGGATAGTGTTTGGAAACTCCCTGTACTGTTGTTTGCAGATGATACCGTGTTGTTGAGTGAAGACGAAGGGGAGCTGCAAGGCTTGGTGGATGAGTTTGAGAGAGTGTGTAAGAAACGGATCTAAAGGTGAATGTAGGGAAGAGTAAAGTGATGGTCTTTGAGAGAGGTGAAGTCAGTGAATGTACAGCGAGGTTGGATGGTGAGGAATTGGAAAATGTGAGTACGTTTAAGTACTTGGGTAGTGTGATGAGTAAGGATGGAGGTTTGGAGGATGAAGTGCTTGAAAGGGTACAGCAGGGAAGAAAGGTTGCTGGTTCTTTGAAAGCAGTGATAAGAAACAGGGAAGTGAGCATGGAAGTGAAAAAGTTACTACATGACAGTATTGTGATACCAACTCTAACGTACGGAAGTGAAGCTTGGACGTTGTTGGAAGGACACAAGTCAAGAGTGAGAGCCGTGGAAATGAGTTATTTAAGAGGAGCCTGTGGAGTCACATGGAGAGACAGGCTGACGAATGAGGATATAAAGAAGCGTTGTGGTGTTGATGTGGATGTGATAGGAAGCGTTATGAGGAACACACTGAGGTGGTTTGGCCATGTGGAGAGGATGGAGGGTGAAAGACTGACGAAGAGAGTGTATGTGAGTGAGGTGGAGGGGGAAAGAGGGAGGGGGAGGCCGAGGATGAGATGGAGAGACGGGGTGGAGATGTATATGAGAGAGGGGGGTGTGAGTTGGGAGCAGGGGAGTGAAATGGCGGGGGACAGGGCGACTTGGAGGCGATTTGTTTGTGGCCACCCCAAACGGGATTGAGGCGTCTGGCAATAGATAGATAGATAGATAGAAGTATGCTTATGGCACATACCTTCAGCTTTCTCCTGGGATGTTTGTTGAGCCTTCTTCGATCACCGTAGGACTTGTGGAGACCTCTGAAGTTGGGTAACGAGTTTCCACTTTACACTTCCCGACAACCCGTAATATGATTAACACAGCCAGATATTAACACTATAAACACTACTCTATGATTATCAAGTAGTTTGGGATCCATACTCCAAAAAAAAACACTGTGAAAGCAATGAAAATTACGAGCGCGTTTGACCTTTCCACTTGCGCTAGTTCGCTCTTGGTATTCTGTCATTTATTATTCATAAAACCTCTCACAATATATCTGGAGTCTTTATCCATAAGTTTCCTTCAGTAGTATTAGTTTATTTTCACTGAAGTCATTCAATTTTTCATTCAGTAAAATACGTAGAGAGCCACGGATTCACTTTCACTGTTAAAACATCAAGTATTTGTACTCATATTCTTATATTACTAATTACTTACATTACTATTTACATTTTCTATTGTATTTTCAATATTTACACTTCCATTTTACTTACACTATGTTATTCACTGTCACTTTCAGTAAGATAAAACTATATTACACTGTTCAATCATATGTACTGAACATCCATTGCTTTCAGTTGCTATTTACACATTATTTACACATTATTTTCACATTACTTTCCTTTCCCACTTGCACTTTTAGAACTGCTTCTGGCTGTGGTAATCAAAGAAGCAGGTAACACAGAGGGGAACTTGGCACTCAGCGCACTGCCAAGAGGTGCGTTTGTGCTCAGGTGTGCGTCGGGTGGTATGTGCACACACCTGGCACCTGCAGATCGCAGCCTTCCTCTTGCCTGTGGCAGGCATTTGCACCAGTCTGTGCCGATCCATGTACGCCCTCTGCTCAAGTCTGTCGGGAAGTGTTACTGGATGGCGCCTTGGAGTTGCTGCTGTCACCCTACCATAGCTTTCCAGCAGCTGCTGAACACAAGTCCTGGCGAACAACCTCAGGGAGAAGGACTTGGGTGGCTTGACCTTCATCTTGTACAGGATGAAGGCGTTCAGCATCGTCATGTTTGAGATGCAGAAAAACTTTCCTGTACCACCTAGTATTCTTCCTGAGGCAGTCGATCTCACCAATCATCATGTCGGACTTGTCCACCAGCCGCATGTTGATATTGTAGTCTAACACAGCATCAGGTTTCGTCACAGGTTCGCCTGTCCTACGGTCGACCTTCCCACTGTCTGTCATTTCCTCCTTATGTATGGTGGTGAGCATGTGCATGACCCTCTTGTCATGCCACCATATTGCCAGCATCTTCTCAGACTTGCATAGGTGCACGTCTCCTCGCTGCGAGGTTCCTGCCTATGGGAATTTAGGGAAGTGGGCACGATTACTCTTGACAGTGCCGCAGGAGCCGATGCCGTGCTCTGAAAGGTATTTGGCAAGTTTCGGTGCTGTATAATAGTTGTCTGTATACAGCACATGATTCCCACCAAAATACTTTTCAAGGAGCACATTCACTATACAGCCTGAGAAGCCAAGGGGGGGGTGTTTTATCCAGATCGACAGTGCTGGCTGAATAAATGACGAAGTCAAGGATGTACCCTGTCTTACAGTTGCACAGTACAAAGAACTTGATTCCAAAGCGATGGCGTTTGCTTGGAATGTACTGAACAAACCGAAGACGTCCTCTGAACAAAACCAAGGATTCGTCAATGACAACCTTCTGAAAGGGGTGGAAGAATGACATAAACTTATCCTTCATTCTGCTCAGAATCTCCCGGATCTTCCAGAGTGGGGCGGTTTGGGAAGGTACGTCGTTGTCGGCAAAGTGCAGGTTTCCCATGATGTTCCGGAAGCGATCTCTGGCTATGTACTTATTGAAGGTGGGTGAGGGTAGTAAGGAGTCCATGGACCAGTATTCTTCCAACTCATGCTTCTTTGAGTGTGGCATGAGAAGCATGAGGGCGAAGAACACATTCAGCTCCTGCACTCCCAGCATGGACCACTGTTGAATCTTGGCTGCACCTGTACCACTTGCAGCACATTGTGATTCATACCTGTTGGTCTCATCACATATGTGCTGCACGACTTCGTCATCTAGGAAGGCCAAAAGGAAGTCCACACACTCAGCATCCTCGTCAAGAGTGAAGGCAGGCTGTACTCCTGAGGAACTCTCATCAAAATCTAAATGTTCTGGGTCAAAATCGGACCCTTCCGTCCATGCGAAGGAGTCCAGGATTCCCTGTCGTGGCGGTGTAGGGTGGGTGAGGGTGGTGGGTGGCTGTGAGGGAGATTTACCATGTTCAAGGTCACTCGCACTGATCCTGGGTTGTCGTACAGCACTAGCAGCCCTTACTCTACTAGCAACTCTACTTTTGCGGGTCAGGGATTTACCTCTTCCTCTACGGCCTGCGTTCATTGTTGATGCTGGTGGTGACTCTGATGACAAAGACTCCGGAGATAATTCAGTAGAAGAAGAGGAAGAAATAAGTGAAGTGGGGCTTGGGGAACGGGGAGGTGAATCAACTCAGGACTCATGGTGGGCTGGGTCATGCGGGACCATTGTTCCGGGGCTAACACGCCACCTTTTCACTCCCTTCCCAAATTCCTTCCCTTGCTGCACTAACGGCACTTTCCCTTGGAGCTAGGGATAACTTTGGACACTGAAGCACTCGTACTAGTACTTTCTGGCACGATTTCCTCACCCGGCTCATCATACGAATCCCCTGAAGGGTCAAAATCACTATCCATCATCACCACTGATAATTCCACTAGTTCACGTTCCACTGCAGAGTCACTTAGTCCTTTCCTGCTTCCCTCATGAGTTTTTCTGGGTGTAGAGGTCACGGGGCCCTTTGCAATGGGTGCAGAAGTGACAGAAATGGCAGGGTGCGAGTGCGACATGTTTTGACCACAGTGGAGGACAAGGAACTAAATGCTGCGGCTTATCTGAGAAGGCAAGGGTTGACAGTGACAATGAGGATGACAGCTGCTAACTTACATGCTAATAAATTACTGGTAGAAAATCTCGGCAATACATAAAGAAATAGGTAGTTCCAGGTGAATGTAAATGTCACTTAGGCTTCTCCCTTCCTTTCTGATATATATTTTTATTACAGAAATGGATTACAAGGCATAATTCAGAGGGGAAATTACCGTGGTAATGTAGTGAATGAATGCATGTGAGGTGTTGTCAGGTGATAATTAGCCAATTCCTGGTGTATACCATTATCACTTACCTTATTTTTTTTGGTATATAATATTTTGTATAAGTATAGGGCATAGGGCTTATTTCAATGGATGAAATCTGTGGAAAAATCCGGGGGAGATTTGCTTAGCGCAGTGCGGCGTGGAAGGTGAGAGGACAGGGTAATGGAGGGGAGGTAGGGAGGGGAGTCAGGAATGGGGGAAAATCGCTAAAATGTCAACAATGGATCGGAGTACAGATGAGATTTGGAGTGCTGACTAGTGTTGGACATTGGGAGTACTGATGGATGATACAAGCCACCACTTGAAAGCCCAGGATAATTCAAAATAACACAAAATCACAAAAGTGACGCCCCGTGGTATGATCCATTGCGCCCGAGTGTCATGAAATTGACACCTCGCGGTTAAGGGGTTAAAGGCTCCAACATGCTTGCATGCGTCGGCCTTAGTCACCTAAAGGCGGCTCTCCATGCTGCACGATCTATTGCAGCCTCCCTGTTCAGTCCCTTAACTCTGAGGTCACAGTGACCTTGTCCCATGTCTTTCTTGGTCTTCCCCTCATAACCCCACCTCCAGTATTAACACTTCTCACATTCCCCACGCAGTTATGATCCCCCATCCTCTCCACATGCCCAAACCATCTCAATTTACCTCTCCTCATGACAACACCAATACACTCCAGTCCCATCCTACCTCTCATTTCTTCCATTGTAAACCCAGTCCCCCCAGACCTTGCACGCAGGGACGCACTACACATCCACCTAATCATTGTCATTTTTGTACGTCTGAGCATGCAAATATCCTCCTCCTTTACTGCCCAGGTCTCACTACCATACAGCATTACACTCCTAACACATGCTGCATACAAAGACCCCTTAGCACGTAGGGAGAGTCCTCTTAATACCAGGAGAGGCAAGAGCTCCCTGAACTTCTTCCAACCACTTCTCACCCTCTAGCACACATGTCTCCCATATAAAAAAACTCTTCCACACATTCAAGAGATTCACCAGCAAGCTCAATCCTTTCAACCTCCGCCTGCTCTCCCCAACACACTGTGCACATAAAATTAGCATTATCTCGCAGTCTACCTCTGATACCACTACATCTCTTGTCCACCCATTTATCACAAACACTTCACAAGATGGAATTACTTCCCACGCTCTTGTGGCAAACTGCACATGGCCACTCTCCCTCGTCTTTGACAGTACCACCACCAACCCTAGATATCATCACTTTTG
The DNA here is from genome assembly GCF_032717465.1 of Coenobita brevimanus. Classification (NCBI taxonomy): domain Eukaryota; kingdom Metazoa; phylum Arthropoda; class Malacostraca; order Decapoda; family Coenobitidae; genus Coenobita; species Coenobita brevimanus. The sequence continues at coordinate 31,271,388 of NC_137019.1, forward strand.
TTTTATCTGCATTTACCCTTAAGCCTTTGTGCCCCATACCATCTCTCCACTTCCCAAACCTTTCCTCCACCTCCCTTTCGTTCTCTGCAATCAACACCAATCATCAACATACAACATCTTCTACAGGAGTCCGTTTCTGAAGTCACGTGAGAGGGCTTCAGATACCATGATAAACAACGTGGGACTCAAAACTGACCCCTGATGCACACCAACGATCACGGAAAACTCATCACTCAAATCTCCATTCACTCTTACCTGGGTGCGAGCACCCACATACTTAGCCATAACCATGCTAACCAGCCACTCCTCCAAGTTAAGCTTTCTCATTGTCCACTTCAGCACCTCTCTAGGGACTCTGTCAAAGGTCTTTTCCAAATCACCAAAAACAAAATACAGATCCCTTTTCTTCCCAATCAATTTTTCTTGAAGCTCTCAAACAATGAATATGGCATCAGTGGTCCCCCTGCCTGGCATAAACCCAAACTGCATCTCATCGAAATTCACGCTTTCTCTAATCACACCTTCTCTCTCCATTACCTTCATTGTCTGATCTAAAAGCTTTATACCTCTATAATTTCCTCTCTCCAGGGCATCACCTTTCCCTTTATACGCATTTACAATTACACTCTTCAGCCAATCATCTGGGACAACACACTCATAAATAATCATATTTATCAGGTCAGTGACTAACCTCACCCCTATATCTCCTGAGGCCTTCGACACTTCGGCAGTCAGACCAGACACATCTGCTGCCTTCCCCACCTTCATCCTTCCTATTACCTCAATCACAGTAGCAGCATCAATCAAAGGCCAAGGGCCAAACACTGGATCTGCTGGCTCCAAACCTTCCCTGTCCCAGTCAAACTCCCCATTCAACAACCGGCTATAATGCTCTCTCCATGCATCTTTATTATCCTCACTGTTCATCAAAACCCTTCCTTCATCATTCTTCACACACTGCTCACCTATAATATCCTGATCATCCATCTTCATCTGATTTGCCACCTTAAATATCATATTTTTCCTTTCCCTATGATTTAGGTTATCAAGTAAAAGTCTCTGTGACTCAGACTTCGCCCTGTATACCTCTCTTCTAGCTCTGCGCTAGGCAGCCAAGTATTCCTCCCTGCTACCACCCTTCTTCCATTCCCGGAAAACCCTTCTTTTCTCCATTACTGCAGCTTCTACACCCTCATCCCACCACCAAGTTATTTTATGTCTTCGTGGTCCTCTTGTCCAACCGCATACTACATCAGTAACTCTCAAGAGATTGTTCTTGAGGGCTCTGTACTGTTCATTAACGCCTCTGTCTACGGCTCCCTGTTCAGCCACCACTCTCCTCATCTCTATAGAAAGCATCCCTTATTACTTGGTTTTCCAGGTTCCATATTTTCCTCTTAGTACATAAGTCCTTTTTTTCATCACTCATTCTTTAAGCACCATATCACAAATCAATAATTTGTGCTGTTGGACACACTTCTCACTTCCTATCTTTAACATTCCTCACTAACCTCTTATCAGCCCTCCTAACCAGAAAATAATCTATCTAACTGCTATTTCTCCCAGACTCATACGTAGTTAACCTACTCTCTCTTATCCTAAAATATGTGTTACACACAGTCATGTCTGTTGCCTCCCCAGACTCGAGTATCCTTTCCCCTTCTGCATTCCTTATACCATACGCACATCCCCCATGTACTCCTTCAAAACCTTATGCTGCATCACCTACATGACCATTTAGGTCCCCTCCCAAAACCGCTATCTCATCATCCCGCATACCACCTACTACGCGTATTTAATCATCCCAAAATCTATCTTTCTCTACTTCATCCAGTCCTGCCTGTGGAGCATATACCAGTATAATTGCATTAATCTTTCTACCGAACAGAATTTTTACTACCAATATCCTATTGCTTACTCTCATAACATTCATAACATATTCCATCCACTTCTCTGCAACCATCACACCAACACCCCCATATTAGTCTTTCCCCCCCTGCCAAAACAACTTATAGTTTTTTTTTCTTTTTAATGCGAGGAAGAAGGAACCAAAGGCCATGAGCCTGCAGTAACAGTTCCCTCCAAGAGAAAAACAAAATACAATAGAGAGCCAAATTCCAGATCCGATCATTTTGAGATGCCTGGACACACTGCGTTTGAAAGACTGGAGATCATAGACAGCAGGAAATACAGACAGAGGGGGACAGTTCCAGAGCTGACCTGTTGCATAAATGAAAGACTGGGAGTAACGGTTAACTCTTGCATTAGAGAGTTAGACAGAAAAGGGATGAGAGTTTGCTACCAGACGGGTGCTACGCGCCCGTCGTAGAGGTGAAGGAATGCAAGCAGACAGTTCAGAGGAGCAGTGACCATTAAAGTAGCAATAGAAAAGAGATAAAGATGCAACAGTGCGGCGAAGAGACAGAGGTTGAAGGGAGTCATTAAGAGGAGGAGAGTTAATGAGACGAAAAGCCTTTGACTCCACCCTATTGAGAAGAGCTGTATGTGGGGAGCCTTCCCACACATGAGAGTTGTACTCCACACAGGGGCAGATAAAACCCCTGTATAGAGTCAACAATTGTGCAGGGGTAAAGAAAGAGCGGATTCGGCTTAGCACACCCAATCTCTTGGAAGCAGATTTTACAAGAGATGTAATATGATCTTTCCAAGATAAATCCCGAGTAAATGAAACCCCAAGCATGTTCAAGGATGATGCAGGATTAAGCTGAATATTATTAAACATTAGTGGGTATACCTGTGGAAGATTTTGTCGGGTTGATAGGTGTAAGAACTGAGTCTTAGATGCATTAAAAACAACCATATTATTTTTATCCCAGTCAGAGATACGAGCCAAGTCAGACATTAGGTGTGCCATAGCCTCATCCCTTGTTTGTTGAAGTAACTGTTGAGATGGGCGTTGCGGGAACCGAATGGAAAGGTGAAGGGTGGAGTCATCAGCGTATGAGTGGATATTGTGACGCCCCCACTAAACTACTGGAGTGCTGGGCTCCCTCGTTACGGTTGGATCACCGCCTCGGAGCCCCACACGGCTAGGTGAAACAAGCCGGGCTTCACCCGTGGGGATATATATACCGCTGCTTCAGTCAGAGAAGGCAGACTCACACTATTAACGGCTGACAGTGTTCCTCCTCCCTGAGTGGGTTTACACCGCCACATTCACCTCCCTCACGGTAACAGTGCTCGGTGACCTTGTGACGTGGAAGAGGGTGTATATCAATTTTGTATTATTTGTATATCATATAATTCTGTATCTTGCCTGTAGCGGTTTCCCTTTGTCCGTTTGCTTAACTACCTGATCTATTTGTCTTGTTCTTTGTGCAGTAACCACTGTTTAAGTGTTATAACTTTAATCTTTGTCATTAACCTTGTTACTTGTCATAATGTTGTTAGGTACTTTTTGTAGTGTAAGGTTTAATATTAAAGTATAGTTAAGTTCCACTGTTTCTTGTCTTTACCTTACACCAAATGTAGAGTCCGCCCCTGTAACTAGATAACCACGCGGCGGATTGTTACATGTGGGGGCCCGTCCGGGATTGATAATTAATCAGCTAGTTAAGTAATTTAGTCATTATCTATATTTAACGAATACAACCTCTCCGCCTCACAGGGTCACGTCACATGTGTAGCCTTCGGTGAGGCCTGCTTCCATTGACTTTAAATTCCTTACTTAGTGGCCACTTAAGGGTAGTTAATGTAGCAGGATAGGTGTGATTGTTTGGGCTGTTCCATTTGTAAGGACTTGTTTCCCACCAGCCGTTTGAGACTCGTCTTGTTACCCATGTACCTGTGGTGAACCACTGACGTTCACAGCCTTTAATTACGTATACTACGTGGTAACCTGACCATTCTTAAACTCTTTCAGCCAGTTATTTCGAAAGAGTACTTATTCAGGACTTTTTTGTGTGTTAGTGTGGGCTGATACTCTCCTGGATAACCTGGCTTGTTATTGCGTTATAGTATCAGAAGCTCATTCATGCTTATCAATTACTGGTTTATAAGAATTTAACGGGAGGTAAATTTTTTAAAAATCAGTCACTAGTAGTTAACCATCTTGTTCCCGGTTAATGCTAGTCTTTTCCTACTGGTAGTTAACCATCTTTTTCTCGGTTAATGCTAGTCTGTCCATAAGTATCCCCTTGTTACTGATAATCAGCCATCACTATTCGGCTGTTATCCCATGAGTTATATCTTTTCATTGTTAAACTATTCTTAACTGCCAATCTTGTCCCTAGTTAGCCAACTGTACGTGGCTAGTATCATTTGTTACACTTTACTGCCTTATAACTATGTTGACTGTATACATGTTATACCAGTTATTCCTGGTCAGTGCTTAGAAATAAGGCCATTAGCAGGTTTCACTTAGAGTGCGGAACTTTCAAGACCATGACTGACTTTAATGCATTAGAGTTTGTCGGCAACCCCTCCTTGGATGAACTTAAAGCTGCTAAAATATCAAAGGATGACCTTAAGTACATTGCTAAGTCATTTAAAATTCCATTCGCTCAGGATGTGAGGAAAGATAAGTTAAGAGCACTAATTCTGACCCACTTAGGAGACACAGAGGTAGTCGAAGCCTCTGCGGTGGAGCTAGAAGCTTCTAGTATAATTAAAGATCCTCAAATCCTGTTGGAGATAAAGAAAGTAGAGATGCAGGCAATGCAAATGAAAATGGAGTATGAAAGAGAGGAAAGAGAACATGAACGTGAGAAAATGGTACATGAAGAAAAGGAAAGAAATAGGCAGTATGAATTGCAACTTCAGGCTCTTCAAGCCCAACTAGCAGAGCACACAACCAAACCTGCTGGGACCTCAGAATCTCCCTACATCTCAAACACCTCGTAAATCTGACTTGCTTAAATATGTAAAACTAATCCCATCTTTCCCTGATACCGATCCTGAGGCGTTCTTTAGAGAATTTGAATCAACAGCCAGACATTTCGAGATCCATGAAGCAGACTGGGTATGGCTCATAAAGCCTAAACTATCAGATAAGGCTTTAACTGTTTGTAACAACATTGAGAACAACACTGATTATGAAACAGTCAAGAAGGCCATTCTCGCAGCTTATTCAATCTCCACAGAGGGTTACCCATAAGCTTTCCGTAACATTGTTAAACTTCAGTACCAAACCTATGCTGAGTTTGCCTCTGATAAGCTTCGTTCCTTAAAACGATGGTTATAGTCTGCATCTGTGAACACTTTTGATAAGTTACTTAATCTAGTTGCTCTTGAAGAGTTCTTGAGAAGAGTTCCACACTCTATCAAGGTACACATTATCGATAGGGAGGAGACTAATGTGCTTAAAGCAGCCCAATTGGCTGATATCTACTCACTTCTGCATCGCTCACCCCCCAGGGAGAGGAAAACCCATTCACCCACTGTTAGGTTGCCTGGTGGTTCCAAAGGTGCTGATAGTAATAAGAACACTGATAGAAACAAAGATGGTAAGCAAGTGGCACAGAACACTCCTGTCTGTTTTTTTTGTAAAAAACCTGGGCATATAATAATAAATTGCCCAGACCCCAAGTGCAAAGTGTCCAAGATCTCTGCAAAAAAGCCTGTTGCTTCCATCCAATCCATGCCACCCAATGCTAATTCTCCTGATCCATTCCAGCCATTCCGTTCCACCGGTACAGTCGCGCTTGTTCCTGGCCAACAGGAGCACTCTGTCCAGATAGTGCGGGACACTTGCGCTGCTCAATCCCTCATCCGGAAATCTGCCTTACCCAATATCCAGGATAACTATACCGGAGAACTGGTATATCTGAGGGACTTAAACGATCCCTTCCCCACTCTTCTGGCCAGAGTGCACCTGAACTGTGGCTTGGTCCAGGGAACTGTCACCATAGGGGTAAGTGAAGATGAATCATTACCCATTCCAGATGTTGATTCCCTTCTTGGCAACGATCTGGCTGGAGGACTTGTTTACCCTCCTCTAGTTGTCAGTAAGTCTCCTTTGCCTCAGAATCCAACAGATGATCTTGAACAAGACCAACCTAACTTATTCCCTAGTTGTGCCATTACCAGATCACAATCCAAAGGTAGTAAAGTAATTAAACCTACCCTACCTCCCCAAAGCATCATTCCTACCATATTTTCTGAACAAAGTCTTAAAGAGGCACAACAAAGTGACACTTCCCTGATTCAATTGCATAATAAAGCCATTTCCAAGGATAATATAATCCATCCTCCTTCATTTTACCACCAAGATGGAGTACTCATGAGAATGTATAAGCCATCCCAACTAGGTGATGATGACACATGGGCTGAGTACCATCAAATAGTACTACCAAAAAGCTTGCGGCATCCTGTAATGGAAGTTGCTCATGCAGGCCTTGCAGGCCATCTAGGTATCAAAAAAACTTATTCTAGATTGCTAACTGAATTTTTCTGGCCAGGCATGAAGAAGGATGTAACTGACTTTGTTAAGAATTGCCATACTTGTCAAGTAGTAGGTAAATCGAATGAAGTAATTCCACCTTACCCCTTACAACCCATTAGAGTACCTGCTGAGCTTTTCCAAAAGATTATTATTGACATAGTTGGACCACTTCCTAAGACCAAGAAAGGCAATCAGTATATACTCACTACTTTGTGCCCCACCACTAGATATCCTGAGGCATTTCCTTTAAAAAACATTTCCTCCAAAAATGTAGCCAAAACCTTAACACACATGTTTACAACATTTGGTATTCCTCAGGAAATCCAGTCAGACAGAGGTTCTAACTTTACAAGTGAACTATTTACCCAGGTCCTTAAGGAATTAGGGATTAAACAAACTCTGTCCACAGCTTACCATCCACAGTCGCAGGGTGCATTAGAGAGACTACATCAAACTCTCAAGACTATGATTCGTAAATTCTGCCATGAGGAGGATCATGATTGGGATGAGGGACTGCCCTTCCTTCTTTTCGCCATTCGTGAAACTCCATCTGACTCCTTGGGTGTTTCTCCTTTTGAACTCTTGTATGGAAGGAAGGTAAGGGGGCCCCTTAAAGTGATCAAAGACCAAATGATAGCTTCACCCACCAGTAAACTGATAACTGTCCAACAGTACATAAATTCCCTTCAGGATAAATTGAGTAAGGTTCGAGCTTTTGCTAAGAAGAACTTAATTCGTGCCCAGACAGTCATGAAGAATCACTATGATAATAAATCTCAGGTTAGGGAATTCAATGAGGGTGATACGGTTTTGGCATACATCCCTGTCACTGGCTCTCCTCTACAAGCAAAATATCACGGTCCATATAGAGTTCAGAGAAAACTGTCAAATTACAACTATATATTAGAGACCCCAGACCGTCGCAAGGCAACTCAACTTGTTCATATTAACTTACTTAAGCCCTATAAGCACCAGGAACCACCAGACAACTCCCCGAGACTCATGTTACCCGTAGACTTACAACACACCATAAATACAGCAAGCTCCAACCCTCCTGAAACCTTGCATGAGATCCCTTGCATCCGCCCTATGGTTCAGGAGCCGGAGTTAGCTAGCACCATTCCAGCCCCTCCACTGTCCAACTCTGAGATACTTAACAATCTCCAACAATATCTCCAACACCTCACACCAATACAAAAACAGGATTTAGAAACAATTATAAGACTGTACCCTAAATTGTTTAATAACAATCCTGGCCGATGTACCATCACCTCTCATAAAGTAAAGTTGGTGCCAGGAACCCATCCAATTAAATGCAATCCTTATAGGTTACATCCACAGAAAAAAGCACAGATGCAGAAGGAGGTGGATAACCTGTTGGACCAAGGATTAGCAGTCCCCAGCCAGTCCCCGTGGGCATCACCCTGTCTACTCGTGCCCAAGGAAGATGGACAAATACGTCTCTGCACTGATTATCGTAGAGTCAACTCTGTCACGATCCCAGACGCCTATCCACTCCCCCGGGTAGATGATCTGATTGATGAGGTGGGACAATTGCAGTTCATTACTAAAATTGACTTGCTTCGGGGCTATTACCAAATTCCTCTAACTGATGATGCTCAGCTCATCTCTGCCTTTGCTACTCCTTTCGGGCTTTACCAATATACTGTAATGCCCTTCGGTATGAGGAACAGTCCTGCCACTTTCCAGCGGGCCATGAATTATCTATTGCAAGACTTAGATGGAGTATCAGTCTACCTGGACGACATACTAATTTTTTCTCCCCACTGGCGGCAACATCTCTGCCAACTCTCTGAGGTGCTGTCCAGACTACACGACGCCAACCTCACGGTGAAGCTGGCCAAGACCACCTTTGGCTGGGCCACGGTGACGTACTTGGGACATGAGGTGGGCAGAGGAGTCTTCCGCCCCAAAGCAGCCAACATCTCTGACATCATCCAGTACCCTGCACCCACTACCCGGAAGGCGCTGATGCGTTTTTTGGGAATGGCCGGGTACTACCGGAGATTTTGCCCTAACTTCGCCAAGGTAGCTGCTCCACTCACCAGGATGAAGAGTGGCTCTGTGCCATTCATTTGGACGGACGACTGCCAGACCTCCTTCAACCAACTCAAAACGTTCCTCACCCAAGATCCCGTGCTGCTCTCGCCGGACTTCAACAAGCCGTTCATCCTACACACTGACGCCAGTGAAGAAGCTGTGGGAGCCGCCCTGCTTCAAGAGAAGGAAGGCATACTACACCCTGTCTCCTACCACTCTGCAAAGCTGGACGTCCATCAACGTCGCTACTCCACTATAGAGAAGGAGCTACTCTCCATCATCTCTGCCATCAAAAAGTTTGAGTGCTACCTTTCTCCTAACAGTGCCCCTCTGCAAGTGTATACAGATCACAACCCCCTCTCATTTCTGGATCGAAACAAGGTCTCGAATCAACGGCTTTTAAGATGGTCCCTATACCTCCAACCCTTTAACATCGACATTCACCACATCAGAGGTTCAGAAAATCTCCTAGCAGACACACTCAGCCGCCTGTAACACAGCCTCTACGACACCACCTCTTCGATGGGGTGTCGTTTTAGGGGGGAGGTGTGACGCCCCCACTAAACTACTGGAGTGCTGGGCTCCCTCGTTACGGTTGGATCACCGCCTCGGAGCCCCACACGGCTAGGTGAAACAAGCCGGGCTTCACCCGTGGGGATATATATACCGCTGCTTCAGTCAGAGAAGGCAGACTCACACTATTAACGGCTGACAGTGTTCCTCCTCCCTGAGTGGGTTTACACCGCCACATTCACCTCCCTCACGGTAACAGTGCTCGGTGACCTTGTGACGTGGAAGAGGGTGTATATCAATTTTGTATTATTTGTATATCATATAATTCTGCATCTTGCCTGTAGCGGTTTCCCTTTGTCCGTTTGCTTAACTACCTGATCTATTTGTCTTGTTCTTTGTGCAGTAACCACTGTTTAAGTGTTATAACTTTAATCTTTGTCATTAACCTTGTTACTTGTCATAATGTTGTTAGGTACTTTTTGTAGTGTAAGGTTTAATATTAAAGTATAGTTAAGTTCCACTGTTTCTTGTCTTTACCTTACACCAAATGTAGAGTCCGCCCCTGTAACTAGATAACCATGCGGCGGATTGTTACAATATGGTTAGATGTACAGCTTAGAAGATCATTGATGAATAAAAGGAAGAGAGTTGGTGATAGGACAGAGCCCTGAGGAACACCACTGTTGATAGATCTAGGAGAAGAACGATGGCCGTCTACAACAGCGGCTATAGAACGACCAGAAAGGAAGCTAGCGATGAAGGCACAGATAGAAGGATAGAAACCGTAGGAGGGCAGTTTGGAAATTAAAGATTTATGCCAGACTCTATCGAAAGCCTTTGAGATGTCAAGTGCAATGGCAAAGCTTTCGCCAAAGTCCCAAAAGGAAGATGACCAGGAGTCTGAAAGGAAGATGAGAAGATCGCCAGTGGAGCGTCCCTGACGGAACCCATACTGACGATCGGAAAGAAGGTTGTGATAGGAAAGATGCCTTAAAATTTTTCTATTGAGAATTGACTCGAAAACTTTTGAAATACAGGACGTTAAAGCAATTGGACGATAGTTGGAGGGTTGGGAGTGGTCACCCTTGTTTGGGACTGGCTGAATGACAGCAAACTTCCAGCAAGAAGGAAAGGTACAAGTTGACAGACAAAGGCGAAAGAGTTTGCCTGGGCAGGGTGTAAGCACAGAAGCACAGTTCTTGAGAACAACAGGAGGGACCCCATCAGGCCCATCTGCCTTGTTAGTACTGAGGCCAGTGATGGCAGAAAATAAATCAACAATCTTTCTGGCTGATCCACTCCTGTACTGAACTTCCTGCAAACACGCCACATCCACCCACCTCCCACTGAATACCTCAACGACATCCCCCACTCTTCCCCTCAAACTTCCCACATTCCAAGAACCCACTCTAATCCCTCTGGGTGATTTACTGTCCTCAGGCTTGCTTTGAAATTTATTCTTGTATTTAGTCATAGTCAGTATTAATAAAGGGGGATAGACATACCACAGGCCCCACTCACTGCACAGTCCCAGGTCCAGGCAATGGATCTGGAACCCCTAGCCCACCAGCTTACCAGTGGCTGTGGTAGTGGCCTCGGGGCACTCTGCCAGGACAGCTGCAGGGACACCCTCCAAGTGTGCCTTGGCACTGCAACTGTCCTGCCATTATACATCCACTGATAGGGCAGCCTCCTGGGGTGCTACTCCCAGGTTCGGGCCCCTCTCTACTGGGCGGAAGTGGCAGCCTGGGAACCACAATGCCCTGTACCCTCTAGCACAGGCTCGAGCCCCATCTTGACCTGGACCCATGATCTATGCCGGCGGAACCCTCGGCACGCCTCCCCCTCAGAAGTCCGCCACTATGTAGCGGCGGCAAAGTTTTCTGGTGGCATGCCCTTGCTGGCGCCAACCCCTGTAACGTAGTGGGATACGTTGTGTGAAATGTAAAGTGCATGTGGTGTAGTGCATGAGATAGAGGAAACGTTTGGGAGAGTATGCTGGTCTACTCTCCATGTTACTGTCACACTGAAAGCGTCGGCAAAGGGGATGGTTAGATAGCTAGTGAAACAGGAGCTCCAGCCCTCCCTGTCACCAGCATTCCCATTAACCTCGGGAGTACCTCCGTATTTGGCCCGTGGTACAGCCTCCTCCTACTATATATATATATAAAGGATCGGCAAAGGGGATGGTTGGATAGCTAGTGAAACAGGAGCTCCAGCTCTCCCTATCACCAGCATTCCCATTCCCCTCGGGAGTACCTCCCTGTTTGGCCCGTGGTACAGCCTCCTCCTACTATATATATATATATATATATATATATATATATATATATATATATATATAAACCAGATTTATTTGTTGGTATTGTAGAAAATGATGTGTTATGTAAAGAATAATTTGCAGCAACTATTAATAACAGACGTGTAAAAAAAATAATAAAAGGTCTGTTTAAAAGTACATTTTCATTGACATTATGTTCAGCAGAGCAGATGGACTGTCTAGTGTCTGGTGTAATGTAATGGAAAAGAGTAAGAGTGAAGGTGATAGACCACGGACTTTAAAATATGTCATTTTAACTTTGCTGTCTAGTGACAATTTGGCGATTTTTCTTTATTTGTCCCCCTTTCCCTTTCAGCCAACATCTGTATATTTCCTGACATATTTCAGGGCGAATAGCTCCATCATAAGAACATTTGGTAGTTTGTTCCACTCATTCTTAAGTCAAAAGGTGAAAAACAATGAGGATGAAAGAAACACCTTTTGGGCTAGCCTAATGGCGGAAGTAGTATCGAGATGGTTTGAGCTTAGTATGTACGTACCCACTTCATAACCGCGATTATGTTCGTTTTTCATGTGTACTCACCAGTTAGCGGACGGTGGCCTCCACACTTAGCTGTGTTTGTTTTAGATAGCCTTAAACATCAGTTTCTTATCGATTAATAAGTTATTTCCCTACGTTTAAACGTGGAGAAAGACACTGAGGTGATTTGGACATGTGGAGAGGATGGAGAATGAAAGACTGATGAGGAGAGTGTTTGTAAGTGAGGTGGAGGGGGGGAGAGGGAGGGGGAGGCCAAGGATGAGATGGAGAGATGGAGTGGAGAGGTATATGAGAGAGGGGGGTGTAAACTGGGATCAGGACAATGAAATGGTGGGGCACAGGGCGGCATGGAGGCGATTTGTTTGTGGACACCCCTTACAGGATTAAGGCGTCTGACAATAGATAGATAGATAGATTTACACGTGGTTGTTATTGTGTCCCGCTCCTCACCTGTGCTGTAGTTTAAAGCAGTCTTAAAGCATGAAAAACGGTGACAAAAAGAGTATTCAGTAGAGTCAAACCTGTCCATCATTTCTGTATTTTATCGCCATCATCTTCATTACCACCACCATCATCATCTTTATTAACCCCATTCCTACTGAAGAAATGGGGTGACATATTGCCAAACATAGTGATTTAGTTTGTATTAATTGTTGGTATTTTAATGGAGTTGTATCACATGACATCAATGGCATACCTTTTAGCTCATTTTGCTAGCTGAAATGGGTAACAAGTCATCACGATCGTCACAATGTGTTTTACTTGTGTGCTGCTTAACCAACAAACAAATAGAAAGCATAAGGATTTCCTGTTGGATCATGAAAAGAAAGAAGCTGTGGCAGACCGACTTGTGGTTCTGCATTCGGTGTTGTGTCAGTACCGTCTAGATAATGAACTTGTTACATAGAGACTATGACAATCAGCGGATGGTGAAGTATATTTAAAAGAGCTGTCTGCCTTCAGTAAACTGAGAGTTCGAGCTATGATAATATAACACCAGAGAAAATCGAAGCAATTAACAAGGGCGAGTCTTTCACCCCTTACAAACAATACCTGAAAATGTAAATACTTCATACTCAAATGGATATTATATTTAGTGTTAGAGGAATTATATTAGGCTCATTTACGTACTCATTACAAAAACATAGCTTACCCTTCGAACTGCTCTCCCTTTCTCCTAGCAGATGAAATCTCGCTGCCTTGTCTTCATTTTGGTCATTGGCCAGCATAAACTTGCAAACCCAGAATGGCCAGTGTGATATCACTTTAAGGTGATGAGGAAGTGCCCAGTTGTTCGGCTACTCGGCTGTATGTGTTTTATCATCACTTTCATGTAAGCAAAAAGGCACAATACAACCTAAGAGCCCATTTTGTCTCCCACTGACGGTAGACCTATGTTGTTCTAAGCGTTCTTATGTTTTAAACATTCATCCTGAAACATGAAACACACTATGAAATTATCAGCATGGAAGGCGAGATAGGAGTGAGTATTAGTACCATTAGTGCAGGTTAAAAAATTATGACAAAAGTGTACACTGGCATCGTTCTGAAAGAATTACAGGATGGTCATTATACAGCCATAGTACACTAACATTCCTCTTTGCAAATTAACATAATGATTAATGAACATACATGAACATAAATCCCGAATGTTTGTTTTTCAGTGGTTTACTCTTGACTCCACAAAATATTTAAAGACTCAAATCCCCCTTAAAAATTGTGTCTGGGAATATTTGCTTAACCCCTTAACCGCGGAGCATCACTTTCGTGATGCTCGGCCACAATGGATCATACCGCGAGGCGTCACTTTTGTGATTCTGTGTTATTTTGAATTATCCCGGGCTCTCAAGTGGTGGCTTGTATCATCTATCAGTACTGCCAATGTCCAACACTAGTCAGCACTCCAAATCTCATCTGTACTCCCATCCATTGTTGACAATTTAGCGATTTTACCCCCTTCGTGACTCCCCTCCCTACCTGCCCTCCATTACCCTGTCCTCTCACCTCCCACGCCGCGCTGCGCTACGCAAATTTCCCCCTGATTTTTCCACAGATTTCATCCATTGAAATAAGCCCTATGCCCTATACTTATACAAAATAATATATACCAAAAAAAAAACAGGTAAGTGATAGTGTTATACACCAGAAATTGGCTAATTATCACCTGACAAAACCTCACGTGCATTCATTCGCTACATTACCACGGTAATTTCCCCTTTGAATTATGCCTTGTAATCGATGTCTGTAATAAAAATATATATCAGAAAGGAAGGGAGAATCCTAATTGACATTTACATTCACCTGGAACTACCTATTTCTTTATGTATTGCCGAGATTTTCTACCTATAAAAAATTAGCATTTAAGTTAGCAGCAGTCATCCTAAAGTGTCATTGTCAACCCTTCCCTTCTTAGATAAGCCGCGGCATTTAGTTCCTGTCCTCCGCTGCAGAGAAACGATGTCTCACTTGCACCCCGCCATTCCTGCTGCTTCTGCGCCCATTGCAAAGGGCCCCGTGACCTCTACTCCTAAGAAAAGTAGTGAGGCAAGCAGGAAAGGCCTTAGTGACTCTGCAGTGGCACGTGAACTGGCAGAATTGTCCATGATTATGATGGACAGTGACTATGACGATTCGGGTGAATCTTATGATGAGCCGGGTGAGGTTATCGTGCCAGAAACAGCAACAACGAGTGCTACAGTGTGTGAATTAGTGTCTAGCTCCAAGGGAAAGGAGCCTTTAGTGCAGCAAGGACAGGAATTTGGGAAGGGAGTGAAAATGCGGTGTGTTAGCCCCAGAACAATGCCCTCAGGTGACCCAGCCCGCCATGAGTCACGAGTGCATTCACCTCCCCGTTCCCCAAGCCCCACTTCACTCATTTCTTCATCATCATCGGCTGAGTTATCTCCGGAATCTTCGACGTCGAAGTCACCATCAGCATCAACAGTGAAGGCAGGCCATAGAGGTACAGGTAAATCAAGGAGAGTGAAAAGTAGTGTAGCTAGTAGAGTAAGGGCTGCTAGTGCTGTACGGCAACCTAGGGTCAGTGCGAGAGACCTTGACCGAGATAAATCTGCCTCACAGCCAACCTCCGCCACCACCACCACCACTTGCCCTACACCGCCACGACAGGGAATCCTGGACGCCTTCGCGTGGATGGAAGGGTCAGATTTTGTGCCAGAAAATTTAGTTTTTGATGAGAGCTCCTCAGGAGTTCAGTCTGCCTTCACTATGGACGAAAATGCAGAGTGTGTCGACTACCTTTTGGCCTTCCTAGATGACGAAGTCATGCAGCACATATGTGATGAGACCAACAGGTATGAAATCACAACGTGCTGCAAGTGATACAGGTGTAGCCAAGATGCAACAGTGGTCCATGCTGGGAGTGCAGGAGCTGTATGTGTTCTTTGCCCTCATGCTTCTCATGCCACACTCCAAGAAGCATGAGTTGGAAGAATACTGGTCCATGGACCCCTTACTACCCTCACCCACCTTCAATAAGTACATGGCCAGAGATCGCTTCCGGAACATCATGGGAAACCTGCACTTTGCCGACAACGATGTACCTTCCCAAACCGACCCACTCTGGAAGATCCGGGAGATTCTGAGCAGAATGAAGGATAAGTTTATGTCATTCTTCCACCCCTTTCAGAAGGTTGTCATTGACGAACCCTTGGTTTTGTTCAGAGGACGTCTTCGGTTTGTTCAGTACATTCCAAGCAAATGCCATCGCATTGGAATTAAGTTCTTTGTACTGTGCGACTGTAAGACGGGGTACATCCTTGACTTCGTCATATATTTAGCCAGCACTGTCGATCTGGATAAAACACCCCCCCCTTGGCTTCTCAGGCTGTGTAGTGAAAGTGCTCCTAGAAAGGTATTTTGGTGGGAAATATGTGCTGTATACAGACAACTACTATACAGCACCGAAACTTGCCAAATACCTTTCTGAGGCTCCTGCGGCACTGTGAAAAGTAATCGTGCCCACTACCCCAAATTCCCAGAAACGGGAACCTCGCAGCGAGGAGACGTGCACCTACGCAAGTGTGAGAAGATGCTGGCAATACGGTGGCATGACAAGAGGGTCGTGCACATGCTCACAACCGTACATAAGGGGGAGATGAGAGACAGTGGGAAGGTTGACCGTAGGACAGGCGAACCTGTGATGAAACCTGATGCTGTGTTGGACTATAATATCAACATGCAGCTGGTGGACAAGTCCGACATGATGATTGGTGAGATCGACTGCCTCAGGAAGAATACTAGGTGGTACAGGTAAGTTTTTCTGCATCTGATAGATATGACGATGCTGAACGCCTTCATCCTGTACAAGATGAAGGTCAAGCCACCCAAGTCCTTCTCCCTGAGGTTGTTCACCAGGACTTGTGTCCAGCAGCTGCTGGAAAGATATGGTAGGGTGACAGCAGCAACTCTAAGGCGGCATCTAGTAACATTTCCCGACCGACTTGAGCAGAGGGCGTATATGGATCGGCACAGACTTGAGCTTATGCCTGCCACAGGGAAAAGGAAGGCTGCAATTCGCATGTGTCAGGTATGTGCGCATACCACCCTCCACACACCTGAGCACAAACGCACCTCTTGGCAGTGCGCTGAGTGCCAAGTTCCCCTCTGTGTTACCTGCTTCTTTGATTACCACAGCCAGAAGCAGTTCTAACAGTGCAAGTGTGGAAGCAGAATGATTTGGAAATAATGTGTAAATAATGTGTACATAGCAGGTGAAAGCAATGGATGTTCAGTACATATGATTGAACAGTGTATTATAGTTTTATCTTACTGAAAGTGACAGTGAATAACATAGTTTAAGTAAAATAGAAGGGTAAATATTGAAAATAGAATAGAAAATGTAAATAGTAATGTAAGTTATTAGTAATATAAGAATATGAGTACAAAGAATTTATATTATAACTGTGAAAGTGAATCCGTGGCTCTCTACGTATTTTACTGAATGAAAAATTGAATGACTTCAGTGACAATAAACTAATACGACTGAAGGAAACTTATGGAGAAAGACTCCAGATATATAAAAGTGTGATATAGTGATAGAAATATAAAGTGTGAGGGGTTTTATGAAAAATAAATGACAGAGTACCAAGAGCGAACTAGCGCAAGTGCGACGATCAGACGCGCTCGCAATTTCCATTGCTTTCACAGTGTTTTTTTTTTTTTTAGTATGGATCCCAAACTACTTGAAAATTATAGAATAGTGTTTATAGTGTTTGTATCTGGCTGTGGTAATCATATTACAGGTTATCGGGAAGTGTAAAGTGGAGACTTCGTTACCCTACTTCAGAGGTCTCCACAAGTCCTACGGTAACGACGAAGGCTCAACAAACATTCCGGGAGAAAGCTGAAGGTATGTGCCATAAGCATATGTAATTTTATTATTCTAGGACTAATAACTGATTTTTGGCAAATATTTTTTGAGAGTCTGTCGGAGCCCGAATAACCCAGCGGGACACGCAAAACATTGGTAAACAAGCCCAATGTGTAGGGGTTAAGGAATAATAGTGCCACTTTTTGAAGAAACTGATGAAAGAATAAACTGTGACACAAAATTGAAAGGTGTTTTGAAGAAAAAATGAATGAGGTTGAGGAAATACAGTTGGTCTCCACACCGCCTACTGTCTGACTTAGTTTGGCATACTCCCATATAATTCATTTTCTTTAATAACTGAACAGAAGAAGGAAAAACAAATATATTAAAAAATATTCATACACCAGATTAGAGATTTCCTCCATTCGTAAAAGAATCTTTAACAGCTGGACTTGAATAGCTGTATGTTGAAGTTTGGGAGGAAACCACCCTAGGGAAGCGAGTTCCAAAGAGATGCTGTTCAGGGAACAAAAGACTTCTGATAGGCAGAAGTTCTGCAATATGGCAATGTCACGGTCCAGTCATGACTGCTACCAGATGCCCGTGCATCATAAGGGAAGGCATGGAGAGGTGGCACACTGGATGCACTTTTGTCTGAGCATTTGCCATAAAAGGATTTATAATATAATGCAAAGGAGGCAACACTCCTTCTGACCTGTATGTAGGGGAGGTAGTTCATTTTCAAAAAATAGGGCTATTATTATTTCTAGCTGCTCTATTCCTAATTTTGTCTAGTTGTTTTACTGAACCTCTCCAGATCCATTCCACAAGGGTGAGCAATATTCCAGCTTAGAGCGAACATGACTCTTAAATTATAGCTAGCTGCTTGTCAGTGAAGAAGTTATGGGCTCTGTACCATAAACCATGTTTAGCTTTTAAATTATAGCTAGCTGCTTGTCAGTGAAGAAGTTATGGGTTCTGTACAATAATCCAAGTTTCTTTGAAGCGGCCTAAGCAAGTGATCTAACATTAGAGGTCCAGCTGAGGGCCATGTCGAGTGAAACACTGAATTTCAATGCTTTTAGAGACAGGAATATTAGCAGCATTGAAGGTAATGTTGGAATCACTCAATATCTGTCTATCAGTAAATTGTATATATTTGGTTTCACTAGCACTATATCAGACTTGTACAATATGAGAGTGTTATTTTGTCCCCGTTCAGTATTCTTAGATAAGTCTTGATTTTTGGAAATTGCTGTACCAAGTTGTGAGTTAGAGATACTGAATATTGTGAAAGGGTGTTTAAGTGTGAATGAGCTGTCAAGTGCTGAGTCATCTGCATATGAATGGATGGGATTATGGGTGATGGAGAAGAGATCACTAATATGAATTAGGAATAGGGTTGGAGCCAGAACAGATCCTTGTGGCACGTTGGCATTAATTGATTAGAAATTAGATTATACATCATCAACTTTAACACTTATATTCTGTTACTGAGATATGAAGAAATCAAACGAACAAAAGACTTTAAGCCATTTTGATAGAACCTTCCCTCTTCATACCTCTTGCATTATGCTGTGCTGTTCTATACACTCGACTGGTCAGTCTGTCTGCTGGGGTGAATACATACAATGACACTGCTTTTCTAGGAATACCTGTTTTAGTGCTTACTTACTTCCCCTTGCAGGATAGTCTACATTAACCTTATATATATATATATATATATATATATATATATACCGTCACATGCCAGCTATTTTTAGCCCTATGGGTCACTCCAGTACCGGCCATTTTCGACCTTTTTTTTTTTTTTTTGCCAAAATGATAGATTTTGATATGGAAACAACGAATTTCGCCATTAAAATGCTGACCGAGGCTCAGAAATGGGTTTTATTCAGTCTGGCACACTCGTCTACAGGTATAGCCACTCTCTCACACTCACCACGTACGTGAGAGAAAGCCGTTTTCTATGTAAGGTATACTCAGGTATTTATGCTGGGAAGGTATAGCAATGTTCAGTACACTTTTCTGATTACTTATTACTTCAGCACCTATCTTTGCGTGTCTTTCTCACTGTGAATGCATTATCTTACACATACTTGAAGATAGGTACATCCTGACTTCATTATGTACAGTCCTGGCACTTACAAGAAGATATTTACAACTTGACTTCACTGTATAGTCCTTACACTTACAAGAAAATATTTACAACTTACACTTACATGAAAATATTTACAAATGCCTTCACTATGTAGAGCACTGGGTGAGGCACACAGGGAGAGTGAATGTGAGGGAGGGGGGCGAGTGAGTGTATGGCCTTGACAGCCTGGGGGATGGTAGAGGAGCAGCTACCTTACATGCCTGCCAATTTTTACCCGCGAATCTTGAAAAATGCGGTCACAGTGAAGTTTTTTATTTTAGACCGTATTAAAACGGCACTGACACTGAGCGCACAGTTACATCAGACCGTTTTAAAACAGCACTGGCACGGGGCGGAACATATATATATATGTTGATGTAGCCAGGCAAGATATTTTCTTGGAGGCTACGCCTATGCCCACGTCAAGACATACAAGCCTTGCAGCCCTCTACACCCAATCATCTCACAGATACACACAGCCACCTACACTGTAGCCAAGAAACTCAACAAACTCCTGACACCTTATGTGCCTTACACTTACAGCCTATCCTCTGCTTCAGACTTCCTTGAAGTCCTGCATGACGCCCCTCCTGCTGATGACCACTTCATCACCCCCCTTGATGTCGAAAGCCTCTTTACCAACATTCCTGTGGACAAGATGAATTACTTCATACTTGGCTGTGTATATCGCAGTGAAGTCACCAAGCCCGTTGATATCCCAGAGAAGCCCCTGAAGACTCTGTTGGAGTTCTGCATGAAAAAGGCCCCTTTCACATGCTAAAGTGGTCAGATGTATCAGCAGATCAATGGCATAGCAATGGGCAGCCCCCTTGGAGTCCTGTTTGTAAATTTCTACATGGGGACCATCGAATCGAGCCCCTCCATCTACTGCTGCTATGTCGACGACAACTTCGTTAGTATCAAGGACCTTCAGGAACCGCAGGATCTCAGACAGAGCTTCATCAGTGCCTCTGGACTTAACTTCATCTATGATGAAGCCAGCAACGGATGCCTCCCCTTCTCGAATATGCTTGTCACCACATACTCGTACACAATGTAAGAGTCAAGACTACAGTATTCACCAAGCCCACGTACAAAGGACTCTGCCTGAATGGAGATAGTGAGTGCCCCAAACGTGAACTGCACTCCACTATCAGTGCCTCCCTCAGGAGAGCCTTCTCCCAATGCTCCACTTGGAAAGACACCCATCAGGAACTAAAATGCGTGACTCATGTCCTTGTTAACAATGGCTATACTAACACTGACATAATCAAGAGACACATGGACAAACGGTATACTCACAAAGACACCACTACACGCACAACCGGTGAACACATTAAGATATACTATAGAAACCACATGTCTATAGACCATAAGACGAATGAGATCATCACGGACATTATATACAGAAATGTGCGCCCTACAGACTACTACAGGGCTTGGAAAACAGCCCACCGTCTGCTTCGTAACTGACCCACCGTGACCAAGACGCCTCTTCAGGAGGACCATGTCATTTACCAACATAACTCCAACAGTGAGGAGTTTGGACCTTGCACGTTCATTGGAATGACACTGACCAGACCATCAAGGCTCCTTACCTGACACCTACCAAATGGAGCCATCAAGAACCACTACAGCACCCCAAACAACTCCCACCTGACATGACAAGACCTGGATGAGAACATCAAGATAATCGACAGAGAACAAGACCTTCTGTCTCTTGTTTCTAGAGGCAATCTACATAATCACAAAACAACCTACAATAAACACTCAAGTCGAAGATTTTCAAATCATATCATCCTCAAAGTGCTATAAAAGCTTAGCCAGCAGAGCAGCCAATGAGAGATCAGCTTAGCTGATCAGCTCCACCCACCTGTCTCCACCTGATTCACCTGAATCGTATGTAGGCAGGGATCCATGACAGAACCGTCAGAGGAGAGTTTTGTTTCGGGAGAGTTCAAGTGTAATGCTAGGTGTTTTAGGGTCGGCCTCCCCTCCCTAGAGCACCTGGTGAATAGCTGGGTTCTCTTTCTAGACCACAGCTTTGACAACTAAGAGAGAGGCAGGATGTAAAAACTCAAGGCAACACCTTACATGTGTATTACTAAATCTTACAAAGGAACGAGCAGATGTCACAGATACAAACAAGCTGGACAATTATAATTCTGGGGCTGCAGATATGCAATGATAGTATCACGGAGGATACTGTATAGGACCAGATTGGTTAGGGGAACAACACTTGAGCTAGACACTTATGTCGGTGGGGGAGTTTAGATTTCCTAGGCCGGTGGTGGTGGTTGTCTAATTTCCCAGGGTAGAGTTAATATTTTACACTGGGCCTAAGCGTGACCTTACCGAAACTTGCCGCCACTGTTGTATAAAGTGTTCACTGTACCTTGCCCGTAGATCACTATTACACTACTTTACTATGTACCCGGGTGGAGCTAGCGGTACTGGAACTTCAACTCAGGGGCCTAGGTATGATCTTCGCCTGATACGGCAGCACTGTGCACTATGGTAGGCCCGTCCTTCAATGTCTTACTATTGCACTATCTTTTCCACCACTTTCTTTTATGCTCTGACCACCGGCCCACTTTATTCTGTCACTCCTACACTATCTGTATGCTGCGTGTGTTCATTTTCGCTCACTGTCAGGTCGGACGTGTCACAGTCAGGCACAGGGGTAGCAGCAGAGTCTCAGCCTCCCTACTGACGGGGCTGGGATCCGCCAGGGGCGGCTAGGTCCTGGGGGCGGGGGACAGCGAGTAAGGGCGTCCTCTCTCGACATAGACTGCTGGGGCTGTAGGGGCCTGAGGCCTGAGGCTTCTGGGCTGGGGGTGGGAGTCTGGTCCTCTGGGCTGGGGCCGTACAGTCGCCTGAACTTCTGAGTCGGGCGCCTAACGAAGGATGGAGATTTCTGGCATCTGGGTGCGGGGAGGTCCCGCCCGGGAGTCTGAGGGGCGGTCAGGAGGCTGTGGTCCCCGCAGGTCGGGGACCCCGTCAGGAGTGAGCTGCGGCGTCGACCGATGTCAGGGTCTGTCAGGGGTGTTTCCACTTGCTGCAGGGAGAAGAACCCGGTGGTGGT
This sequence comes from Coenobita brevimanus, assembly GCF_032717465.1. Classification (NCBI taxonomy): domain Eukaryota; kingdom Metazoa; phylum Arthropoda; class Malacostraca; order Decapoda; family Coenobitidae; genus Coenobita; species Coenobita brevimanus. The sequence continues at coordinate 31,293,744 of NC_137019.1, forward strand.
CACAGGGCCTATCCAATACTCCTCCAGGCTGGGGGCTCCCTCCATGTCATAGGTAGGTGGACCGGGCTCAGCACCTGACAAAGGAGCGGCTTCAGACCGTCTCTGGTGGTAGGGCCAGGCTACTGGCTGTGGCTGGCTCGGGACACCTTTGGAGCGGCTACTGGCTCCCTCCTGCTGGAGGGTAGAGCGGCTACAGGCTGACTCTCTGGGGGCACCTTCAGAGTGGCTTCCAGGCGTCTCCTGGTTGACCTCTGGAGCGGCTTCAGGCCGTCTCCTGTAGGAGGGGGAGTGGCTACAGGCCGTCTCTCCAGGGGCACCTTTGGAGTGACTTACGGCCGTCTCCTGATTGGCCTCCAGAATGGCTTCAGGCCGTCTCCCGTAGGAGGGTGAGCAGCCTCTTCAGGGGCACCTTTGGAGCAGCTTCAGGCCATCTCCTCTTTTCCTCCAGAGTGGCTTCAGGCCGTCTCCTGTAGGAGGGTGAGTGACTGCAGGGCGTCTCGTCGTAGAGCACCTTCCGAGCAGCTTCAGGTCATCTGCTTGTTTCCTCCAGAGCTGCTTCAGGCTATCTCCTATAGGAGGGTGAGCGGCTATCGGCCGTCTCAGAGGTGCTGTTAGGAAATGGAGAAACAATTCCACCTCGGTCTGATCTGTGGGCAACTTGCCCGGCAGGTCATCCTGTATTCCTGCTATGGTGGTGGCGGGCGGGTTCCGTGTCATAGGGGCACATTGCCCAGGTGGACTTAGGCCATTTCCGCCTGGAGCTCATTCACGCCGTGTACATTCCTCCGTGGGCTCCTTCTGGTGGATAGTTGCTGACTGTTTTGATGTCCTGCTGCATTTTATCGAGCTTAGTGGTCATGGAGTACACATCTTTCGTAGCACTCTCCCCCTCTACGACCCACTGAGTGGGGCTTTTTATTGGTCTATCATGCCTATTTTGAGTGGGGCTTTTTCTTGGTCTACCATGACTATGTCGCCAATCATAAGGACCATGGTTTGGTTCAACTGCAGGGCAGGATACGAGTTCACCAAGCTCCAGAACACTGTCACTTATGTATTTGTGTACCACCAGCCTATGATGGCATCAAATCCATGGCACCTCGAACGATCTCTCTGAGATGGTGAAGCAGTGGAATTTGTTATCTTTGGGACTCCTATGGGTCCTGAGGCCAGGGATGTTACGGGGCCTGGGGCACGGCTGTGCAGGGTTCCATCCATGCACGGCGGCACTGCTCAGCCCAGGGACACCAGGACAGGGTCCCTACAAGCCCTGGAGAAGTTAGCATTGTCATCAAGATGTGAGTCGCGATAGCGGAGGCTTTATATGGGGGTGACAAGGGGCCATTGCACATTCTTCTCCCCAGGATCTTTGAGGAGAAGGGGCTGCCATACCTTGTCATTCCTGAGTGCTTCACCCGTGATGTACGTCATGCCCCTTGTCGTCGTCAAGAGTGTAAGGCCAGACTACCGCAGCCTATCAATGCTGACAGACATCCCGGATGAGGCTGCGGCTCGACGCCCCTTTGAATCTGCACCCCTATCTGTCTTTTAGTACGACCCGGATCTAGGCCAGACTGTGGGTACGACTGACGACCCTACTGATGACCGCCACCAGTTGCCAGCAATTGAAGGAGGTCAGGACTTTTCTGACTCCGCCTCTATGGCCGAGGATGTATCGAGTGACCCCTCTACCCGCTCATGCAACTCATCATTCAAAACTATATTCATCCCCCTACCATCTATCAACCTCGTACACTTCATCACTTTACTCTTATTCTCATTTACTTTCAATTTCCTCCTTTCACACACCCTTCCAAACTCCTCTACCAACTGTCTCAATCTCTCCTCTGAATCAGTCACCAGTGCAGTATCATCTGCAAACAGCAGCTGCTTCAGATTCCAATCTCCTCCATCAACATTCACCAGACTCAGACCTCCACCTAAAACTCTTGCATTCACCTCCCTTACAACACCATCCATGTAAATATTAAACAACCAAGGCGACATCACACATCCCTGTCGCAGCCCCACTCTCACGGGAAACCAATCACTCACAGCATTTCCCACTCTTACACACGCTCTACTATTTACATAAAAACTTTTCACCCCTTTTAGTAACCTACCATCAAGTCCATACAATCTTAAAACAGTCCACAAAGCCTCCCTACCAATTCTGTCATACGCTTTCTCTAAATCCATAAATGCCCAAAACACATCCTTGCCTTTCGCTAAATACTTTTCACACACTTGTCTCACAGCAAACACCTGATCAACGCATCCCCTCCCTCTCCTAAAGCCACACTGCTCATCACTAATCACTCCCTCTGTACCCTCTCTAACTCTCATAATTAACACTCTACCATACACTTTACCTACAACACTCAACAGACTTATACCCCTAAAGCTAGTACATTCATACTTATCACCCTTGCCTTTATACAACGGGACCACACAAGCACTTGCCCAGTCAATTGGGACCATACCTTTCTCAAAGCACACATTCAATAATCTTACTAACCAGTCAACAATAGTCACTCCACCACCCTTCAGGCATTCCACAGCACACCCATCCATACCTGCAGCTTTCCCTGTTTTCATCTCCTTTACTGCCTTCTCCACTTCCTCCTTCGTGATCAAAGAATCATTCAACTCTCCCAACACATTTATTCCTTGCACCCTTCCATCCGCTACAATCTCAGCCACCCTTTCCTCCTCTACATTTAACAATCTTTCAAAATACTCTGCCCATCTCTTCCTTACTGCATCCATCTCAATTAACATCCTTCCATCCTCTGCTTTTACTCGTTCTTCCTTCCCAGACTCTCCCTTTCGCACCCTTTTCACCTCCTTCCAAAACATTTTCTTATTCTGTTGAAAATTCTCTGTCAGCCGCCTACCCCACCTCTCATCTGCTGCCACTTTAGCATCACGCACAGTCCTTCTCGCTCTATTCCTCTTTTCCTTATACCTTTCATATGACATCTCATCCTTCCTCTGCAGCCACACTTCATATGCACGTCTCTTCTCAGCCACAGCCATACTTACTTCCTCGCACCACCATTCACTTCCTTTTCTTACACCACCACCCACACGTCTCACACCACACACCTCTTCTGCATGCCCCACCACAGCACTCTTAAACAACTGCCATTCCTCCTCCACGCTGCCATTTTCCCGATCTTTCACTGTGTTCCACTCATCTTTCAATTTCTCCTGATACTCTATCTTTTTCTCTCTTTTATCCAACTCACTCACTTTCAAAACCTCCCTGCCACACCTAACCCTCCTAGCTCTCACCCATCTCTTACCTACTCTTAACTTTCCCTCCACCAGGTAGTGGTCAGACATACCTCCACCCTCCCCTCTCAGAACTTTCACATCCAACAATCTTCCTATTACATTCCTAGACACAACCACATAGTCCATCAAGGCTCTATCAACAACCCTTCCACCCTCCTGTCTCACCCATGTATACTTATAAATATCTTTCTTCTCAAACAGCGTATTCCCAATCACCATCTCTCGCTCAACACACATCGCTATCATTCGTTCCCCATTTTCATTTCTTCCAGGCACACCATGCATACCAACTACTCCTTCAACTGCTACATTTCCCACTCTAGCATTCAGATCTCCCATCATTACCACATTCACATTCGCTCCAAAACTCTGCAGACACTCATCAACATCATTCCAGAAAGACTCCCTCTCTTGTTCATCCCTTTCACTACCAGGCCCATATGCACTCACAAACACCCACAACTCACGTTCAAATTTCGCTTTCACCCACATGAGTCTCGATGACACCTCCTTCCATTCAATCACACACTGCTGTACTTCCGGACTCACTAATAAGGCCACACCTTCTCTTGCCCTTCCTCTATCAACACCTGACAATCTTCCATTCACACTTCCAAACATAGATTCCCCCTTCCCTTTCATCTTCGTTTCACTCAAAGCTAACACATCCAACTTTCTTCTCACAAACATTCTCCCAATCTCCTCCCTTTTAGCCTCAATCGTACTACATCCACGCACATTCATAGACCCAATCTTCAGGGTACGGGGATAACTCCATCCCCCATCCCTTTTTCTGGCCTGTCTCTTTTTAGGAACTAAAAAACAGAGGAGGGGGTCCCTAGTCCCTAGTCCCTAGTCCCCTCACCCCGCCCCTTTTTTACTAATTGTAAATTTTTACCAAATAAATGTATATTTATGTATTCTGGGTGGTTTTGAATAGTTACCTGAACCACAGAAAACGCGGCACCTGCACCGCACCTCAACAGAGTACAGCAAGCTCGCCCCTAACGAGAGGGTTTCGTTCCTAACGTGGCGCATTCGGTGCGAAACCGTGTAAGTGTTAATTGCTCGTTATTTTGCTCAATAGACCCCCTAAATGTGATGTTTTGCTGTTATCTGCCATTGGTAATCATTACGAAGCACTTTAAGTGGGTAGAAGGTTTATCCATCCATCCATCATCCAATCTTGTGTTGCCCCGTGAGGAGCGTAGGAGAATACTTACAAATACAGTACTGCACGTCAAAACTTCGTCATACAAATACATAAACACAAGGGAACATTCCGACACCGATTGATTTCGGGACCGTCACAACAATAACAAGACAATTCGCCGTCATTAACGAAGACAGCTATGGGTGACACTAAAATATAATTCAAAGGTGACTAGATCGAGGAAGAAGCAAGTTAATTAGTGACTAAAGGTGCAACTAATAAAAAATATCCAAAGCCTACGCTATTGAACATAGACTTTGATGGATCCCACTGAAATATACTTAACCCACCCCATCCCGTCGACGTATGGGTACGTTGCAACGATTTGCATTTGCCAGTCCCGGCGACGTACCAGTACGTCGTGCAATTGCAAGGTCCCTAATTTGCACAATTTTCAATTTTCGCGTGTGATTTTTCGTATGTATACACGGGACACCTTCCTCTATTCCTCTACAAGATGCCAAGCAGGGACAATGCCATACACCGCATAACCTCCCCCCTCCCCCCCTCACGCCATTGTCTTGGCAAAGAACCTGTTACCAGTGACCTGGCTAGTAAAGATATTCAGGGCCAGAGTGATTCCCCAATTGATGACAATGTGGAGGACAATGTTTACATAGCATTAGAAGAAGAAACAGGCAGAAATAATGATCAGGTAATGTAGGAAAAAAAGGTCAGGTATGGTGATTAATTAGTGAGTGAAACAATGCTTATAATGCCTTTATTACTGCTTGAAAACCAATATACTCTCATACTACATATACATTCGTACCAAGTCAATAAATAAATACTGTTTATGAGTGGATAAAATAGTTACCCTCCCATAGAACTCGTTTTCTTTGGTCCCAGCATGTTAGAAAACCCAGTCGGATAAGGAGGAACTCCTACCTGGACTGGGTACTTTAAACCTCAGGTGAGCGATTTCTATATGAATTTTCGATGTTTCTCACCAAAAGCGAAGGTTTTAGCCAAAAAATTTTTTTTCGAAAATACCTCGGGACTGGGGGATGTCGGAGGTGCGGAAAACCTCGGGACGTGACGGGTTAATATAGTATTAATAATAAGTATATTTATAAAACTATTAATTGATTAATAATAAATATATTTATAGAATGACGGGGATTCGTCCAGAGTGCGAATTGTCCTGATGGGAAATCGTCCATGTTTTGACGGGGAATTGTCTGATGGCGAATTGACCTGACGCCGATCATGGGTAATCATATAAATCAGGTTAACTGGTTACAAGGCATTATTTAATGCTTTAACTTTATTTAAGTGCATTAACTAACAAGTACATACCAGAACAGTCAATATTTAACTTACAAATACAGTACTGTGGAAAAGCAGTATGGCAAGTATTTAACAAACAGAAAAGGCAATATTCCGACGCCTATCAGGTAATGAATGAATGAATAAATGAAAATGTGACATGGCGGTGCAACAGCAGAGGTCATGTGCCGCCGAACACAAACATTAAAAGGAAGTCAAAAAATAAATGAATAAATAAATAAATAATATGAAGCATAAAACAAAACGACAAAATCAAACAAACAACCAAAACTAAAACGTGGTGGAAAGATTGAGGTTAAACAAGAACAGTATAAAACACAAATTAAAATATGGTAAAGTCATACAGTTTGTGGAGAAGACCGGAACTTAACATAAAGGAGAAGGTGCCTTCTCCCATAGCACAAGCCTCTTCCCCAAGTACCGAAGAGAGAAGATAAGGTCCGCTGTCGGCTCGGCACCCGGAAAGGTACCGCCGACGAAGGTCCTCAAGGCTTGGACATTCCAAAAGAAGATGCTGCACAGTCAAAGGAACAAAAGAGTCATCACAATAGGGAGGGGGCGCCTTCTCCATTAAAAAAACATGAGTCAGCCTAGTGTGGCCAATCCAGAGACGGGCCAAAGCTGTTTCTCACTGTTGGGATAGTCCCACATACCCTCCATCGCCCAGGTTCTGACGAATGCTGCTGAGTTTGTTCGCCTCTACTGCATCCCACCTTCTCTGCCAGCAGAGACGGACAGCTTCTATAGTGCTTGTACATAAATCCTCAGATGGGACACGGTAATGGGGAGAGGAAAGGCGAGAGGCAGCGGCTCTCACCACAGAGTCAGCATGCTCATTGCCTACAACCCCCACATGAGCAGGGACCCAACACATCTGTACAGAAAATCCGCGTCTGTGTAATAAGAAAAGCCACTCCAAGAGAGACAGGACTAGAGGGTGTGATGAGAAGCCACAAGACAAAGCTTGCAAGGCACTGGCTGAGTCACTAAAAATGGTGAAAGAAGCAGAGGGGAAACTAAAAATCAACTCAACTGCAACTAAAATAGCTGTAAGTTCAGCAGTAAAAACAGAGGTGGAAGAAGGAAGACTCCCACCATGGCTAAAATCATGGAAAACTACACCAAATCTTGTCCCAACGCGGGACTTGGAACCATCAGTATATACAGGGATCGAGCCACTGTGGGCAGAGGCGTGTTCTAAAAAATAAGACAGAGCTACCTGTGTGGAAAGAGAGGCCTTCCTCTCAGGGAAGTAATCACATGGCCGTACTTCTGGGAGGAGCCAGGGAGCCACTCGGGGAACACACACAGGGCAAACAGGAAAAGGCTGAACACCTAACTCCTCCATGGCAGCCCTCACTCTGTACTGTAACAGTTGTGGATAGCGAGGGTGGGTGTTATAAAAGGGGAAAAGAGTGACCTCGGAGACAGCCATACAACTTGGTGAGGAAGGTAGGCGGTGAAGGCGGTGCCAACACTGCACCAGTAAGGACTGGTGATGGAGATCTAGTGGCAGTTCATTCGCATCTACTAATAGACTAGGAATTGGGGAAGACCGGAAAGCTCCAGTTGACAAACGGATCCCAGCATGATGGATTGAACTGAGAGGCTGCAGCCGTGCCTCAGTAGCAGAAGAGTATAACTCACACCCATAGTCCAATTTGCTCCGTATCAAGGCACGGGAAAGGTAGAGCAGGGTGCCTCTATCAGAGCCCCAAGACAGGTGAGATAGAGTCCGTTGGAGAGACAGGGTATGGTGGCAGGATAAACGTAATGCACGGATGTGGGGAACCCACGTCAGTCATCTGTCGAAAACAAGACCGAGAAACCTTGCTCGGTCCACACATCAGACCCTGTGGCCATGTAACTTGAGATCGGGGTCGGGGTGGAGACCTCTCAAGCGGGAGAAACGTAAGGCCACTGTTTTTGTTGGGGACAAACGGAAACCATGCATTGTGGCCCAGTGAGATACGTGGTCTAAGGTAAGATGCATGCGACGTTCAGCCACGGGCATCCAGGAGGCAGCATACCATATAACTAAATCATCGACATACAGTGAGGCAGACACCCCCTCTGGAATAGAGGACAGAATACCATCTAATGCTATAGCAAAAAGGGTCATGCTAAGGACACTTCCTTGGGGCACGCCTTCTTCCTGAGGGTACGAAGGAGACAGAGTGTCACCAATTCGAACCCTGAATGAACGGTCACGCAGAAAGTCTAATATAAATAGGGGCAGCCTACCACGTAAACCTACAGTAAAGAGTGAAGCTGCTTGATGGTACCAAACCGCCATGTAGTATCATATGCCTTTTCTAAGTTAAAGAAGACGCACACCAGATGCTGCTTCCTGGCAAAAGCATCACATGCTGCAGTTTCTAGGCAGACAAGTGCATCTGTCTTCAAACGATATTTGCGAAAACCAGACTGACATCGAGAGAGACAGTTATTCCTTTCGAGGAAATACATCAAGCGTGAATTGACCATCTTTTCATACAGTTTACACAAGCATGATGTAAGGGCAATTGGTCGATATTCTAGAGGACTGAATCCTGTCTTCCCTGGCTTCTGGAATGGCAGGACAACAGCTTCGCGCCAAGAGGTAGGAAGAGAAGAGTCTCTCCAGATTCTATTAAAAAGCTTGAGGAGAAAAGACAGTGCATCACCCAGGTGCCGAATCATTGCATAGGGAATATCATCTGACCCTGGTGAGGTGTCATGACAAAGGGAAAAAACAGATTGGAGTTCATGGGAAGAGAAAGGGAGGATGTTAGACTCCTCCCTCCCAGAATGGAAGTTCAATACCCTAGCCTCTTCTACGTCCCTGTGTCTGGCAAAAACTGGAGTGCTAGCATCTCTACGGCTGACTGCTGCAAAGGCAGAAGCAAAAATATCGGCCACAGCCGCAGGGTCACCAACAGGCTCACCATTTGACAGCAGCACAGGGGACCTGCCTTGCGGGAATTTTCTTGAAATCTTTTGTACCCTCTTCCACACCTGAGACACTGGTGTCTTAGAGTTTATGGAAGAGACATAAGCCATCCAAGAGTCTCGTCGGGCTTGTTTGAGGACCCGGCATGCCCTAGCATGTGCCCTCCTGAATTCGACAAGATGATGCTCCGTTTTGTATCGACGATAATGTGAAAATGCTGTCTTTTTGACATGTACAGCAATACTACAATCCTCATTCCACCATGGGACAGGGCGATAGTTATATGTGGCCAGAGGTTCTTGGAACAGTGTGCAGGGCAGCAGAATGGATAATAGATGTAAAGAACGAAACAGCTTCATCTATATATGGAAAGTCTTCTATGGAAACACCAGTAGAAGTCAAGGAAGAAAAAAGGGACCAGTCCGCTTATCTAACCTCCACCTCGTGAGACGGGAACAAGGACTAGATATTGCTGCAGTAAGGAGGATAGGAAAGTGATCACTCCCATGCAGATCCCTCAGAACCTCCCAGGTGAAATCCAGGAGGCAGTCATGAGAACAGACAGAGAGGTCTATTGCGGTAAATGTATTCGTCTGAGGATGAAAATGCGTAAACTCGCCAGTATTCAGCAGGGAGAGATCCTCGTCCTCCAATAAGGATGCCAATAAATGCCCACGTTGGTTAATTAGACAGTCACCTCACAAAGGGTGGCGACCGTTAAAGTCCCCCAGGAGGAGAAAGGGCTTAGGTAATTGTCTGAGGAGGTCTTCAAGGTCTGCTTTACTAACTACTGCACTGGGTGGTAAATAAATGCAACAGACAGTATACCAGCGGAGGGCATACAACCACACAGCAACACACTGGAGATCAGACTGGAGGTGAACCTGTTGATGAGGGAGTTTAGCCCTCACCAAAACAGCACCACCTCCAACAGGATCCTGGGTTGGAAATGAGTAAAAAGCATCATACCCAGGTAGTGCATGAGGAGTGGCAAGCCCTACAAGAGTTTCCTGGAGACATACGCACAAAGGGGAATAAGCCAGGAGGGTCCACAGCTCCTCCCAATTATCACGCAGCCCTCGACAATTCCATTGTAATATACTGGCTGAGAATGCCATAGTACCCACAGCGAAGGAAGAATCAGGTTGAGGGGCGAGACAACCTTGCCCCCGGCAAGCAACCAGATTTAGATTGCTGCTTAGAACTGTCCTTAGAAAGGGACTGCCTGGCACTGTTATGGTGTACAGCGTGCCACCCAGCTGAAGAAAACCTGGATGAAGAAGAAGGCCAGACGATGGTTTTCTTCTTTGGCGGGGCAAGAGATGATTTGACAGGTGGACCGCAAACTGCCCAAGCCGGAATAGAGCAGGCAGTGCCACCACGAGAAGGAGCACAATCAATAGCACGTCCCACAGTACTGGAATCCTAAGAGGGCAAGGCCTCATGCAGCTGAGCAGGTGCATCAATTACCAGAGGACCATCACTATCTGGCAGTGGCTGGGTCATCAGCGAGACGCCATCCCTAGTCTGCACTTGCCCTGAACCCTGAGCATCCCGAGGAGGAGGAGTAATGGGCTCCACTGCAGAGATCTTTGGTAGCAGCGCTTCGCTCTCTGAGCACTCCGAGGAGCCGCGGCGATGCTTACCTTGCACAGGAAGGACATCGGAAATTTTGGATGTGTCAAAGCAAGATGTAGCATCGACACGGGTGTTTGTCACAGGAGGAACTGTAGGAACTGGGATGGGGGAGGCACTTCCAGATGCTGGAAGAACCACCACAGAGGGGACACCCCCAGAGACAGGGGGCACCTCCCTAGAAGATGCACAGCTACTTCCAGGCTGCACTCCCTCAGTGGAACCCCCCCCGGCCGAGAAGGCCAGGAAGTAGAAACCTGAGAATTTGATGGGGCATTGTGTGATGGCAGGGGCACCTGTCGAGTAGCCTTAGGGGAAGACAACGCAGCAGCAAAGGTAACTCCAGGGCGAATCAACCGCTCCCTAACCTTTGCCTTGGCCTCGGAAAAGGAAATTTTCTCCTTCGTTCAGACGGAAATAATCTCATATTCATACTTGTATACTTCGCAATCCATTGAGGAGGCTGCATGCGCTCCTCCACAGTTCAAACATTTAGGGGGTTGAGAACAATCATCCATACCATGAGAAATTCCACCACAATTTCCACAGACCTCAGGAAGGCCAGACACTTCCCGCCTGCAAGAACAGCGGACATGACCAAATCTTCGACAATAATAGCATCTTCTAGGTCGGGGAACATAAGGTTTAATCATTAGCTTCCACCACGCAACAGTGATAACCTCCGGCTAGGTAAGACGGTCAAATGTCAAGATAAGAGTGGGCGTGGGGGTTAAAACCCCATCAACTTTCTTCATAATTCTCTGTACTACTACAACTCCCTGAGGAGCCAGCCCCTCTAAGAGGGAAGAATCAGAATATGAGATCAAGTCACGAGAATACACAACCCCTCGGGACTGATTTAGGACCAAGTGACGACAGGCAGATACAGGATAAACGGCAACCACAGTTAGAGACTGGATGCGTGAACTCTCCTCTTCATTCCTGGCTTCTAACAATACAGTAACCATCGCCCTGCAAAGAGACCTTGGGGGTAAATCCACATGGTGTAACTAGACCACTGTGAATCTGAAAACAGTTCAGGTTCTGGAAGGAAGTACCATCATCTGTCTTGAGGACTATATATTTTGTGTAAGAATGTTTCACAAAGACACCAGGTAAAAACTCGATACAGGGAACATCTAAACTCGCAGTTTTGGCAGATGACCCAGAGGATACAGGGTCGTCGGCCAGAGAGTGACCAGTTGATGCCGACTCGTATGGCTGGTCACCGACCACACGAGTGGATAAAGAATTGTTTAATATATCTGTATATATGTTGGTGAAAATGGATTGGCACCAGGAGTCAAGGGAAACCGCCTACCAGGGAGTGAGGGGACCGAGTGCGGTCTGACGGGAGCGGGGTACCTTGTCCCCAGAGAGTGTCCCAAAAAGGACACCCCATGCTTCGAAAGTTTGCTCCCACCAGTGCAAAGACCCCCTTCCCCAACACCTCCCAGCCCAGACACCCAACCAACCAACTCAGGACAGCACCAAAGCGATCCCTCTGGAGTGAGGCACCAATGACCCATACGGGTAATCTACGTTTCGGGCAGCGCTTAGTCAGACCCCTCACCCACAACCCTACCCGCATGGGAGACCCTGCCAGATGTTGCTACATCCACGGGCAGGCTTGTGGGATCATAGGGGCATGCAAGCCCCTCCACCACGACAAGGTGGCTGCCCACTGGGGGGCCTATCAGGTAAACTGGTTATAAGACTATTTCTTGCTTTAACGTTATTAATAATATTTTAACTTGCTCATAAACTTACCAGAAGAGTAATGTAAACATTTAACTTACAAATACAGTACTGTGGAAAAGCAGGACACGATCACGTGATCAAAACAAATCGTGAGTGGTGCTGTGCTGATGTTCGAGGATTTGGCCTTTCAAAGGCCGTCTCTCTTGCATAAGTTTATAGTTTTCGTAATGGTTCTTTAATCTTATGTTGTCTTATACATATCCCAGCACTTACTGCGTATAATTGTGAACGCATTCGGCTAGAATGTGATGGGGGCAAGCTTGCTGTACAAGACCAGGTGTGCAGAGGCTCACCTGTCCCAACCACTTATAAGGTTAGGTGAGCACTTTCTTGGTGATTTTCCATTGTTTCTCACCAAAAGCGGAGGTTTGAGCCCCCCCCAAAAAAAAGTCGAAAATTTTTCAGGTTTTGGGGGTGGGGTTTGTACTAAATTAGTGGGTATGGGGCTGGTTAAGGATATTTAATGGTTTATTACAATGAGCAACTATATTATTAACATTGTAGGGAACAAACTATAGGAGCAGTCGAACATGGCGGTACTCCGAGGCAGATGGCAAGCTGGTGATTAAGAAAGCTGAAGTTCCCGTTTCCCCAGCCCTCAGGACCTGTTCCTGAACATTTCCCTTTTGTTGAACATTTTCAGCATCTTCTACACAGTAGGTCAGAATAGTCTCATAATACCTCTAGCATCAACTGTCTACACCATACTACATGAACATCAGATGTAACACCTATTTCCATCCCCTGTTAGCAATGGCTGCTGAATTATCAACAAATTCGGGGGTACCTTGCATTGCCACCAACGGCAGGGTAGGGCTGTTGCAAACACTATCCATACTCGTCCGCAGAGAAGCACAGGGTCAGCCTTATATTTCACCAATATCCCTGGTCCTAATACCAGTCTGAATTCTGTTCACTTTCTCCTCCAGTTTATATCTCTTCCAGCCCTGTTCCTCACAGAAACCCAAATCTTTCCCTCTGACATATCACCAGTTTGTGTTCCTGGTTACCATCTCCTCACAAACTTCCGTAACCAGGGTGGCACCTGTTGTTATATCAAATCTGAATTTGCAGTTGATACTGTTTTGGACTTCAATTCACTATATAAGTCAAATTATCTAAATAATACCAAATATTTCTGTAGAGTTTCATGCTCCTCCAATGCTTCATCAGAACCCAGTTTATATGACTCCACATCCACACAGTTGACCGAGCTAAACCTCACCCTTACCACTGAAATTACCATTTTGGGTGATTTTTAACGTCCATAATGTAGAATCATTATTGCATTCTGCCAGGACTAACAATACTGGTCTAGAATGGGTGCTGTTTGCAGAATCATTTAATCTCATGCAATTGGTAAAACAACCAAGCAGGATACCAGATAATCCTGACCATAACGCCTATCTCTTGGCCCTATTCCTGAAAAATAATCTAGATCAGTACAGGGTAAAAGTACTGTCACTGCTTGGATCCTACGACCACGATCTCATCAAAGTCTCATTAATTAGTTCCCAATTCCCCCGTTCTGAACCTGTCCAAGTGACCAGATAGGTCTTTGATAGGAAAGACTAGGATGGATTTAGAAATTTCTTACTGATATTCCATGGCAATCTTTCTTCTCCAGTGACATCAATTCAGCCCAGTCCCAATACAATGAATTAATACAAGCTGGAATGGAATTGTTCGTAACCAGTCAAGAGTTCACTATAAGATCGGGCTCCCCAGAATGATTTGTCAACAATAATTGTGCCACAGCAACGACCCAAAAGTCCTTAGCACAGCACTTTTACTTAAAAAACATCTGCATCACCCAGTCAATTCCAAATTACTAGAAGCCATACAAAAGCAGTAATAAATCTTGTTAAATCAAACTTTCTTCACAGCCAAGCATCTAAATTATTACATAATCATAATGACAATAAAATGTTCTGGTCAGCCCACAGTTCTTTCAGTAATAACTTCAAAGGTCCCCCACTAAAAATCTTCATATGTAACACTAAATGACCCACGTGGTGAAGCACACATCCTTGTAGGTACATAAGCCAGAAATTCTACCTTAGACGAAGTCAGCCAGAATGTCTCTGTACTAGAACTTGACTTCCCGAAATTGCTCCACTCAAGATGCAGACAAGATACGTAAAATCTATCCTAGACAAATTACCGACCAAGAGAGCTCCATGTCCAGATGGAATTCCTGCAATTGTTTTGAAAGTATTCCCCCAGAACTTATTCCTGTTCCATCTAAATAATTCAAATTATGAATACGAACTTCTTCCTTCCCCAGTTCTTGGAAAGAAGGCGATACCCACCCAATTCCAAAGAAAGGAAGTTCCTCTGATCCCTCTTATTACAGACCAATAATTATCATATCTTCTCTTGGTAAAGTATTTGAGATTGTAATTAATAAGCACATAGTTAAACATCTTTTAACCCAACAACTTAATTTAGTGATAGGCAGTATGGGTTTCGCCACGAAAGATCCACTATTGATATACTCAGTCACCTCACTCACATCATCTATCAGTCACTTGACCAACATGGAGAAACTCATGCAGTAGCCACTAATATTTCTAAAGCTTCTGACAGAGTGCGGCACCATTCCCTGCTCTCCAAGCTCCCTTGTTATTGCCTACCATCTTTCATTCCTCTGATTTCGTCATATCTCAGCGACAGAAAGATATGAGTAAAAGTAAATGATGTAGATTCCAAATTCCACTTGAATAATGCTGGCATGCTGCAAGGATCAGTTATGGCTCCAACACTATGCCTAATTCATAGTAATGATCTCTTATCTGTAACCCATAATAACATCCATTCATCTATTCATATGCAGATGACTCAACACTTAACAGTTCATTCACTGTAAAACACACATTCACAAAATTTAATATCTCTAACTCATAACTCAGTACAGCAATCTCCATAAGTCAAGACTTATCTAATATTGCTGAATGGGGACAAAATAACATTGTCTCATGCTGCAAGGATCAGTTCTGGCTCCAACACTATGCCTAAATCATATTAATGATCTCTTATCTGTCACCCATAATAATATCCATTCATCCATTCATATGCAGATGACTCAACACTTAACAGCTCATTCACTCTAATACACACACTCACAGAGTTTAATATCTCTAACTCACAACTCAGTACAGCAATCTTCATAAGTCAAGACTTATCTACGACTGCTGAATGGGGACAAAATAACAATGCCTCATTTAATGCTAGGAAAACCAAATATATACAATTTACTAATAGACAGATATTGATAGATATCGACAGATTCCTAAATTAACTTGAATACCACTATTATTCCTATCTCTAAAAGTATTGAAATTCATTGTTTCACTTAACAGTGCCCTCAGCTGGACCTTTCATGTTAGATCACTTGCTAAAACCGCTTCAAAGAAACATGAATTAATGTTCAGAATCCGAAGTTCTTCACTGACGAGCAGTTAGCTTTGATATACAAGAGGGGGGCGCGGTAGCACAGTGGTAGCGCGCTGGACTCGTAATCGGGGGATTGCGAGTTCGAGCCTCGCCCGGGCTGCCGTGCCGGGAGTGGTAGCTCGCTCCTGTAACCCTAGCGGGGCTATATAGTCCATTACAGGGCTTAGCTCGGGGGAACTCCATTTCTCCCTTTTTTTTTTTTCTTTTTTTTTTTTCGAGTCATATGTGCTCTCAGCTCGATTATTGCTCACTCTCGTTGACTGGATGTCGAGATGTTGCACTAAAACAACTGGACAACATGCAGAAAAAAGTTCTTAAAATTATTATTAATCCTACTATTATAAATGAACTACCTCCTCTACATAGGTAAGAAGGAATGTTGCCTCCTTTGCATTATTTTATAGATACTTTTATGACAAATGTTCATACGAAGTTACATCCAGTGTGCCAGCCCTCAATGTCTTCCCCCGAGCTTCGGGGGGTTTTGCCATATTGCAAAACTTCTGCCTATCAAAATTCATTTATTTCCTGAATTGTATCTCTTTGGAATTCACTCCCCCAAGGAGGTTACCCTCCAAAGTTCAACGTAAGGCTGTTCAAATCCAACTGTTACAGATTTTTTATGAATGGAGGACACCTGTAATCTAGTGTATGCATTATTTTTTTTATTCATATGTTTTCCTTCCTCTGTTTTTTTTTTTTTTTTCTTTTAATAAATTGAACCTCCAACCAAAATGCAAGTCCCCAAATTTGACAGAATTTGAAAAGGTACCACCTGATTATCCAAAGCCAAATGCAAATCAGGGATATTATGAGTGTGTAAAGGTATCGTGGCACATTTTGCGATGGAAAACTTAAATCACCACTGCAAGGCCCACTGGTGGGCAGAATCAAAGGTTGCTTGAATTCGGCGGGCCGAAAAATGTGCATTATGGGAAGGGTGCCATATTGTATAACTGTCAGAACAGAGTGCTGATTTAAGATTCACTGGGATTTGAGTTGAGGACAGTATATGACTAATCGTAATACCAAACTAAGTATGACAGCACATTTCCCTGAGCACGCCGTTTTCTTGGATATACTGTATATATATCCAGTGTTACGTTACGGGGCAACTTGGCGGAGAAAGTTGTTCCTTAAAAAAAATGGACATAAAAACGAGCATATTACCTCTCAAACCATAAGCACAGACCTTCATTAGTATAACGTGTCGCCACGTCATATGATAGGCTTTATGAATGTCCAAAAAGGCCAGTATTATCGATTCTTTCTTGTCATATGCCTCCAAAATGCAATGCTCCAAATTCATTAAATGATCTAGTGCATCTTTGTGTGTATGGAAGCAACACCATCGATCATTTGACAGAGCATTCTACTCTATAACGAAAAGAAACAAGTTATTAACCATTCTATCCATGACTTTACATAGACAAGAACTCGACATAATAGGACGAAATGAAATGGGATTAATAAGACAACCAGCCTGTTTGGGTATCGGTATGACATGCAGAAAGTGCCATGAATCTGGGAATTTCCGGGACGGTCGAAGCGCACTGTATAATGCCAACAGCTTAATAAGGTTGTCCTGATGAAAACGCTTGACCATACTGTACATGGTTTTATCTTCTGTGGCAGACTCTTTTAATTATTTGTAGCTCAGCCGTGTGTTTATGATCTTGAAAAAGCAAGTGGTAATTGACTGAGCTACTAACAGGAGAAAACTTTTGGCGAGGAAGTTAGCTACGTCCTCGGGATTGTCATAGATGGTAGTACTCATTGCAGAGTGGTCACAGGGATGTTAGTTTTTTTTGTGTGTGTGTGTGAACCAGACGTCAGTGAGTGTGATAATATGATTCACCGTGGACACAAAAGACCACAAGTAGTCACGTTTAGCCTTTCTAATTATTCTCCTTGCCTTAGCCCTTGCATCTTTGCATGAAATAAAGTTTTGGTCAGTAGGCTGACTATCAAAAACCTCATATCTTCTATTGCGTTTCTTTAAAGCTTGTCGGCAATCCGGCGTCCACCAGTGAGCTCTGTTCTAATGCTATCCTCAACTGCGTGTAGTATGGAACTGGTTAAACTGTGGAATTTTACATTTGTGGTCTCCCCAGATACATTCAAACTGGTGATCCTTGAGAAGAATCCCCAGTCTGCTATCTTATTGTTAAATTTTGAAAGTGGAGGAGCCGAAATAATGTCACCTCTGTAGGAAAGACACATGGGAATATAATCACTTCCCAAGTTATGGTCAAAGGATCCCACAAGAAATATTGATGTATACCTGGGAAGGCCAGAGATAAGTCAATGGCCTAAAAATTACTAGTACGAGTCGCTGTACAGTCGTTCATAGGACAGAGTTGGATCATGGTATTAGGTCAGCTACTTGCTCCTTATGACCATCGATCCTCAAGCTACCATACTGATAGTGATGGGTGTTGAAGTCACCCAAAACTACCGGTACCATATTTTCAGGTGTTCAAACAGTAAATGTATAGCCTCATTGTCAACGGGGCCATGTGGTGGATAGTGAAGACAGAAAATAGACAGGTACGTGTTATTAAAGTTTACTCTGCACTTGACAGCTTCCAGAATAGAATTTAGAACCACTTCTGTTTATGGGTGTGATTTTTGTGTGTATATGGCAAATCCGTGATTGTCCTATCTTCTACACAAGTCGTACAGTTTGAACAGTGGATGATCAGGGTGACACATCAAGCGCGTCTCCTGTAAGCAAGTAATGTTTGATCTATGTATAGATAGCAATATTACTCCATTGTGTAATCTATTTCCTATAAATCCTACATTTCCACTGCAATACACTGAATGCTGAATGTGATGGCTCAAGATTTATGATCTGGGGCACTATGCTCAGATTATTTTTATGCCGCCCGCCACGAGGTGACTGGTTACTGGGAAACCTCTCCTGGTATTTACAAACGGAAACCTCCACATTACTATTTTCACCCCCCCCCCTTGGGGGTAGTTTTTTTTTTTCAAAAATACTCCCCCAGTATCCCTGCTTGTCGTAAAAGGCGACTAAAAGGGTTGGCGCAGGGTTAGTGCCCCTCCCCGGAAAACAACTAACTAAAAAAACAAACAAGAAGCCTCAGACAAGGACTGACCAAACGATGACGACCCAGGACCGGACAAAGGACTTGGTAATGGGTACATGGAATGTAAGAGGAGCAAATGATGAGGTGAAAGAGAGAGAGATTGTCCAGATGCTTGAGGGTGCGAAAGTGGATGTATGTGGAATGACTGAAACAAAATGGAGAGGAGAAAGTGTGAGAGAATGGGAGTATGGATGGGGTATATATATATATATATATATATATATATATATATATATATATATATATATATATATATATATATATATATATATTTAGGGAGGCATAGGCTTCACAGCCTGCTATCAAGGCCCAGAAGTCCTCCTAGATACCATACACCACCTACATGTCACCATTTCGGCACTAACACCCACCGTCCATATTGAATACATGCTAGGGCTGTCTCATACAGGACTGGTGTATTGGTATTAGCGGGGGTATTTTTACGACATGTCGGCGGGTCTACTGGTAGATCAGAAAAGCCTGATTTTATGAAATTCAAATCCTTAAACTGTTCCCTGCCCCAGCCGGGATTTGACCCTGGGTCCGTTAGAGCTGCAGGCCGCCTCTCTACCGATTGAGCCACGCCTTCCCCAATGTGCAGGAGTAGGTGAGAATGAGAGGGCAAAGGAAGGAGTATGTATAGTTGTGAGTAAAAGATGGAAGAAGAGCATAAGACAGTATGGATCAGTTGGGTCAAGGATTGTGTGTGTAAAGTTGAAAATTGCAATACAAATGTGGGCAATTGTGTGTGTATGCACCAACGCAAGATCGTGCTCGAAGAGTGAGAGAAGAGTTCAGGACAAATGTGGAAGTGTGCATGGAAAAGCTTCCAAGGAATGAGAGAGTGTTTTTGATCGGTGATATGAATGGTAAAGTTGGGAATGTGAAGGTGGATGGAATAGTTGGTGAGTGGGGTGTGCCAGCTGAGATAGATGAGAATTGGAGTGTGTTAGTGGACATTCGTGCTGGGAGGGGGTTGGTGATAGCCAATACCCTCTTCAGGCATAAAATGATCCACAGGTATACATGGCGAGTGATCAGAAGGGTGGGTGGTGAACTGAATGAAAGGAATGCAGTGATTGATTATGTGTGTGTGGATGAAAGGATGGGAAGATGTGTAATGGATGCAAGAGGTTATAGAGGTTGGGGAAGTGGACTTTCTGACCACTACTTGGTGGTGGCCAGAATTAGGATTCAAGTAAGATGGAGGAATAGAAGAAGGGAAAGACGAGAGGAAGGAGTAGTTGCAAGGAGAGTGGAAAGGTTACAAGAGGATGAGAAAAAGGCAGAGTATAAGAGAGAAGTGGAGGAACGATTGAGCAAATATGAATTGGAGGAGATGGGAGATGTGGAAGGTGTGTGTAGGATATTTACAGAAGAAATATGTGCAGCATGTGATGTGGTGTGTGGGATGAAGAGAAGACAGAGGGGGGTGCAAGGAAAAGCGTGGTGGACTGAAGAGGTGAGACAGGCTGTGGCACAAAAGAAGAAAGCATACAATGAATGGATGAGAAATAGGGGCGTGGAAGAAGTTGAGAGGCAGAAGAGAGAGTTATATGTAGAAAGAAAGAGGTGAAAAGATTAGTAAGAGAGAGAGTAAGAAGAGAGTGGATGAAGAATTTGGAAGGAATGTGAGTGTAAAGTGGAGGGACTGTAAGAAAATGTTCTGGAAAGAGGTGAAAAGAGTAAGACAGGGTGGAAGTGAGGTTAGCAGGGGAGTGAAAGATAAATATGGTAGATTACTAATGAAGAAGGGAGAAAAAGTGAGCAGATGGAGAGAACACTTTAAGGAATTGTTGAACATAGAGGATGGAAGTAATGCGAGTATAAGTGGCTGGGGAATGGCTGGGAGAAGGAGGGAGGTGAGAAGACAGGAAGAAACCAGTAGGATAGAAGTGGGGAAGCAATGAAGAAAGTTAAATCGTGGAAAGCCCCAGGAATTGATGGAGTGTGTGGTGAAATGCTGAAGCATGGGGGAGAGATAGTAGTAGAATGGATATGGAAGATGTGCAGATTGGCCTGGGAGGAAGGTAGAGTCCCGGAGGATTGGAAGTCAGGTATAATTATTCCCTTGTACAAAGGAAAAGGGGAAAAAGAAGTGTGTGGTAATCATAGGGGCATTTGTCTTCTTAGTATAATAGGAAGACTGTAAGGGTAGGATACTTATTGACAGAGTTAGAGAAAGAACAGAGAAATTAGTTGGAGAAGAACAGGGAGGCTTTAGGAAGGGAAGAGGTTGTGTAGATCAGATATTCATTCTTAGATCTTTAGTGGAAAAGTTCCTAGAGAAGGGAAAGAAGTTGTATGCAGCTTTCATGGATTTGGAGAAAGCATATGACAGGGTGGATAGACAAGGATTGTGGAAAGCATTAAGAATATATGAAGTAGATGGGAAGTTGTTGAATGCAGTGAAGAGTATGTACGATGGTGCGAAGGCTGTAGTGCATGTAGATGGTGAACTAAGTGAATTTTTCTCTTTGAAAGTTGGGTTGAAACAGGGATGTGTCATGTCGCCATGGTTGTTCAATCTGTACATGGATGGGGTAATAAAAGAGGTACAAGGTAGGGTAGTGGATGTTGGAGTGGCCCTGGTGAGAGAGGACAGTGTTTGGAAACTCCCTGTACAGTTGTTTGCAGATGATACTGTGTTGTTGAGTGAAGACGAAGGGGAGCTGCAAGGCTCGGTGGATGAGTTTGGGAGAGTATGTAAGAAACGGAATCTAAAGGTGAATGCAGGGAAGAGTAAAGTTATGGTCTTTGAGAGAGGTGAAGTCAGTGAATGTACAGCGAGGTTGGATGGTGAGGAATTGGAAAATGTGAGTACGTTTAAGTACTTGGGTAGTGTGATGAGTAAGGATGGAGGTTTGGGGGATGAAGTGCTTGAAAGGGTACAGCAGGGAAGAAAGGTTGCCGGTTCTTTGAAAGCAGTGATAAGAAACAGGGAAGTGAGCACGGAAGTGAAAAAGTTACTACATGACAGTATTGTGATACCAACTCTAACGTATGGAAGTGAAGCTTGGACGTTGTTGGAAGGACACAAGTCAAGAGTGAGAGCAGTGGAAATGAGTTTTTTAACAGGAGCCTGTGGAGTCACATGGAGAGACAGGCTGACGAATGAGGATATAAAGGAGCGTTGTGGTGTTGATGTGGATGTGATAGGAAGAGTTATGAGGAACACACTGAGGTGGTTTGGCCATGTGGAGAGGATGGAGGGTGAAAGACTGACGAAGAGAGTGTATGTGAGTGAGGTGGAGGAGGGAAGAGGGAGGGGGAGGCCGAGGATGAGATGGAGGGATGGGGTGGAGAGGTATATGAGAGAGGGGGGTGTGAGTTGGGAGCAGGGCAGTGAAATGGCGGGGGACAGGGCGACTTGGAGGCGATTTGTTTGTGGCCACCCCGCGTCTGGCAATAGATAGATAGATAGACCATTATTCCATATTGTGAGGATAGAGGAATCGTCTCTGTCCGTCTGTATGTCTGTCCGTCTGTCCACCTGTCCGTCTTTCCATCTGGGCCTGTAACTCGGAAAGTACCTGGTGGATTGGCTCCATTTCGCATAGAAAGATAGAGTATGTGCCTTAGTTGACGTTCGTATATGTAAAATTGCCATGTTGTCTGTACTTTACGAGCTATGACCATGCAAGCAAAAATTTGTCGTGTTGTATTTTGGACACTTCTTGCTATATTCTCTTCATATCTTTCAGAAACATAAAGTATCAGTCCTGGTTTATGTCTTTATATATGAAATTGTCACATTGTGTTTTCCGAGCTACATCCATATAATTAAAAAAAAAATCTGTAAATAGCTGTATCTTGGAAACTACCTGCTGGATCATCTTCAAGTCTTAAATGAAGATAGTGTACAAGTCCTGGTATATGCCCCTATATAAGAAATTGCCAGGCTTATTAGAGAATACCTGTATATTCATTACCACATGGTGGGGATACGTCTTTGATAAAGGTTTGTTACTAATTACAATGTTCCCACACTCCCCTCAGGAAGAGCTAACTCTTCTCTCCCTTGCTGGAGCAGGAGCAGGAAGAAAATGAGGACATGACTGTTTAGAAAGGGTGGTTAAACGAATCTTATTAGACTTGTCAGACTTCGATTTAGGCCATACTGACTGAGAAGCAGCAGCAACCTGTGAGTAGGAGGTAGTGACAGCGATATTAGTGTGAGAAGTGGATTGGACAGGGGGTTGAGAAGATGAGTCACAGCGAGTGGCACGAGCAATAGACATGGTCAGTCTGTCTCGACGGATAATATTACATGACGAGACATCACTGCTGAAGCATAGAAGGCATTCACTGAGGAATATGCAGGCAATGCCATCACCTTCCTAGCTTCACACTAGTAGATGCCTTCAGTTGCCTTCATTGTGCAGACTTCTTTTTTCTCCTTACACGTGAGACAATCCTAAGAAGAAATAGAGTGAGCACCCTTGCAATGAAAGCAATATGCAGTCTCGGATGTGCCATGTCCAGCATAATAAACCTTAGTTGCACACTTGCCACATACTGATTGAGTAGCCTGACAAGACTTGTCACAATATCTATATAGTTGACATTTCAAACATTAAAGAGGATTAGGGATATACAGCTGCCCGTTAACAATTCCGTATCCAACTTTGACATAATCGGGAAGGGAAATTTTACCAAATGTCATGATAATGGTTGCAGTCTTCGTCTTTGTGCCCTCTGAGAATCGGGTAATGAATCTAGCATCAGTTACATCTTAGTGAGCAGGAGTACCAAAATTACGTATCTACCGAGCATAAAATTAACAAGAGAGTAATGCAAAATATTATTCATAAAAATGTCAGATGCACAGATCCTAGCAAAAACATCGCACAAATCTCATACTACAAGACCTTCAAAATCTCCCTGCTACTACTCAAGAACCGCCCTGCCGTGAAAGGTATGCCCATACAAGAAGACCATATCATCTACTGACATACATAAGTCAGAACTGTGGGCCTCACACCTACCGTACATAGGAATGAGGAGGACAAAAATGTCAAGGCATCTCACATATCACCTACAGAATGGAATGATAAAAAAAAAAAATCACTACAGAACCAGTCATAACACCTCCCTCACCCATCATCACCTTAAAACAGGCACTGAAATAATTGATCGCAAAAATGATTCACGTAGACTCATGTTTCTGGAAGCACTATACATTTCCG
Organism: Coenobita brevimanus; assembly: GCF_032717465.1. NCBI lineage: Eukaryota > Metazoa > Arthropoda > Malacostraca > Decapoda > Coenobitidae > Coenobita > Coenobita brevimanus. The sequence continues at coordinate 31,317,636 of NC_137019.1, forward strand.
ATCCGAAAGCTGCAGTCAACTCACAAGTGGAAGATTTACAAATCCTTCCAACATGCAAAAGATTAACAAACGATGGGTGGCTAACTCATTCCACCAATGAGATCGCCACACACCTTCTCATCACATGCTCCTGGCTGACCAATCATATTGTTGCACTTGTCGGCATTTGCTATATGATGAGTTCTTGCTTCACCCACCATTATATATATATATATATATATATATATATATATATATATATATATATATATATAAAGTGCAGTATAATATCACCGAGGGCAAACCAACACCCCCAGAAGGAGCCCACAGAGGAGCACATACAGCGCGCCTGAACTCCAGGTGACAGGGACATAAGTCCGTCTCGGCTGCGCTCCCCTATGACCTGAAGCTTGCGCACCGCCTCCATAGCAAGAATATGAGACTACCTTCCGGGGAAGCCAACCACCGACAACCATGGGATGGACCTGTTACTCTAGCTCTAGTCAGCACCCCTGAGACGGCCGGTAGCCGCTCAACCATCCTACAGGAGATGGCCTGCAGCCGCTCTGGAGGTAAGAAGGAAACGGCCGGTAGCTGCCCCCACCTTCGTCAGGAGACAGCCAGTAGCTGCTCTGAAGGTGCCCCTCAAGGGACGGCCTGTAGCTGCTCGACCTTCCTACAGGAGACGGCCTGTAGCCGCTCGACCCTCCTACAGGAGACGGCCTGTAGCCGCTCCGGAGGTAACAAGGAGACAGCCAGTAGCCGCTCTCGCCTTTGTCAGGAGACGGCTGGTAGCCACTCCGAAGGTGCCCCTGAGTCGGCCTGTGGCCACTCCCTTCCCCAGGCCATGGCCAGTAGCTGGGCCTTAGCGATGGCTGGTAGTTGCACCCTTAGAAGGCCATGGCTAGTAGCTGGGCCCTATGGTAGGAGACGGCCGGTAGCCGCTCCACCATCAGATGCTGACTCCTGCCCACTAACCTATGACACAGATGGAGCCCCCAGCCTGGAGGAGTACTGGAGAGGCCCCATGACTACCACCAGGCTCTTCTCCCTGCAGCCAGTTCCTGAGACAACTCGCCTGACGAACCCCAACTTAGGCCGACACAGCAGCCCCCTCTTGACGGCATCCCCGGCTGCTGGGGACCGCAGCCCTTGGGACCTCCAGACCACCCCCAGGACCCCCGGGAGGGTTCTTCCTTCACCCTGACGCAGGCGATCTTCATCCTCCATCAGGCACCTGAGCGAGAAGTTCAGGCAGCTATTCGGACCCAGCCCTGAGGGCCAGACTCCAGCCCCAAGCCCTGAAAGCGCGGGACCCTTTGCCACCAGCAGCCCCGGATGAGAGAGGACGCCCCTACACGTGATCCCGTGGCCCCTAGCAGAATTCAGCCCTGTCAGTAGTGAGGCTGAGTCACCTCCGCCACCCTTGTACCTGACCGCCACTATGCCCAGACCCAAAAGTGAGTGATAGTGAAAGCACAGTGTCCATGACATAGTGATGTAAGGGCAGAACAGTGAGTTAACAGAATAGGGGAGTCAGTGAGAATAGCATCAGTAATAATACAAGAGAGTCATGAAATAAGCAAGGTAACAGTGAAACAGTGATCACGGCAAGGCAGTGAAATATGGGTCTGTCTCAGTGAACACGCTACCAGATGGTGACACCGCCTCATACTAAGATCATACGGAGGCCCCAGTACAAAGTAATAATTAACGACCCGACCAACAAACCCGTTAGCCTACCCTCAGTGAAATAGTGCCACCTCCTCCACCGGTACACAGAACCTAGACTTTTCTACAATAATAGTGCTTAACCTCTCTTCCCTAAGTACATTTCACCTTACCTGTTCTTGTCCTGAGTAGTATCCTGTGCGATACTAACACCCCACACCTAGGCCTTAGAATTATAATTGTCCAGTATATCTGTATTTGTGGCATCTACCCATTCCACTGTAGAATTTAGCAATACACATGTAAGGTTGTTGCCTTGAGTTTTTGTGTCCTGCCTCTCTCTTATTTGTCTAAGCTCTGGTCTAGAAACAGAACCCAGCTGCACATTAGGCGTTAGAAGGATGAAGCTGACTCTAAAAACACCTAGCATTACACTGGTGGACAGTGGTGGTTCTTGAGCGGGGCGTACGAGAGAGGTAATCAGGAAATACCAGCAAAATGGCAACCAAACTGCATGTGCAATTGCCTAAATTCGACCCCAAACAGTATGATGTTCACACATACCTGGTAATTATTAAACCTTTGCTAAATATTGGGTTCAAGGATGACAAGCAAAAAATCACGGGTACACTCCCGCTGCTGGGCAAAGCAGCAGCTAATATCGCATCCAAGATCGTCCCCGGGCTCACCTGGCAGAATTTCATGAAACTCGTGATTCAGGCCAGCACTCCATCACTAGGTAAAGTGGTGGCGCTATCCCAGCTGGATAGCCTAACCTTCGATGGCAATTTGGATGACACTCTAATCCAGGCCAGATGCCTGGTCACTGCTGCCTACCCGAAGGCAGATGATGAAACCCAGGAGCAACACACCTTTAATACTCTCCTTAGAGTGCTCCCCAGCATGATTCAAGGAGCACTTTACAATCCATGACCCTACCAGAGGCAAGGATATCCAACTGATACACCACCTCCTGACCTCCCACCCTACATCCCAGCAAATCAATGTGGTGAAAAAGTTCCTCACGAATATCCCGGCTCCCCCAGTCAAGCCACATCCACCTATGCCCCACACCAGCCCCACCCCAGCACCCAGCCTGCCTAGGGTGCACCCCACCTACTGGCGCCCCAGTCACAAGGAGAATCCTAACCTTATTCTGGTGAATCCCTGTGAGTTCTCTGCTTGCAGCTCCAGATGCCCTCTGCACGATATCAGGGACCAATTAAAAGGTGCCAGGCAGAAAACCACTACCTCAGGCCAATGTAAAGTCTCCTTCTTGGAGAACGAGGAGCTGGAGGACAAATCCGCACCCGCGGAAGATACCAAACCCTAGAAACAGGAGCCGGAGGAAGAAGAATGAAGCCCCCGGCAGTTGGATTTTTTAGGACCACCCCCGCATCTTCCTACGGTGGCAGGGGCCACTTCCCCCAAATGCCGCCCCCCAGTTTACTGCAAGATGAAGCTGAACAGGGAGAATGCCGGACTTCTGGTCGACACGGGAACAGCCAGATCCCGCCTGTATAGCCACCACTTCTCCCGTCACAAGTCACTATTCCCGACAGCTACTCATCTTGTGGATGCGGGGGATGGCCCCCTTCCTATCCATGGGGAAACACAGGCCCTGCATGTCGACACCCATCAGCCGGTGTCGACACACCATAAGTTCATTGTGTTTGACTCTTCCTGCCGCAATTACGAGGGATATCTGGGGTTGGACCTGCTACAGAAGTTAGGAGTCACCATTGATTGCCGCACCAGACAGCTCCAATTCCAGAAATCACCCAACCCCCCCCTCCCACTCAGGCCGTCTGCACATGCACGCCACGGCCACGGCCGGAAGACTCCGTACTCCCCCCCTCTGATCTCCTTTCCCTCTTGCCGTCCTTCCCATCCCTTCCTTTCCCACCACCATTTCCTCCACTGTCACCATTCCCCCCCACCACGAAGCCTGGGTGCCCCTCAACTGGCCCTCAGGTACATCCATCCTGTTCTCCCCACTCCTGCCACCCGGAACCCTCTCGGCCTGCCTCCTGCCCCCAACCTTCCTTCCCCGTCATCACACAGCAGTCCGGATTCCCAACCTTGCCCCCTCGCCCCTCACTCTCCCTAAAGGGCTTATAATCAGAGAGATGGAGGAAGCTGAGCCCTGTGCCCCCTCCCCCTCCCGCTCCCCTGCCCCCCTGCCCCGCATTCCCAACCATCTCTCCACCCACCAATCAGACACCCTTCGCCACTGCCTCCTGGATTTCCAGGATCTGTTCGTGGCGGGACCCGCCGATATTGGACATACCACCTACCTGACTCACGAGATTCACACGACAGGCCCACCAATCCGACAGCCATCCCAGTGGAAGAATCCCAAACAACTGGAAGAGGAAGACTGCCAGGTTCAGATGATTCAAGCCTGAGTCGTCTCTCCCTCCACCAGCCCCTAGTCCTCCTCCATTGTCCTCATGAAGAAGGATAGCATGATGTGGTTTTGCGTCGATTACCGCTGGCTTAACGACATAACCACCAAGGATGCTACTCCACTTCCGCGCATAGACGACTCCCTAGATTCCCTGTACGGCGCCTCCTGGTTCTCCACCCTCGACCTCCAGCCAGGGTATTGGCAGGTCCCAGTGCGACCAGATGACTGAGGCAAAACCACTTTCATGACTAGCAACGGGAAACATTATGAATTTAATGTTTTACCCTTCGGCCTCTGTAGTGCCCCTGCCACCTTCTCAAGACTAATGGAATCTTTCCTCAGCAGCCTCACATGGGAGATCTGTTTAGCTTACTTGGATGACGTCATCATTTTCAGCAAGACCTGGGCTGACCACCTGCAGCGACTCCGTCAGGTTTTCACCCGAATCTGACAGGCAGGCCTCAAACTCCAGCCCTCCAAGTGCGCCATGGCTGCCAGAACCGTCTCATTCCTGGGACATATCATCTCCCAGGCTGGCATATCTCACAACCCAGACAAGCTCTGCACCATCGTGGACATACCCCCACCACAAGACGTTCATGGAATTCGAGCCTTTCTCAGCCTAACGTCCTATTGCCGCCATTTTGTGAAGGGGTTCGCTCACATTGCCAAGCCACTCCATGACCTGACCCATAAAGGAGAACCGTTCATCTAGACGGATGAGAGATGAGCTGCCTTCCAACAGTTTAAGGGTATGCTCGTTTCCGCTCCAGTAGTGGCCTTTCCCAACTATGCCCTCCCATTCCGGCTCCACACTGATGTTTCCTTAATTGCGATCGGCGCAGTGCTGGCACAAGTCCAAGAGGGCCGCGAGCACATCATAGCCTGTGCCAGCCATACCCTCAATCAGGCTGAAAAGAATTATGCTGCCACCAAGAGGGAGTGCCTGGGCATCATCTGGACACTTGAGCACTTCCGGGTATACCTATCATCACTGACCACCAGTCCCTCCGATGGCTGCAGCAGTCTGACACCCACAATGCCCAGCTCATCCAATGGCGCGAAACCCTGGAGGAGTTCAACTATGAAATCTCGTACCACCCTGGCAAACTCCACACCAATGCTGATGATCTCTCCCGGCTCCCCATCAATGCCACCCACCCAGAACCCGACCTCCTGCAGCAGTGGCATGGTAAGGAACAACCCCACTGGATCCTCCAGCACCTCTTCAAGAAGCTGTATCGACAGGGCATCCACAAGTTAACTCCATTCGGGCATATCATCCTAGCCCCTGACACCACCCTCTACGACCTCCGACATCTGCATACTCACAACCTGGGCACGAAAAAACTCCTGCAGGTCTTTAACGACACCTACTGGGTGCCCAATTCCTCCACCACAGCCAAGGAGATTATCTAATCTTGCCGAGCGTGTGCCCTTGGTAAGAACATCACCCGTACTGTGGGCCCATCAAACCGCCCACAAACCTTGGCAGTTGTTGGCGATTGAGATAGTGGGACCTCCACCCCCATAATCAGGCTATCAGTACGTGATCACGTTCATTGATACGTACTCCAAATTCGTCGTAGTCTGCCCAGCGAAAGAACACCACGCTGTCGCAGTAGCTGATGCCCTGATTCGGCACGTATTTCCATACTTCAGTATCCCACAGGCAATCCACTCCGATAATGCACCAGAGTTCACCAGCAAAATCTGGGAGGAGCTGGCCCACATATTTGGCTATAACATCTCGCACTCATCCCCTTACTGGCCCCAAGGAAATGCCATCTGCTAACAAGGCCATTATACGTTGAAGAATCAACTCCGCACCCGGATAGAAGCCACCAAAGATGAAGATTGGCCCGCCCATGTAAAAATTGTGCAATGGGGCATCAACTCCTGCCCCTGAGAGGACAGAATTTCACCGTACAAGCGAGTGTTTGGGGAAACACCACTCCTCCTGCCCCTTCGACAACATTTACAACCCCCCACCTCTACTCCCACATCTGACCCCACTACACCATCTCAAATGACGGCTAACCCATCTTCAAAACGACCTGGACCTACACCCTGACACCGCCTCCAACCCCTACAAGCCAGGTGACACTGTTATGATAGCACAGCTCCCCACCCCCCACAAGCTCGCGCCCCACTTCACGGGTCCCCATACCATCATTCGCATCCCTAACACCTACCAGGTGACAGTCAAATATCAAAGCACTTCCCGCACTCTCAGAAACCGTCATGTACGCCCTTTACATGCTCCCGCCTCCCCTGCCCCGGCCCCATGCCCCATCCCACCCATTACTCCTGCACCACTTCCCTCTACCTCCTATGACTGCTACATCTCCCCCTCGCCATCTCTCCTTCCCTCCCCTTCTCCCGCTGCCTCCACCTCACCCTCTGCCACACCGCGTCACACCTCACCTGATAGCTCACCGACATCACCAATTCCTTGCCTCTCCCCCACCTCCTCACCACCAACGACTCCGTCTCCCACGCCCAGCACCACGTGCCCCACCCACGCGCCACTGCCCTCTCAACCCACCACACCCCCGGCCCAGCCATCATCCACCCCTGGCCCCAAATCTCCCCGCCCGCCGTCCACTCATGCCCCCTTGGACCCCGCCTTCTCTGTCCCACACCCTTGACTCCACCTGCGCTGCCCACACACCCACTACACAACCACTAAGCCTATACCCCACTCCACACCCCATGGCACCCACATTCCTACCACCCCACAGCTGCCTTAGCACACCCCACGCACCTCACACACACGCTGACATCACACACCCACACTGCTGCCCACATCCACCCTTAAAACAACTATCACATGCTCCGGCCACCTCTTCCACCCACCCGCCCAATACACCCACACTCCCACTCCACCCACCTCACTGCAAAATCACACTCCAGCCCCTGCCCTAAATCATCTCACATTCATGCTACACCAGGCCCAAATCCCAGCCACCTACACTCCCCAGAGACGCCGCGTCGCATTACCCCAGCATAAAACTCCACAGTGGCCGTCCATCTCCAGCATTCAGCACCGCCCTGCACATAAGACAACACTTACCCCCATAATGATTCGCCTAGCCATATGGGCGCCGCCCTTCGGACGAAAACATCGAGCCCATGGACCCCGCCACCTCATACGACTCCTCTGCTCCTCCACCGACCCATCCACCCTCTTCATCACTTGTGATGCGCAGCCACCACAGCCTTGCACTCCCTCCTCCAACACATACAGCCAGTCTACCACACCTACGAGACCAAAGTTTACCACCTCTAGTCAGGGGGACATTACTTTTTCCCAGAAGACGGTGGTAAAAAGAAGTGTAATATCATCTAGGGCAACCCAACACACCCAGGAGCCCACAGAGGAGCATATACAGAGCACCTGGACTCGGGGTTACAGGGACATCAGTCCACCTGGGCCGCGCACCCCTATGACCAGGAGCTCACCCACCGCCACCATAGCAAGAATACGAGACTACCCTTCGAGTGAGCTAACCACGGGGTGGCGCTGTTACTCCAGCTCCAGTCAGCACCCTTGAGATGGCCGGTAGCCACTCAACCCTCCTACAGGAGACTGCCTGCAGCCGCTCTGGAGGTAACAAGGAGACGGCCAGTAGCCACTCCCGCCTTCGTCAGGAGACAGCCAGAAGCCACTCTGAAGATGCCCCTAAAGAGATGGCCAGTAGCTGCTTGACCCTCCTACAGGAGACAGCCTGCAGCCACTCTGGAGGTAACAAGGAGACAGCCGGTAGCTGCTCCCTGCTTTCATCAGGAGATGGCTGGTAGCCACTCCCGCCTTCATCAGGAGACAGCTGGTAGCCGCTCTGAAGGTGCCCTGAACGTGACGACCAGTAGCCACTCGACCCTCCTACAGGAGACGGCCTGCAGCTGCTCCGGAGAAAACAAGGAGATGGCCAGTAGCCACTCCCACTTTCATCAGGAGACGGACGGTAGCCGTTCGACCCTCCTACAGGAGATGGCCTGCAGCTGCTCCGGAGGTAACAAGGAGATGGCCAGTAGCCACTCCCACCTTCGTCAGGAGACGGACAGTAGCCGCTCTGAAGGAGCCCCTCAAGAGACTGCCTGTAGCCACTCAATCCTCCTACAGGAGACGGCCTGCAGCCACGACAGAGGTAACAAGGAGAGGGCTGGTAGCCACTCTCGCCTTCGTCAGGAGACAGCTGGTAGCAAATCCGAAGGTGTCCCTGAGTCGGCCTGTAGTCGCTTCCTTCCTCAGGCCACGGCCAGTAGCCTGGCCTTAGCGTCGGCTGGTAGCCACGCCCTTAGAAGGCTACAGCCAGTAGCCAGGCCTTATGGTAGGAGACGGCTGGTAGCCACTCCTCCATCAGATGCTGACTCCTGCCCACCAACCAATGACCCAGAGGGAGCCCTCAGCCCGGAGGAGTACTGGAGAGGCCCTATGACTACCACCGGGCTCTTCTCCCTGCAGCCGGTTCCTGAGAAGACTCGCCTGACGGACCCTGACGTAGGCCGATGCAACAGCCCCCTCCTGACGGCATCCCTGACTGCTGGGAACCGCAGCCCTTGGGACCTCCAGACCACTCCCAGGACCCCCAGGTAGGACCTCCCTACACCCCGACATCGGAGATCTTCGTCCTCCGTCAGGCGCCTGAGCGAGAAGTTCAGGCAGCTATTCAGGCCTAGCCCTGAGGGCCAGACTCCCGCCCCAAGCCCTGAAGGTGCTGGACCCTTTGCCACCAGCAGCCCCGGACGAGACAGGACGTTCCTACACATGAGTTCGTGACCCCTGAATACAGAGGCTCCTGTTGGAACTCACCCCAGTCAGTAGTGAGGCTGAGTCACCACCGCCGCCCTTGTACCTGACCGCCACTACACCCAGACCCGAAAGTGAGTGATAGTGAAAGCAGTGTCCGTGACATAGTGATGTATGGGCAGAACTGTGAGTTAACAGAATAGGGGAGTCAGTGAGAATAGCATGAGTTATAATATAAAACAGTGGTGGAATAAGCAAGGTAACAGTGAAACAGTGAACACTGCAAGGTAGGGAAATATGGGTCTATCTCAGTGAACATGCTACCAGATGATGACACTGCCTCACACTAAGATCATCTGGAGGCCCCAGTGCAAAAGTAATAATTAATGACCCGACCAACAAACCTGTTAGCTTACCTGCAGTGAAATAGTGCCACCTCCTCCACCAGTACACAGAACCTAGACTTTCCTACAATAATAGTGCATAACCTCTCTGCCCTAAGCTCACTTCACCTTACCCGATCTCGTCCTGAGTAGTATCCTGCGCGATACTAACACCCCACATCTAGGCTGTAGAATTATATTTGTCCAGTATACCTGTATTTGTGACATCTACCCGTTCCACTGTAGAATTTAGCAATACACATGTAAGGTTGTTGCCTTGAGTTTTTGTGTCCTGCCCCTCTCTTATTTGTCTAAGCTCCGGTCTAGAAAGAGAACCCAGCTGCACACTAGGCGTTAGAGTGACGGGAAGCCAGCCCTAAAACACCTAGCATTACAATATATATATATATATATGTATATATATATATATATATATATATATATATATATATATATATATGTGTATGTATATATATTCTGTCTATCAATCTCTCTATTGCCAGATGCCTTAATCCCGTAAGGGGTGGCCACAAACAAATCGCCTGCATGTCGCCCTGTGCCCCGCCATTTCACTTCCCTGCTTCCAGCTCACACACACCCTCTCTTATATACCTCTCCACTCCATACCTCCATCTCATCCTCGGCTTTCCCATCCCTCTCTCTCTCTCTCTCTCTACGTACATATATATATATATATATATATATATATATATATATATATATATATAAAAGATAACTAGATCTGATGTGAGAGGTGTAAGGCTGAGAGGAAGACCACGAATAGGATGGATGGACAGTGTGAAGAGAGCGCTGGATGAGAGAGGGATGTCTGTTGAGCAAGGAAGAGTGGCTGTGCGTGACAGAAATAAATGGAGAGAAATTGTGAATGAATAAGTGATGACGCAGCCCTGAGGGGATATTCTCCCGCATTTGGTCTGATCAGCTAGTCAGGTCAGGTGCGGGTAAGGGGATGGGTCTGTTATGATGTGGCAGGGGTAAACCAGTTCTACTGTCGGGCCCTGCTGCGGATGTCACTGATTGCATTGTGCAGTTGACCCTTGTGCAGTGTGATGCAGTGAGGATCTGTCCGTTCTCCCCTTTGTAGCTAAGATGCGAATGAATGTGTTTGAATGGATGAGTAAATGGAGAGTGAGTCGTCCTGTCTCGGCTACCTCCCTTTCCTTGGGGGAAGCAGCCTAGGTATATAGATAGATAGATAGATATATACGTTTGTTCAGAAGGCATCCGACCTTAAGTTCTGAAGAAAAATAGCTAAGACACTAATCGCCCTCCAAGTAGGCCCCTTCTGACTTGATACACTTAGCCAAGCATTCTTTCCACAGCCTGAAACATTTTTCAAATTCGGTTTTCGGTATCTCCTACAGGTGGTTCATTGTATTCGTCATGATCTCTTCTCTTGTCTCAAATCGGTAACCCTTCATTAGAAGTTTGGCCTTGAGGAATAACCATAAGTTGCACAGAGCCATGTCTGATGAGTAGGGAACCTGTCAGATCTGGAGGATGTTGTGCTTGACAAAAAATTTCTCAATCAGTTGAAAGGAATAGGTGGAGGCATTGTCATGCTGAAGATTCCAACTTGCTGTTTTCGAAAGGTCTGTTCTTATTCGCCAAACTGAGTCACGAAGACGATGGATAAAGTCAAGGTAGTAATTTTTGTTGACAGTCTGACCTTCTGGTGCGTATTCGTGATGCACAACACCACGATAGCCGAAAAAAAGTGTCAATATGTAAGTGGATTTCACCTTGTAGCGAACCTGTCACTTTTGTTTTGGCAGAGGTGACCCTGCATCCTTGCACTAGGATGCCTATCTTTTACTTTCTGGGCCGTACCCTTACAACCCAGGTGTCATCTCCAGTGATAACAGACTTCAAAAAGCCTGGATCTCTATATACACACTCAAACATTTCTTGAGAAACGTTCATCCTAGGGTTGATTGATTGATTGACTGATTGTAGTAGAAACTGGTGGCGCAACTGCTAGGGTCATATGCCACTGGACAACAAGCTAAAACACGCGGTAAATAAATAGTGCATAATCGAAATAAATTTAATAACTTTTACTAGAAATAAAACACTGAAAATAATAAAAGAATAGTTAAAAGAAAAAAACAAGTACTTATAAAAGTGGAAGGAGGCCCGCCTCCTGAAGAAAACCAAAAACATCAGTAAAATCGCTATGGTCTACACCAAGCATCAAGGAGAGACAGTGGGCACCATCTACCCCTCTATGCCTATGGAGGAATCTCTGACGCAGGTCCCCCAAACTTGGACACTCAACCAGCAAGTGACGGACAGTAAGGGGAACAAAGCAATCATCACAGTAGGGTTGAGTCTCACCACTCATCAGGAACCCATGTGTAAGCCGAGAGTACCCAATGGGAAGCCTAGCAAGAGCAACCTCCAATCGCCGAGGTATGGAAGGGAGAACCCGTGGCACAACCACTCTCTGAAAGACCTCTTTCAGCTGATTATGAGCAACACCATCCCAGCGTCTCTGCCAGCACATATGAATTCTGTTCCGCAAGGAAGGTATTAGATCAGATGCAGGAAGCGGATATTCTGTTGGGGGCTGTTGAGTAGCCGCAGTCTTGACCAATGTATCCACCGTCTCATTGCCCACCACACCAACATGTGTGGGAACCCAGCAAAAATCCACTCTCTTCCCCCGATGACGAATGAGGAACAGCCACTCCAGAATAGCTAAAACTAAGGGATGGGAAGAGTTAAAAGAGTCCAGGGCCAAAAGCGCCCCTTGAGAGTCACAAAAAATAGTAAAATAATTGTCAGGGTGAACAAACACCAACTTCAAGGCTAAAATGATGGCTGACAACTCTGCAGTAAAAACTGAGGCAACCAAAGGAAGACTACCTCCACGGCTAAAATTGGGAAACACCACTCCAAAACCAACACCTGACATGGATTTAGAGCCATCAGTATACACAGGCACAGAACCACCATGACTAGAAGCATGTTCTAAAAATTACCTTAAAAGACACTGAGGAGTGACAAAATCCTTTGAGCCAGCAAAAGGCCTGCAGAAAGTTACCCTGGGTAATATCCAAGGCACAACCCTCGGGATCCGAACAGGACTGACAAGTACTGCCAACAAATCAAACCCCTCCATTATATCCTGAACCCTATAGCCAAATGGATGAGGCATGCGAGGGTGTCTACTATAACACAAAAGACAAGACTGTTTCGTCACACACTCACAGACAAGTGAGTCTGGAAGGCGACAAATCCGAAGCCAGCACCTTACTGCAACAGACTGATGCAGTAGATCTAAGGGAGGCACACCAGCTTCCACCAATAAGCTGGGAATTGGAGAGGACCGAAAAGCCCCAGTTGCAAGACGAAGACCAGCATGATAGACATTATCTAGAGTTTTTAGTCTTGATTCTGTGGCAGAGGAGTATACCTAACAGCCATATGACAGCTTAGAGGTTACAAATACCTGAAACAAATGCAAGAGCGTCCTCCAATCAGCACCCCAAGAGGTATGGGCCAGAACCCTCAATAGATTGAGAGCCTTCATACATGATGTTTTAAGATTTGCCAAGTGTGAGACCCATGTCAAACGACAATCAAACGTCAGGCCCAAGAATTTCGTCTCTGTCACCCAACAGAGTCTCCTGCCATAAAGCTGGAGATCAGGGTCCGGGTGTACCCCTCTCATCCTAAAGAAGTGGATAGCCACAGTCCTTGAAGGGGAAAACCGAAAACCCTTGGAAGTGGCCCAGGCAGAAATCTTGTCCAAGGCAAGTTGCATACGCCGCTCAATAGCAAACATGCGGGAGCCAGAAAACCATATAGCTAAGTCATCCACATAAAGGGATGAGGATACCCCAGCAGGCACAGTGTCAATGATACCATTGATGGCCACTGCAAACAGGGAAACACTTAAGACACTCCCCTGTGGGACACCTTCCTCCTGGCACAGTGGCGCAGAGAGGGTAGAACCCACATGGGCTCGAAATACACGATCAGTCAAGAAGTCTCCAAGCAACACAGGCAGGCGACCACGCAAACCAAAGGCATGAAGTTGTTGGAGGATGCCATGGAGCTAGGCAGTGTCGTAAGCTTTCTCAAAGTCAAAAACCACAGCCAGAAGATGTTGCTTGGAGGCAAAAGCTTCACAGATTGACCCCTCGAGTCTGATAAGGTTGTCTGAAGTGCACCGTAACTTACGGAAACCACTCTGCAATGGAGAGAGAAAGCATCCCTTCTCCAGAAACCACATAAGCCTGACACTGACCATCTTTTTGAACAGCTTGCACACACATGATGTTAAAGTGATAGGGTGATAGTTGGAGACTTGGGAATGGTCTCTACCAGGCTTGAGAAAGGGGAGGACAATACCATACTTCCAACTCCTCGGAATTGAGCCCTCACTCCACACCCTGTTAAAAAAAGTCCAATAAAAACTGAAGTGAATCAGTCGGTAGATGATGCAGTATAACGTATGGAATATCGTCAGGCCCAGGAGCAGTGTCACCACACTCTGCCAGGGCAGCACGCAGCTCACGGAGACTGAAATCTAAATTATATGGCTCTCCGCCATGAGAGTGAAAGTCAAGACCCAGCCTCTCCTGATTCCTATGAAAGGTAGCAAATGGCTGAGAAGGAGCCTTTGTAGAGACAGCGTAAAACTGATTTGCAAAAGCAGAGGCTACTGCATCTGGTGCAGACACAAGTTCTCTGTGATGGCAATGGGGGGCGAGAACGTACCAGAAATCTTGCGCACCTTTTTCCACACCATAGACATTGAAGTTGAAGATGTACCTGTAGAAACATACGACCTCCAAGAGTTACGGCAAGCATTCTTCATGACCCATCTATAGTGAGCACGTGCTTTGCGAAACTGTATTTTTAGAAAAACAACATTACGATTGGCAAAATACCGACGGGCAGCTGCTTTGTAAGTTCCCTTTGCTATGGAGCAGTCATTATTCCACCATGGCACAGGTCTCCAGGAAAAAACACCAGAAGTCCATGGGATGGAATGAACACCTGCTGAGAAAATGGTCTTAGTAAAATAACATTCGGCATCATCGATAGTTGATAAATCACTAACCCTGTTGGCAAATACACATAGTTCCTCAAAGAGAGACCAATCAGCCCTGTCCAGACACCAGTGTGGCAGACGGGCTGCATGAACAGAGCGAGTAGGGTGGACCACTACAGGATAATGGTCACTACCATGTAGATCAACCAAAACCTTCCAAGAAAAATCAAGGGCACAGTCAGAGGAGGAGATGGTAAGGTCAATGACAGAATACGTGCCAGTCTGAACATGAAAATGGGTCGGCCTCCCATCATTTAGGACAACCAAATCTAAATCCCCAACCAAAGAGGCAAGAAGATCACCCCGGGAATTTGAAAATGAGTCACCCCACAAAGGGGAACAAAGCAATCATCACAGTAGGGTTGAGTCTCACCACTCATCTGGAACCCATGTGTAAGCCGAGAGTGCCCAATGCGAAGCCTAGCAAGAGCTACCTCCAATCGCCGAGGTATGTATATATATATATATATATATATATATATATATAAAGATATGTATATATATAAGTAATCCCTCCAATATCCGACGTAATAGAGCCAAAGGCAGGTCCGGATAGTGGTCCTGTCTAGATATTGGGCCCCAGCTTATGGACTTGTACTTATGGACCCCAACTAGAATAACACGTATACAACTCCCTGTGGACATGCATAGCACCTATTTAAGACCTAAATCACACCAATAAGGGACATAAAAGACTGAAATAAATGCAAAAGAAGCATAAAATGAGGTTTTTGAGGTAGGTTCATACAATATTCAACATTGTGGGTACTTACAAGTCCCTGGCTCCTGGACTGGTAGTTATGGTCCCTAACCTAGCCTAACTCAGAAAAACACCTCCCTACTGCACATGCATAGCACCTAAGACACAACATATTCACATCAATAAGGGATATAAAAGAGTGAAATGAGGTGTTTGAGGCAAATATAGTATGGAAAATACAGTAGAGTACAGTATGAAACATTCTGCCTACTTACAGCAAGTCCATGGCCATCTCGATGAATAACCGCCTCCTCTCAGACTCTGACAGTAATAAGGATTTCCTGAAGCACTTGCAGTACACTGTTCATTAAGTCTTGCACTGAACTTAGTCATTTGCACTCAGAAGTCCATTCTCTTCACAGTGCACACTCTTGTCTAACTTATGCTCCATTGTAACTTAAAAAGTGTTGCACTCTGCACTTTAAGTCTTTCCACTCTTATAACCGTTTTCTAAAGCAAAAACACACAAGTCTATTTGCGTTAAATTTAGTACAAATTTGTTTGTTTTTTCACTGACAACTGTAAATCCTTAACACAATGCACTGTTTTTTTCACTGCACAACACTGTAAATTCCTGTGTGGACTAGTGGAGAAGTTCTTGGCGTCTATTTACTGTCAGAGTCCGAGAGTATCGCTGGCAGGTGACCTAGGGGTGCATCACTGGGTCGTGGTGATGGTGTACCCACTGCAGACGACTCTGAAGACAGACGCAAACTCACGTCGAGCAGTGACTCCACCGTGGCTGATGTGCTGGGCTGTGGCTCGGAGCATGACGGCCTGTCTTGGGGAGGCAATGGAGTGGAGCCAGGGCTGGGCACAGCGGGGGTTGTGAGCCTGAAAAAACTGTCAATCGTTGATTGACGCAAGGAACGACGATTCTGACAACTAATGATGTGCTGCCTGAAAGCACGCACTTCCTCCACAAGTCCCAAGGGCCCCATCTCCCTGTTGCAGTCCAGGTGTTTCAGGTAGTCCAGAACGAACTCTAGGTGTTCCCAGAGTGCGCTCAGCTTGGGGATGGCTGGAGTTGTCATGCTGAGAGGAGTCTGCATCATCGTCGCCGTCCTCGTCGGAATCTTCAAGCTGGGTACTGACACCTGCAACTGAAGATGCGATCTCGATATCAGACAGGATCTGATACCCAGGATCGCCCTCGTCGTCATCCAACCACTCACGCACGTCGTCCTCATCAATATCGTTGCCATGCGTACGTAGACGTGCATGGAAGTCATCCACGTCAAAACCTAGGAAATCGTACTCCACATCCGTTCCGAGAAGCAGACGAGACCAACCATTTTCTAGAGTCTTGACAGGGATTTCCTTCCATGCACTGGCCCAGTTGTAGATTGCAGACTTGATGTTGTAGCGGCGAAGGTTTTCCAAAGTCTGCTGGCCTCGCGTGTCTCGTCCCTCCCTGTGCTCGTCCTCGTCCTTGAGAATAACCATCACCTCGTCCAGGAACTTCCTTCGGTACAGCCTCTTCGTTGCCATGATCACTCCTTGGTCCATTGATTGGATGAGATCAGTCGTATTAGGTGGCAGAAACATGCACCTAATGTGGCCATTCTCAGCCACCAAGTCCTTGTCGCACGGGTGGGCAGGTGAATTGTCGAGGAGAAGGAGGGCCTTTACCTGGTTGCGTGGGATTCCCAGTTTCTCCATCTGGTAATGTATGACCTCCTTGACAAAATGGCGGTGGAACCAGTCTTTGAAGATCTGGGCTGTGAACCATGCCTTCAAAGAATGGTACCAGACGACAGGAAGGACATCCATCACCCCACGAAGACACCGAGGCCACTTTGCATGGCCAACAAAAACGGGCTTAAGCCGGTGCATGCCGTTAGCACTGGCACAACACAAAGCAGATATCCGTTGCTTGGAGACCTTGCGGCCAGGTACACGTTTCTCCGTCTCCATCCTCGTTAGCGTCCAAAACTTTGCCATGAGCTTTACGGTTGGTAAGGCCATGCCATAACTTAAACGCGAAGAGTCAACCCTCAGATGCCTTAAAGTCTAGGTCATTGGGAAGCCTGGCGAACTTCTCAGCAGCAGCCTTCAGCTCCATACCACGTACAGTCAGGGACACATGAAACAGATACACGCCAGCCAGGAGCTAGGCGGTGTTGTGCTGTCCGCACATGGTAACACTGACGGGTTCAGGGCTTCACCAGGTATCGATGGGTCGCTGAGGCAAAACGAACGCTTGTGAGTTTGTTTTGGCCAAGAGGAACAGACTTATGAATAAAAATGTCAATATGAGTCACATTAATTAAGTTTCGTTCATATACCAGACGTTAGTATGTTTATCTTTGTGAATAAAAGCTAGCTGTATTCAAGTTAAATTTATTTAATATTAATTGCGCTAATTCAGTTTAATACATTAATCATATTCCTCTTTCAGTATCGGTATCTGTTAGGAAACAGTTAAATGTAAGATATTGTCAGTCCATAAATATTACTTGACATGCTGCACCAAGCACACCGGTACGCAGGAAGTGGGTATATTTTTACTATGGTAATAATACTTTCGCTACCACAAGCGCACATTCATATTTTATCTTTACAAACGCCAGACGATTATATTCAACTGAGGAAAAAAAAAAAAATGACAGTCAATAGGTTAATAAACATTTATCATTGAATGATATTATCCAAGACATTTTTTATTGTTTTAAACCAGTAATTAATCTCATTAATTAGCTTCCAAAGTAAACACTTGTCCAAGTAGATAAATTGCACTTATGTTACAATTAAAATACATGAATATTTGCATGCAGAAGTAGACACGTGCTCTTAATTCAGTACCCTGTCCATCCACCAAGCTTGTCAATGACAGCCTGAAGTCGCCTTCTCATGTTTCCGGTCTTCTAACTAGGGTCCGGCTTTCCCCGAAATCCTCCCACACCTCACGAGCATGATCCATTAGTTCCTGGGGTCTACGCTCCTGCTGAGGCTCCCACGTATTTACCATCGATGCCCATATATTTTCTATAGGGTTACAATCTGCCCCCTTACTTGGCCATTGCAGTAGCTGAAACTGTGGATGATCTTGAAACCACTGCTGCACAACACCGACCTGATGAACAGGGCACCAGCCGTGGACAAAATTACTGGACCAGGAGAGAAAGGGTGGTTCCTGGCGGTAAGGGAAGGCAAAAAGAAATTCTTTAGTATGTCAACATACTTTTCAGCATTAAACCTCCCCTCTATGCGATGCATGTCGCCCATTCCGTGTATGCTTATCCACCCCCATATATTCACTGTCACATGCCCACTCCTGGCTACGTGGAAGATATTTTGCCGCTTGTATCTGTTGAAACAAACCGTAATTAGATAGCAGTTTTATTTTAAAAAGTGTAAGTGGCCCATTTTCATATGTTGATTGTTCATCATTCATGTCAGTTACAAATAAGACAAATTATGTTTGAAAAAGCTTTGATCATAGTCATTTTCTGAGAAAGCATGTATCAGTAATAATGTCCCATACTACTGATAACGAATTTACTTAACACGTTTAATAATAATGTCTCACGGCATTAATACAATAACTTGCCTATTAGTTAGAAAACAGTGATTTCTACTTACCGAGTGTTGTTTCTCCTCCAGCAGTGGCATTGGCCGTGACATGTAGACCTAAACGTCTTCTCATCAGTCCAAATCACTCGCTCCCAAAATCCTTCCTCATGGTTGACATAATGCTCCGCAAAACGTAGTCGCCCTTCCCGGTGTGCGTCCGACAGGAACTCTTTAATTGCTGGTATTCTGTGATGCAAGCCCTCTTTGTGCATCCGTCGTCTGACTGTCCTCGCACTGACATGAAGGTTCAGAGCGTCCCTTATAGTCACAGCAGTTGACTGAGGAGTGGCCTCGGCTGCATGTATAATATCTCTGTCCTGAGCTGCATTGGTGCATCGTGGTGGTCGCCCGCATGGCAGGTTCCCTTAATCATTGGTCTCCTCCACCCTGAAAGACAATAGAATTCACATTTATTCTAGAAGTTCACATCCATTCTGCATGTTTGCATTCATTCTGCATGTTCATAATGTGTATTGGTTGTATTTTTTATGGTTATGTAACAGTAATAATCATATAAACTCACCTGTGTATCCACCTGACAACTCTTCTGGTAGAAATCCATAAGTTGTTGGCTACGGCTCTTATGGACAGGCCACTTTCCCGCATACCAATAATGCGGCCTCTAAAACCAATCTTCCTCTCTCTCTCTGCTTGGCGTCTTGCTTCCATCCTTGGTCAAGTCTGTGTGCGCAGTCCAGTAGCATGGCACGTTAGGCATCACCTCGGTTCATCTTTACAGGGATGCTAAACGGCCACTAACCTGGCCCTTTGCTACAAAAGACCATTGATTGTTTTAATAATGAATAATTAGCAATAAATAATAAATGTTGTGTAAATAATAATCCGGCCACTCAGTAAATATTGTATGGTTCATGAGGTTTGTTGAAAGTAACACTTAATAACTTGACTCATAAGAACAGACTCTCGTATGTGGTGTGCAATTTTATTGTCATAACTCCATAATGTTTATATTATACGTATAATATTCAAGCAGTACACTATACAGAGCAACAACAACTCTACATAGCAGCGCTAAAGCGTTCGTTTTGCCTCAGCGACCCATCGATACCTGGTGAAGCCCTGAACCCGTCAGTGTTACCATGTGCGGACAGCACAACACCGCCTCGCTCCTGGCTGGCGTGTATCTGTTTCATGTGTCCCTGACTGTACCATCACACCAGCAGCACGTTGCTGTCGATATCAAATCAACGTGGAGTGGTCGACTTCAGCAAACTTGGGAGTAAACATCACCTTCCTCTCCACGTTGCGTTTGCTTCTCGACGAGAAGTTAGCCGTGTACTGTATGAGTTTGTCTCGGGATCTCTTAATATCAAACAAAGTAGATCGGGCCAGGTTGAACTCGCGGAGGATGTGGGAAGAAGACCACCCCGCATCTACTTTCTCCAATATCTCCCGCTTCTTCTCCAGAGTCAACACCACTCTCTTCCTCTTCTCAGGTGGCGGGGCCATCATCACACACACGAAGAAGAGGCACGAGAGCAGCAGGAGTGCCAGCAGCAGGTAAGGCACCACCACAAAAGCAAGCATGTGAGCAGCCATGACGACGAGCGTGCACTCACGACAAGACTTGGGCTGTAAGTGGGGAGGATGCAGGGGTGCTCTAGTGGATGTTGGAGGAATAACACACCAAAACAAAGCTGTCCTGTGCCGCTTGTGCCAAGTTCAAATTACGCGCGTGAAAAAGTCGGATTTTTTTTCTATTTTTTTGCGGTTTTCGGACCATTTTAGGAATATTGGATCCCGGGACTATTATGTCCGGTAAGTGGGGATGTCCGGAAAGTCGGTGTCCGGATAGTACGGGGATTACTGTATATATATATATATATATATATATATATATATATATATATATATATCATCAGCCGTTTGTGTGTCCACTGCAGGACCGGCCTATCCCGACCAAAGTGGGAACGATACAGCCAATGTATCTCTACCAAGTGGCTTAGGCTGTCTATATACATATATCTATCTATTTATCTATCTGTATATAGATAGATAGGTAGATTGATAGACAGATACAGGTATATCTCTACATTTGGTACCCCTAGATGCGATACCCTGGCTGGATGATGGGGGTAGAAATACCACCATACCCCGCCTAATGATGGCCAAATCCCAGTTAAACAATGGGTTTTGATTTTTTTTTTAACCAATTTTGATTATATTTTAGACTAAAATTGTGTATTTACGTTGATTTATAAACTGTTTTTAGACGATTAATTTGTTTTAGCCATAGGTAGGGTGAACATTGTCATTTTGGGGTACAGTTTACTAAGTTTGATTTTTTCCACACATATATTTGATGATTTTCAGATTTTATTTGTTGGCTTTAATGGGTCATTTATAGGTGTTAGGCTTAGGTTAGTCTCTTTTAAAGCTGTTGGGCCATTTAGACTGTCTTTAAGCTTGTTTTTGGGCTCATTTGGGTGTGTTTAGGACTTGGTTGGGGGGGAAACCCAAAGCTGAAAAAAGCATCCCATTACTTTACATGTTAAATCTGCCCTGATATACGACACCCTGCCTAAAGATGGCTTTTTACATAACTAATTACATCATTAAACCAGGGTATATATATATATATATATATATATATATATATATATATATATATATATATATATATATATATATATATATATATATATATATATATATATATATATATATATATATATATATATATATATATATATATATATATATATATATATATATATATATATATATATATATATATATATATATATATACAGGGTGTAACGCGACTTATGACAAAAACTTACACTATTGATCTATCATGCAATTTTGAGTATATTTTGTTCTATAACATATACTCTCTGTGACCCCAGTTCAGTACCCAGCATTCGGCTGTTTGGGTGTAAAAGTTTGGTGGCTGCATAGGTGCCATTGCGTGAGAGCTTCGCAGGGCGACGGGAGACGAGTATTATTAGCTTATACTGTACTGTACATAAAAATCCCATATCCTATCAGTACAAACGAGTTTTAAGAAGAAACTTGACGAAGTCTATTGATTCTTTAACATCCTCATGCATTCCTGCAATTCTTTTGCACAAATCGACTGTAAATTAAGGATTAAATTCAAATTTTATGGCTTGCGAGAGAGTAGGGAGGGAGGAGAGGGATGGTGTGTTTTGCCAGTTATGTAATGTTTAGTTTGTAGGATATTGCTACGAGCATTATCATAACACCCACAGCTCATTCAATGGAAAAACATTATTGGAAAGGGAGATTAGCCTCACTTTAAGTCATGAAATAATATTTATAACAATTTTTCCGCTGCAAGCAAACGTGGCGCGATTGGGTATCTCCACCTGTATTCCTCTCTGCATCACTGAAATTACCATCGCAGAATCCGTAAAAATAGACAATATCTGCATATTCTTCATTGCTGTACGTACGTGGCATGCTGTTTCATGAACAAACTGAACCCAGTGAACACCTGAACGCGGAGAACAGTATTTGAAGTGTGTCCTCGCCTGCAAATTTTCCCGTTCAAATGACAGTGGACGCAGGGTTGTCAAGTCCTTATAATCGATCTCGCTAGTTTAGTCCTGAAAACTTGCTAGAATGTCGCTAGATAGTAAACACTACAAAACATCGCTAGAAAATACGATTAAATCTCTAGAATATCACCTAAAAATGGCAAAAATATTCAGAATGTAGCTAGATATCATGTTGTCAGGTGTTAAATAGTGCCGCTAGGTAGAAGCAAAAAGTAGCTCCAGCTACATGGTCGTTACATTGGCAATCCTGTGTCTCTCACGTCATCATATGAAGCATTGGTGCCACGTTTACTTTCAGTAGAAAAATTGTAATGAATAATAATATTAATCCTGACTTAAAGGAATGCTAGTCACTCATTAAAGTAATAATTTTTCATTGAATGAGCTGTGGGTGTTATGATAATGCTCGTAGCAATATCCTACAAACTAAACATTACAAAACTGGCAAAACACACCATCCCTCTCCTCCCTCCCTACTCTCTCGCAAGCCATAAAATTTGAATTTAATCCTTAATTTACAGTCGATTTGTGCAAAAGAATTGCAGGAATGCATGAGGATGTTAAAGAATCAATAGACTTCGTCAAGTTTCTTCTTAAAACTCGTTTGTACTGATAGGATATGGGATTTTTATGTACAGTACAGTATAAGCTAATAATACTCGTCTCCCGTCGCCCTGCGAAGCTCTCACACAATGGCACCTATGCAGCCACCAAACTTTTACACCCAAACAGCCGAATGCTGGGTACTGAACTGGGGTCACAGAGAGTATATGATATAGAACAAAATATACTCAAAATTGCATGATAGATCAATGGTGTAAGTTTTTGTCATAAGTCGCGTTACACCCTGTATATATATATATATATATATATATATCTATCTATCTATCTATATACCTAGGCTGCTTCCCCCAAGGAAAGGGAGGTAGCCGAGACAGGACGACTCACTCTCCATTTACTCATCCATTCAAACACATTCATTCGCATCTTAGCCCCAAAGGGGAGAACGGACAGATCCTCACCGCATCACACCGCACAAGGGTCAACTGCGCAATGCAATCAGTGACATCCACAGCAGGGCCCGACAGCAGAACTGGTTTACCCCTGCCACATCATAACAGACCCATCCCCTTACCCGCACCTGACCTGACTAGCTGATCAGACCAAATGCGGGAGAATATCCCCTCAGGGCTGCGTCATCACTTATTCATTCACAATTTCTCTCCATTTATTTCTGTCACGCACAGCCACTCTTCCTTGCTCAACAGACATCCCTCTCGCATCCAGCGCTCTCTTCACACTGTCCATCCATCCTATTCGTGGTCTTCCTCTCAGTCTTACACCTCTCACATCAGATCTAGTTATCTTTTTCACCAATCGCTCATTATCCATTCTCTCCATATGCCCAAACCATTGCAACACCCTCTGCTCAACTCTACCAGCCATCTCCTGAACAACTCCAGTTCTCCTTCGCACTTCATCATTTCGCACTCGATCCATACGCGTCACTCCACACATACTCCTCAGACATCTC
This sequence comes from Coenobita brevimanus, assembly GCF_032717465.1. NCBI lineage: Eukaryota > Metazoa > Arthropoda > Malacostraca > Decapoda > Coenobitidae > Coenobita > Coenobita brevimanus. The sequence goes on from NC_137019.1 coordinate 31,341,333, forward strand.
ATCTCCATTACATTCAAACTTTTCCTCTCTGCTACACCCATATTCCATGTTTCAGCCCCATATAATGCAGTCGGTACCACAACACCCTCATACAGCCTTCTCTTTACATCCATTCTAAGCGAACGACATTTAAACACTTTTTTCATTCCTCCCAGCACCTTTCCTACTTCATTAATTCTAAACTTCACTTCTGCATCTATTCTTCCATCCACAGCAACATGTGACCCTAGATATTTAAAACAATCTACCTCCTCAAGCAACTCACCATTCAAAACTATATTCATCCCCCTACCATCTATCAACCTCGTACACTTCATCACTTTACTCTTATTCTCATTTACTTTCAATTTCCTCCTTTCACACACCCTTCCAAACTCCTCTACCAACTGTCTCAATTTCTCCTCTGAATCAGTCACCAATGCAGTATCATCTGCAAACAGCAGTTGCTTCAGATTCCACTCTCCTCCATCAACATTTACCAGACTCAGACCACCTAAAACTCTTGCATTCACCTCCCTTACAACACCATCCATGTAAATATTAAACAACCAAGGCGACATCACACATCCCTGTCGCAGCCCCACTCTCACGGGAAACCAATCACTCACAGCATTTCCCACTCTTACACACGCTCTACTATTTACATAAAAACTTTTCACCCCTTTTAGTAACCTACCATCAAGTCCATACAATCTTAAAACAGTCCACAAAGCCTCCCTATCAATTCTATCGTACGCTTTCTCTAAATCCATAAATGCCCAAAACACATCCTTGCCTTTCGCTAAATACTTTTCACACACTTGTCTCACAGCAAACACCTGATCAACGCATCCCCTCCCTCTCCTAAAGCCACACTGCTCATCACTAATCACTCCCTCTGTACCCTCTCTAACTCTCATAATTAACACTCTACCATACACTTTACCTACAACACTCAACAGACTTATACCCCTAAAGCTAGTACATTCATACTTATCACCCTTGCCTTTATACAACGGGACCACACAAGCACTTGCCCAGTCAATTGGCACCATACCTTTCTCAAAGCACACATTCAATAATCTTACTAACCAGTCAACAATAGTCACTCCACCACCCTTCAGGCATTCCACAGCACACCCATCCATACCTGCAGCTTTCCCTGTTTTCATCTCCTTTACTGCCTTCTCCACTTCCTCCTTCGTGATCAAAGAATCATTCAACTCTCCCAACACATTTATTCCTTGCACCCTTCTATCTGCCACAATCTCAGCCACGTTTTCCTCCTCTACATTTAACAATCTTTCAAAATACTCTGCCCATCTCTTCCTTACTGCATCCATCTCAGTTAACATCCTTCCATCCTCTGCTTTTACTCGTTCTTCCTTCCCAGACTCTCCCTTTCGCACCCTTTTCACCTCCTTCCAAAACATTTTCTTATTCTGTTGAAAATTCTCTGTCAGCCGCCTACCCCACCTCTCATCTGCTGCCACTTTAGCATCACGCACAGCCCTTCTCGCTCTATTCCTCTTTTCCTTATACCTTTCATATGACATCTCATCCTTCCTCTGCAGCCACACTTCATATGCACGTCTCTTCTCAGCCACAGCCATACTTACTTCCTCGCACCACCATTCACTTCCTTTTCTTACACCACCACCCACACGTCTCACACCACACACCTCTTCTGCATGCTCCACCACAGCACTCTTAAACAACTGCCATGCCTCCTCCACACTGCCATTTTCCCGATCTTTCACTGCGTTCCACTCATCTTTCAATTTCTCCTGATACTCTATCTTTTTCTCTCTTTTATCCAACTCACTCACTTTCAAAACCTCCCTGCCACACCTAACCCTCCTAGCTCTCACCCATCTCCTACCTACTCTTAACTTTCCCTCCACCAGGTAGTGGTCAGACATACCTCCACCCTCCCCTCTCAGAACTCTCACATCCAACAATCTTCCTATTACATTCCTAGACACAACCACATAGTCATCAAGGCTCTATCAACAACCCTTCCACCCTCCTGTCTCACCCATGTATACTTATAAATATCTTTCTTCTCAAACAGCGTATTCCCAATCACCATCTCTCGCTCAACACACATCGCTATCATTCGTTCCCCATTTTCATTTCTTCCAGGCACACCATGCATACCAACTACGCCTTCAACTGCTACATTTCCCACTCTAGCATTCAGATCTCCCATCATTACCACATTCACATTCGCTCCAAAACTCTGCAGACACTCATCAACATCATTCCAGAAAGACTCCCTCTCTTGTTCATCCCTTTCACTACCAGGCCCATATACACTCACAAACACCCACAACTCACGTTCAAATTTCGCTTTCACCCACATCAGTCTCGATGACACCTCCTTCCATTCAATCACACACTGCTGCACTTCCGGACTCACTAACAAGGCCACACCTTCTCTTGCCCTTCCTCTATCAACACCTGACAATCTTCCATTCACACTTCCAAACATATATTCCCCCTTCCCTTTCATCTTCGTTTCACTCAAAGCTAACACATCCAACTTTCTTCTCACAAACATTCTCCCAATCTCCTCCCTTTTAGCCTCAATTGTACTACATCCACGCACATTCATAGACCCAATCTTCAGGGTACGGGGATAACTCCATCCCCCGTCCCTTTCTCTGGCCTGTCTCTTTTTAGGAACTAAAAAAAACAGAGGAGGGGTTCCCTAGTCCCCTCACCCCGCCCCTTTTAGTCGCCTTTTACGACACGCAGGGAATATATATATATATATATATATATATATATATATATATATATATATATATATATATATATATATATATATATATATATAATCATCATCAGCAGCAGCAGCCATTATAAGTCCACTGCTGAACAAAGGCCTCCCCCAACCTTCTTCACGAATTCCTTGGCTGAGCCAATCTTTGCCACGTTTTCCCTGCAAATTTCTCTATCTCATCTCTCCACCTCCTGTCTGGCCTTTTTCTGCTACACTTACCATCTCTTGGTGTCCAGTCAGTCAACCTCTTGCTCCATCGATTATCCCTTGTTCTTGCTATATGGCCTGCCCACCTCCATTTCTGTTCTTTTATAGCTTCTATAATATCTTTGACTTTAGTCTGCTCTCTCACCCAAGTTGATCTTTTCCTGTCTCTTAAAGATATTCCCTACATTGACCTTTCCATTGCTCTCTGAGAACGAATTTAATATATTTTCCATCGATTTTGTCAGTTTCCAAGTCTCACAACCATACCTCATAGCTGGATTTATACATTCGTTATATACTTTTCGTTTCATACAAACTGGCAAGCTACTTTTCATAATGTCTCTATGTTTACCAAAAGCTTTCCATCCAATTGTAATGCGTCTTTTTATTTCGCTATCATTATCTTTCGTTAATTTTAGTATTTTTCCCAGGTAATTGTACTCCTCAACTTCTTCAAGAATTTCTCCACTTATTCTTATGACGCTCTTTGGTGTTTGAGGATTGAACAATAGTTTTACTCCGGTTCATCTTTAGCCCTACTTTGAGACTTTCTCTGTTCAGGTCGTTTAACATTTCTTGCAACGTCTCTGCTTTTTCTGAGATTAGGACAGTGTCATCTGCAAATCTTAAATGGTTAAGCTTTTCTCCATCTATGTTTACTCCTTTGTTTTCCCAGTCTAGCTTTCTGAAAATACTTTCTAGGCATGCTGTAAATAACTTTGGTGAAATTGTATCTCCCTGACGCACGCCCTTCTCAATCTTAATTTTTTCTGAGTCCTTATGTAATTTAACTGTAGCAGTTCCCTCTTTATATATGTTTTCGAGCAGTTTTACAATGTTCTCATTCACTCCGTGTTCTCGCAATGAATTTATAATTGCTATGTGCTCCACTGAGTCGAAAGCCTTTTCGTAATCAACAAAACCTAAGCACAGTGGTTTATTATATTCTGTAGTTTTCTCAATTAGCTGATTCACTGTGTGCAGATGATCAGTGGTCGAATACCCGCATCGGAATCCTGCCTGTTCACGAGGTTGGTTTTCCTCCAAATTTGTAGCTATTCTGTTTGTAAGGACTTTAGTGAAAAGTTTGTAAATGACTAATAGCAAGCTAATGGGTCGATAGTTACTAAGGTCTTTTGGGTCACCCTTTTTATGAAGTAGAATAACAATTGCATTACACCATGTTCTGGGAATTTTCTTGTTTTATACATTGGGTAAATAAGTGAGCAAGCCTATTTTGTACTTCTGCTCCTGCATCCACCAGCAAATCTGCTACTATTCCATCTTCTCCCGGAGCCTTCCGTCTTTTCATATTTTTAAGAGAAATATTTACTTCGTCTGGTGTTATCTCAAGTATTTCACTTGTGCCAACAGAAAAGTTAGCTGTTGGTACTACTGTCTTTGATGCATACAGTTCTTTGTAAAATTCTTCAACTCGCTTCAGCATCATATCTCTGCATTTAATGGCTTCACCGTTTTTGTCTTTTAGTGATGTAATTTGTTGCTTTCCAAGTGCCATTTTATTTCGGACCTGTTTCAGACTTTTTCCTTTTTTGATGGTTTCTTTGATTTGATCTATGTTTCTCTTTCTTTTTTCTTGTCTTTGTCTTTTGTTGATAAGCTTATTTAATTCCGCTCGTTCTATTTCATCTTTCTTTGTTTTTACTTTCATTACCTTTCTTTTTTTCATAAGCTCAAGTGTCTTCTCTGAATACTTCCCGGCTTTGGTTGTATTAGGTTTTCCTACTACCTCCGCTGGTTCTTTTAGGACTTTTGTTAGTCTGTCATTCAACTCATCAATGTCACATTCAGCATAACTGGGAGCCTGAAATCTGTTCCTTATTTCCAACTGAAAAGCTGCTTTGTTTTCGCTGACTTTTATTGGGCATATCTTTTTGTCTTTAATCATCTTCTTTCTTTCACTTTTGAAATTGAATCTTGCTGTGCAACCCACCATTCTATGGTCACTTCCAATATTTACTTTGTTGATAACTGTGACGTTTGTGATTGTGTTATCCTTACTTGCTATAATGAAGTCGATTTCATTCTTTGTTTCTCCAGGTCCACTTTCTCCCTGTTCTTTTGTGAAAGAATGTGTTCATTATTCTCATGTTAAACATTTCTGCAAAGTTTACCAACATTTCTCCTCATTCGTTCCTTTCTCCCACTCCAAATTTTCCCTTACATGCTTCTTCATTTTTTGATTTTCCAACTTTTGGATTGAAGTCTCCCATGAGTATTGTATAGGTGGTCTTTTCTTCTTCCATAATCTGGGAGATGTCATCACAGAATGTTTCAATTTCTCCATCTGAGCTCTGAGAAGTTGGTGCATATACTTGTATCACTTTCAGGGTATATTTTTTGCACAGTCTAATTACAACCACTGCTGCTCTGTCAGATGCACTGCTGAATTTAACAATGTTGCCTGCAAGATTTCTGTTAATTAGAAATCCTACACCACTAACTCTTTCATTTTCCCTTCCTCTGTGGTAAAATAGGTGGCCACTGTCATTTAGCTGAATTACTTTTTCTTCTTTTCTGTGGGTCTCACTCAAACCGACAATATCCCAACTAATGTTTTCCAGTTTAGCCATTAAGTTATCAAGTTTCTAATCATCAGCGAGGCTTCTTACATTGTATGCATAGATCTTCATTGATTTAAGAGTGTTTAATATCCCAGACTCTATCTTGTCAACACGGTGCTTACTCACTTTCGGTGGTACACTGCCCATAAGCACAGGAGGCAGTGCAGTTGGACCTTTAATAGACGATGATCCATCAGGAACGCCCGTCAAATACCTTGCAATAGAACTCATATTTGGTTGGGAGGATTGTGGCAAATAATCTCACCTCCCTGCCACATAGTTTCTGGTGAGATGTAATTTTTTCTGCCACCTTATTCGTTATATTCGGTGGAGCCCTATATATCTATAGGGGGTCCCATGGTCCGCGCCATCTAAGACGGTACCGTGTATATCTACAAGGCCTTCCCCTATCTGCCACCCTGGGACGTGCCAGGTAGCAGTGGGATCCTGCCCCTGGCAGGATATATATATATATATATATATATATATATATATATATATATATATATATATATATATATATATATCCCTCATTTATCCGGACATAATAGAGTCAAAGGCATGTCTAGATAATGAACACTATTCCCCTACAAGACGCAGACCCTACCCATATCCACCTTCAACCTATACCTAACTTATTTGTGCAGTACCTATGCTTAATTTGGCAGAGTTCTCTGGTCATTCAGGCATATTCAGACATCAAAACATACATAGGAATATCCAAAGTAATGTTATGCACCAAGAAAACCATGAAAAAAACACTTTAAAAAAATAAAAAACACCCTACCTCTATACCATCGTATGCACAGTACCCCTCCTAATTTTGGCACTGTTTTCAGGTCAAACTGCCACGTTTAGACATCAAAACACACATAGGAATATCGAAAATAATGCTAAACACCAAGAAACCATGCAAGAAAACCACTGAAAACCAAAAAACACCCTACATACACACCACTGTATGTACAGTATCCCTCCTAATTTTGGCACTGTTTTCAGGTTAGTCGGCCACTTTTTGACATCAAAACACACATAGAAACTTCGAAAGTAAAGCTAAACACCAAGAAAACCATGAAAAAACACTGAACACTAAAAACACCCTTCCTATACACAACTGTATGTATAGTATCCCTTCTAATATTGGCACTATTTTCAGGTCACTCTGCTGTATTTAGACATCAAAACACTCAGCAATATCGAAAGTAATGCTAAACTCCAAGAAAACCATGAAAAAAAAAACTGATAATCAAAAAACGCCAATCTTATACAAGACTGTATGTACAGTACCCCCCCTAATTTTGGCACAGTTTTCAGGCCAGTCTACCATATAGAGACATCAAAACACACATTGGAATATCCAAAGTAATGCGAAACACCAAGAAAACCATGAAAAAAAAAACATTGAAAACCAAAAAACACTCAACTTATAGACGACTGTAAATGCAGTACCCCTCCTAATTTTGGCACTGTTTTCAGGTAAATCTGCGATATTTAGGCATCAAAACACACATGATTATCCATATTAACCCCTAGCTGCCGGTCCACATCATATGACTTGTTGGTAGTGGCCTATGGTCCACGTCATATGACATTTTAATTTTTTGCGGGCACATTTGAACATCGTAGCGCACCATATGGACTCAGAGTATTGTCCTGGCATGGCTGGTGTGCCAGGTAATGCTGGCTGGCTGGGAGGGTAGCCCAGCAGTGAGGAGGGCTGTGGTGGACGGAGGTTGAGGGTGGTGGGAGGCTGGCATAGGGAGGCATTGTGAATATACATTGTCCTTGGAACCAGCTGACACTGGTTCGGCATAGGGGTAGGGGTCGGGAGGGGTGGGGTGGGGTGGTGTGGAAGGCTGGGCCATGAGGGGTGTGGAGAAAAGTGTATAGGTGCCTGAGTACACTTGTATTGACCATAGCCAACCATCAGGAAGTATCACATTGTCAAGAAGTACTAAAAATAGTGAAGTAATGCATAAATAGTGTGTAAATAATTGCAAATACCTAAATAGAGATCAGGCTGTTTGAAAATAAATATCATGGAAAACATAATATAAGCCAATCATTATAAGTTACTTTCTTGTGTGTGTGTGTGTGTGTGTGTGTGTGTGTGTGTGTGTGTGTTTTGCTATTTTTGTTGTAACAGTGTGTTCATACAGCATTGTAAATTAGTGAAACAAAGACAAACTCAACACTTACTGTGGCATGAGATAATTATCCCTCCTCCTTCCACCACCACCGCCAACACACCACCGTAACCTTGAACACGCTCTGCCCAGTCGCCACACACTTGCTCCCTCACACCACACCACCACCTTCAAATCGCCAACAGAAAGTAAGTACAGTATGTGCTTTTTATGTGTTTTTTGTCATTTGTGATTGATTTATAATGAAAAAATAAATATTTTGGGGAAAATCGATTTTCCTGAAAATTATCCACTTCTAGAACATTGATAGGTCTACCCATGCCCAGTGCCTTGGGGTTAATGCTAAACGTCATGGAAACAATGCATAAACGACAAAAAATCACACACAAAAAATGACAACAGTTTGAAAATCTGTTGTCTGTGATGAGTGATTGCTCCCAGGTCTCAAAAAAAAAAAAAAAAATCCAGGGCCAAATATGCCACCGTAAATTAGTTATATTGGTACAAATCGTATACCATCATCTTTGCTGGTGATTATGTTATAAGATAAGCTAATAAAAGCACATAAAACTGACAAGTAAGAGTACGAAAGTTAAGCAGGAACAGTGTTCAAAAGTAAAACTTACCTTCATATAACTTCCCACCATCCTAATTCAAAATATTGCCAGCATCTTCCAAGAGTTAAGCATATTGTCACGTCCCCGTCCCACACTGCCACCGGCTCCAACAACAGTAGTTCAGTTCCCCAGTGAATTGATCTTCCTAGAGGCAGCCTTTTTGTGTACGGCACACAAGATCAGCTGAGGCATTCTGAATAGACTCTGTCTTCTTAAGTTCCCTGTCTTTATTTTTGAAATAATTACACTTTATGCTTTCCAAGTTCACTGTTTTCACAAGTAACGATAATATACTGCACTGACACTGAACTACACTCAAACTGAAATGCAAATCCGACTAAACTTGCTATAGTCTCTTCCCCTTCTATATATAGCCTTCCTTTATTCTAGAAATTTCCAGCACACAGTTGACGGAACAAAGTTTAAACAGATACCAACTAGGAGACATCAAAACATGCTAGAGTTTTCTTACATAACACTTTCCCATACAAACTTTCATTACTTAATTTAAGAAACAATTACATAAATAAAACATAAAGAAAAAAGAGCACAAAAATTAATGCATAACTTACGAAACAACTACGCTCACAAACAGCACACAAACTGGCAACTCTGACTCGTGCCATATCCACGGTAAACATAGGGAATCAATGAGAAACTTCTCGACTACCTAACTGATAAATCCCTCTTCTTAACAATATGTCTAGATTCAGAATTTCATGAGCTTCTCGTGGACACCACGGAATTTCCATATGACCAATAATAGTCGAATAAGCAGCAAAAAACTCTGAAAACTCTGTCACCACAGAAGAGGGTAAGACTGAGGGACTGAGGGGGGAGCCGGGAGGGTGTGGAGGAGGGAAGGTGAGGCTGTGGGCAGGATTTTCCCCTTTCTGTCAACAGGCGGATGGGGCATTTGTCGTACATTTACTCATGGCCTGCGGTCCTTTAAATGCCGAGTAGCCATGCAGAAACACAACGCATCAAGACCGGGGGACTTTCGACTTTCAATAGACAGGTGGATGGCTGCTGTCGCCGAAAATGTACTTGTGGCTTGTGGTCTGTGTTCGATGGAGATGGCGGTTGGAGAACACTAAACCCTCGTGGCTGCGTGATAGTACACATTTGGTGGGGAATGCACACGGACCTTTTGACACTGCTTGCGGGTTACAGTCATATTACTCGGGTGCTGGAGGTTCGTTGGGAGTGATAGGATGAGCACACGATTTTAACCATGAAGTACAGGGTCAGGTGGACATCTTAGCTCTCGTTGTGGGTTACAGACTACTTCATGCTCACGGCTCAAGCCCAGTGGCTATGATAGCAAATGTTTGGACATGTTGGCTGGCCAGCCGAAGTTCTTGGGCACTTTTATGTACGGATAATAGCAAGTAAATTTGGAAAATGGTTTAATAGAGCCAAGGCCCAACATCCGCATAATGAACACATCTGGATAATTGAGGGATCACAGAATATATATATATATATATATATATATATATATATATATATATATATATATATATATATATATATATATATATATATATTGTTGAGAAACGGGGTTTGGTAGTTGGGTGGTCCAAAAGTTTCCACTGTTTTCCAGTGTTTCTTGTACTCAATTTTTGTTACGAGTCAGAGTTGCCAGGTAGCTTGGTATTGTGAGCGTAGTTATTTTGTAAGTTGTACATTGGTTTTTATTCTCTTTTTCTCAGTAATGTTCTATTTGTTTAATTGCTTGTTAAATTATATAAGTTATTTTAACCCTCTGAGATTTTCAGTCCTCCACTGATTGTGCCTGTGCCAGATTCATCTGGCCAATTAGAGTGTGGTGTCTTACAGCGATATTTGTACTTAATTGGCCACTGTGTACTATTTTTTTTTTATGGTAGATTAATGAATGTGCTACTTTTTAAAGCAGAATAGTTCGTCTTTATCGTAGTATGGTTGAAAAAGGTAAATACGACAGCTAAAAGGCCAATAAGATGAGTAGAAGTTAGCCGAAACGGAAAAAATCGCACACTCTTCCATAGAAAAAATATTTGTAAAAAAAAGTATTAGAGTTACATGAAGTTTGATAGCACCATGTCAATTTACAGTAAATTCCCATTCTATTGATACATAGGTTATGGTAATTTATGTTAGTTTCCACAGAGGAAAAGCAAAAGCTCTCGCTGTCACACTGGCAATTATCCAAGCTGGTAACACTGATATTATTCATGGTAAAAACGTATATATTATGCACATCTATCTCATGTATTCGTCACTGTAAAAACAAATAGTTGGAGAGGGATAAACAGGATAGTGTATGTGGAACAAGGCCAGATAGATGGAAAACATGCAAAATAAAAATCGTTTCGTATGACTCGAATTCAAGTCATCAGAATCTCAACGGCAGGATTTATGATCACACGAAATGCTTCATCAAAATCTCAAAGGGTTAAGTTTGTATGCTAAGTAATTTACAGTGTTACATAACGTAAGAAAACTCAGGCATGTTTTGGAGATCTCCCAGTAGGCAACTCTTGCTTCTCCTAGAATGTAGATTATTCTAGAACAATGCAAACTTATATAAGGATGGAGAAGAGACTAGAGAAGTTCAGTCGGTTTTCAGTTCAGTTTGTAGTGCAGTGTCAGTGAAGTTTGTATATCATTGGTACTTGTGAAAATAGTGTAATGTTGTTGGCAAACAGTGAAATGTAACTGCAGTTAGTAAGTTTGTGTATCTTCATTGCTTGTGAAGATAGTGAAGTGAAATTGGAAAGTATTAAGTGTAACTGTTTGGAAAATAAAGAGTGTGAAGTCATTGTTTATTTACACCTCAGCTGGTCTTGTTGCACACCATAAGGCTGCCTCTAGGAAGAACAACTCACTGGGCAATGTCCTTCCTATACTAAACTACTGCTGTTGGAGCCTGTGGCAGTGTGGGATGGGGACATAACACTGGTGTCAGGAGTGTGGATTAAGTGCTGCAGTGAGTTTAATCTTTGACATGGAGCCAGGGGATGTGCAAACAAGAAGCCGAGATGGGCAGGAAGAGGAGGTGTCCCTGGCTGCAATTATGAAGCTATTACAAGCTTCAAAGAAAGCACTTACAGAACAATTACAGGCACGAATCGAAAGACAGAAAGAACTTACAGAACAACTCCAGACACAAAGTGAAGGACAGAAAGAACTCAAAGAACAATTACAGCCACAAAATGAAGGACAGAAAGAACTCAAACAACAATTGCAGACATAAAATGAAAGACAGAAAGAACCCAAAGAACTATTATAAGCACAGAATGAAGGACAGAAAGAACTCAAAAGAACAATTACAGTCACTGAACGAAGAACAGAAATAATGATATGAACACCTGCAAGAGGCATTACAGCAGCAACAGGGGGAATTACAACTGAGGATGCAAGGACAGCTAGATGCTTTCGTGGGAGAAATGAAGGAAGAGCAGCAACAGTTGAAGGAGGAAGTATACGCTGAGTTAGAGCAGCAGAAGTGTGAGGTAAGCAATAATGTGGTGGAGTTCAGACAGTATTTTGATGACCAGGTGAAGCATGTAGATGATCAGTTGAAATTAATTAGTGAGGGAATAGTAATGGAGTGTAGACAGCACGTAAACAACCAGTTGAAGATAATTTGTGGGAGAACTAAGACTGTAGAGAAATATTGCACTGCTGAGCCTCAGGTTAGTGTACAGGGGGCATATGAAAAGAATTGACAGTGTATGGCGGATCCTAATGAATCCCAGGCATCTAAAGATACCATTACAGGCCTGAATAATCAGAATGCAGAAGATTTAAGTCCTGGACTTAATTTTGATGCCCCAGTCTTTAGGCCCGAAACCAGTGAAGAGCATGGCTATAATGGAGGTCCAGTTAACGCAAGGCATCCCGTTGATGTATGGATACGTCACCACGTTTTGTCACAGTGACACCCGATGACATATCCATACATTTTGTAATTGTGAGGTCCTTCATTTGCACATTTTTCAAATTTCACGGGTGATTTTTGGTATGCTTATGTGAGAAACCTCCTTCTATCCACTGTCAGGCGCTGATACAGCCTGGCCCCGTCTGACCCCCTCCCCCCCCGCACAGCATTTTCTCAGCAACTCACCTGTTAGCAGTAACCTGGCCAGTAAAGACATGTTGTGCCAGTCTCTCCAATGATGAAATTCAAGGAGAAAGTGATTCCCGAGGTGGAGGACAAAGGAAGAAACAAGCCAGAGGAAGAAACAAGCAGAAGTAATGAGGCAGTAACATTGTAAAGGAAGGCGCGGTATGTTGATGTGTTTGGTGAGTGAAACACTGCTTATAACGCCTATATTATTGTGTGAAAACCAATATACTCTTGTACAACATATAACTTCGTACCAAATAATTAAATAAATACGTATTCTGAGTGGTTTGGAATAGTTATCCGCCCATAGAAAACGTCTTCCATGGAGCAGGGCCCACAGAAGACAGTACCAGGTATTCAGACACCTGTATAATGCATTTATAAGCTTAGCTGAGCACTTTGGGGGGCATTTTACAGCGTTTCTCATAGGAAGCGAAGGTTTTAGTTTAAAAAAAAAAAAAAAAAATGAAAATGAAAATCTGCCAGGATTGGGGGGGGGGGGATTGGTGGAAAATCTGCCTGGATACGGCGGGTTAGGAAGAAACCTCAGGAATTTGATGATAGAGTATCCTGGGAAACTTACCGTGCAAAGTTTGAGTTACTTGCTGATCGGAATGGTTGGGATGATAGACAGAGGGCAGTGCAGATTGCTACTAGCCTTAACCCTTACACCGCGGGCTTGTTTTGCTCTGTTTTGCGTGTCCCGCAGGCTTATTCGGGCTCCGACAGACTCTCAAAAAATATTTGCCAAAAATCAGTTATTAGTCCTGGAATATTAAAATTAATTACGCGTATGGCACATACCTTCAGCTTTCTCTTGGGATGTTTGTTGAGCCTTCGTCGATTACCGTAGCTCTTTTGGAGACCTCTGAAGTTGGGTAACGAAGTCTCCACTTTACACTTCCCGACAACCCGTAATATGATTACCACAGCCATATATTATCACTAGAAACACTATTCTATGATTATCAAGTAGTTTGGGATCCATACTCCAAAAAAAAAACACTGTGAAAGCAATGAAAATTACGAGTACGTATGACCTTCCCACTTGCGCTAGTTCGCTGTTGGTATTCTGTCATTTATTATTCATAAAACCCCTAACACTTTATATTTCTATTACTATATAACACTTATATATATCTGCAGTCTTTATCCATAAGTTTCCTTCAGTAGTATTAGTTTATTGTCACTGAAGTCATTCAATTTTTCATTCAGTAAAATACGTAGCGAGCCACGGATTCACTTTCACTGTTATAACCTCAAGTATTTGTGCTCATATTCTTATATTACTAATTATTTACATTTTCTATTGTATTTTCAATATTTACACTTCTGTTTTACTTACACTATGTTATTCACTGTCACTTGCAGTAACATAAAACTATATTACACTGTTCAATCATATGTACTGTACATCCATTGCTTTCACTTCCTATTTACACATTATTTACACATTATTTTCCTTTCCCACTTGCACTTTTAGAACTGCTTCTGGCTGTGGTAATCAAAGAAGCAGGTAACACAGAGGGGAACCTGGCACTCAGCGCACTGTCAAGAGGTGCGTTTGTACTCAGGTGTGCGTCGGGTGGTATGTGCACACACCTGGCACCTGCGGATCCTAACCTTCCTCTTGGTTGTGGCAGGCATTTGCACCAGTCTGTGCCGATCCATGTACGCCCTCTGCTCAAGTCTGTCGGGAAGTGTTACTGCATGGCGCCTTGGAGTTGCTGCTGTCACCCTACCACATCTTCTAAGTAGCTGCTGAACACAAGACCTGGCGAACAACCTCAGGGAGAAAGACTTGGGTGGCTTGACCTTCATCTTGTACAGGATGAAGGCGTTCAGCATCATGTCTATGAGATGCAGAAAAACTTTCCTGTACCACCTAGTATTCTTCCTGAGGCAGTCGATCTCTCCAATCATCATGTCGGACTTGTCCACCAGCCGCATGGTTCCTGCCTCTGGGAATTTAGGGAAGTGGGCACGATTACTCTTGACAGTGCTGCAGGAGCCAATGCCGTGCTCTGAAAGGTATTTGGCAAGTTTCGGTGCTGTATAATAGTTGCCTGTATACAGCACGTGATTCCCACCATAATACCTTTCAAGGAGCACTTTCACTACACAGCCTGAGAAGCCAAGGGGGTGTGTTTTATCAAGATCGACAGTGCTGGCTGAATAAATGATGAAATCAAGGACGTACCCCGTCATACAGTCGCACAGTACAAAGAACTTGATTCCAAAGCGATGGCATTTGCTTGGAATGTATTGCACAAACCTAAGACGTCCTCTGAACAAATCCAAGGATTCGTCAATGATAACCTTCTGAAAGGGGTGGAAGAATGTCATAAACTTATCCTTCATTCTGCTCAGAATCTTCCGGATCTTCCAGAGTGGGTTGGTTTGGGAAGGTACATCGTTGTTGGCAAAGTGCAGGTTTCCCATGATGTTCTGGAAGCGATCTCTGGCCATGTACTTGATGAAGGTGGGTGAGGGTAGTAAGGGGTCCATGGACCAGTATTCTTCCAACTCATGCTTCTTTGAGTGTGGCATGAGAAGCATGAGGGCGAAGAACACATACAGTTCCTGCACTCCCAGCATGGACCACTGTTGCATCTTGGCTGCACCTGTACCACTTGCAGCACGTTGTGATTCATACCTGTTGGTCTCTTCACATATTTGCTGCATGACTTCGTCATTGAGGAAGGCCAAAAGGAAGTCCACACACTCAAAGGCCAAAAGGAAGTCCACACACTCAGCATCCTCATCAAGAGTGAAGGCAGGCTGCATTCCTGAGGAACTCTTGTCGAAATGGAGATGTTCAGGGACAAAATCGGACCCTTCCATCCACGCGAACGCGTCCAGGATTCCCTGTCGTGGCGGTGTAGGGTGGGTGAGGGTGGAGGGTGGCTGTGAGGTAGATTTATCTGGTTCAAGGTCACTTGCACTGACCCTGGGTTGCCTACAGCACTAGCAGCCCTTACTCTACTGGCAACTCTACTTTTACGGGTCAGGGATTTACCTCTTCCTCTACGGCCTGCCTTCACTGTTGAGGCTGGTGGTGACTCCGACTACGAAGACTCCAGAGAAAATTCAGTAGAAGAAGAGAAAGAAATGAGTGAAGTGGGGCTTGGGGAATGGGGAGGTGATTCACCTCGGGACTCATGGCGGGCTGGGTAACGCGGGGCTAACCCGCCGCCTTTTCATTCCCTTCCCAAATTCCTTCCCTTGCTGCACTAACGGCTCCTTTCCCTTGGAGCCAGGGATAACTTGGGACACTGAAGCACTCGTAGTAGTAGTTTCTGGCACGATTTCCTCACCCAGCTCATCCCCCGAATCCCCCGAATGGTATAGTCACTATCCATCATTATCATTGATAATTTGGCTAGTTCCCGTTCCACTGCAGAGTCACTTAGTCCTTTCCTGCTTCTCCCACGAGTTTTTCTGGGTGTAGAGGTCACGGGGCCCTTTGCAATGAGTGCAGAAGCGGCAGAAATGGCGAGGCGCGAGTGCGACATGCTTTGACCACAGAGGAGGACAAGGAACTAATTGGCGCGGGTTATCTGAGAAGGCAAGGGTTGACAGTGACAATGGGGCTGACAGCTGCTAACTTACACGCTAAGAAATTATTGGTAGAAAATCTCGGCAATACATAAAGAAATAGGTAGTTCCAGGTGAATGTAAATGTCACTTAGGCTTCTCCCTTCCTTTCTGATATATATTTTTATTACAGAAATAGATTACGAGGCATAATTCAAAGGGGAAATTACCGTGGGAATTTAGCGTATGAATGCATGTGAGGTGTTGTTAGGTGATAATTAGCCAATTCCTGGTGTATACCACTATCACTTACCTTATTTTTTTTTTTGGTATATATTATTTTGTTTAAGTATAGGGCATAGGGCTTATTTCAATGGATGAAATCTGTGGAAAAATCCGGGGGAAGATTTGCTTAGCGTAGCACGGCAGGGCAGGCGATAGGAAAGGGTAAAGGAGGTGAGGTAAGGAGGGGTGAGAGGGTACTGGAGGGGAGGTAGGGAGGGGAGTCAAGAACGGAGGAAAATGGCTAAATTGTCAACAATGGATGGGAGTACAGATGAGATTAGGAGTGCGGCCTATTGGTGGACAGTAGCAGTACATGCTAAAAAATGATTAGTAGGAAATCTCGAAAATACAGAAAAAAGTAGGTAGTTCCAGGTGAATGTAAATGTCACTTTGGCTTCTCCCTTCCTTTCTTATATAAATTTTTTTTTACGAGAATAGATTATACGGCATATTTCAAAGGGGAAATTTCCGTGGGAAATTAGCGAATGAGTGCACGTGAGGTGTTGTCAGGTGATAATTAGCCAAATCAAGGTGTATAGCACTATCACTTACCTTATTTCTTTTTGGTATATATATTTTTGTATAAGAATAGGGCATAGGGTTTATTTCAATGGATGAAATCAGTGGATAATTCCGGGGGAAATTTGCTTTAGCGCAGCGCGGCCGGGGAGGTGAGAGGACAGGGTAATGGGGGGGAGTTAGGGAGGGGAGTCAGGAACGGGGAAAAATGGCTAAATTGTCAACAATGGATGGGAGTACAGATGAGATTTGGAGTGCTGACTAGTGTTGGACATTGGCAATAATGATAGATGATACAAGCCACCACTTGTAAGCCCGGGATAATTCAAAATAACACAGAATCACAAAAGTGACCCCCCGCGGTATGATCCATTGCTCCCGAGCGTCACGAAAGTGACGCCCCGCGGTTAAGGGGTTAAAGGTGCTGCGATGGAAATTTTGAGCCAGATGTCAGTGATGGGGAGGAATAGTTATCAGTCCTTAGTAGAAGTGCTGGAGCGCAGATATGGGACCATGTACCAGACTGAAGTTTAGAAAGCAAGATTCCGGAGTCGTGTACAGGCTTGAGGCGAATCCCTACAGCAGCTTGCTCATGATCTGGAGGGTATTGCATACAAGGCATACCCTGGAGCAGCACCTAACCTGTTGGCTATTCTTCTGAGGGACCAGCTCATCGATGCTCTTGATAGTGCAGAGTTGGAAGTGCAAGTGAAGCAGGCACAACCCAGAAGCAAGGAAGAAGCACTAGCCAGGGCTAAAAAATTTGAGTCCTATGTCAGGCCCAGCATTTCCACTTTTCAGGCAGGTCGTAGTGCAGGATTCAAGGCAAGAAAGGCACAGGTACATGAAGTGGAAAAATTTGTAGGAAGTTGCTGGTACTGTGAAAATCCAGGACACTGGAAAGTGGATTGCAACAAGTGGAAGAGACAACAAGAGAAGACCGGAGGAGGTTGCTGGTTCTGTGAGAAGCTGGGACACAAGAAGGTGGAGTGTTACAAATGGAAAAAGGAGCAAGATCGGAACAGTGCAAGGAAACCCACAATTGTAACAAATGGGTGTTGAACATGTGGTGAGGTGGGACATTTCAGCTGTAAGTGTCCAAATGAGAATGATGGTGGAATATTATTGATGGCTGGTGACAAGAGACAACAACTAGCCAGCTTTTCCCAAGAAGCCCCACCACTGAGGAAATGTAGGAGAACATTGATTAACAGTGTACAAGAAGATGGCAGAACAGGCAGCAAGCAGTGTTGTAGGAATGAGAATCTTAGCAAGAAACGCCGACGTACTGTAGTGACTGGGCCAGCATCAGATGAAGAAAATTTGAAGAGGATGCAGATGGAGGATGCAGATGTACAACCAGTGCTAGAGTGGTTGCAGCGGAGTACAGTGCAACCATCTTGGGAGGAAGTTTCCAGGTTAAGCCCTGCGACCAAGAGCTACTGGAGTCAGTGGGACCTCCTTCGTCTGAACAACGGACTACTGGGGCTTCAGTGGGAGACACCCGATGGCCTCGACAAGTACTGGCAACTTTGCGGTTCTGAAGAAAATGAGGTCTGGGATCTTGGATGAGTCTCTTAACCCGCCGCATCCCGAAGACGTGAATTCATGTCCTCACATGATGTGCACTCATATCCCGGAGACGTAAATTAATGCGGCAACATTGCAAGGTCCCTAATTTGCACAATTTCCAATTTTTGCGAGT
Organism: Coenobita brevimanus; assembly: GCF_032717465.1. Lineage (NCBI taxonomy): Eukaryota > Metazoa > Arthropoda > Malacostraca > Decapoda > Coenobitidae > Coenobita > Coenobita brevimanus. The sequence continues at coordinate 31,359,819 of NC_137019.1, forward strand.
GATTTCGCGAATGATTTTTGGCACGTATACACGGGACAGCTTCCTCTATTCCTCTACAAGATGCCAAGCAGGGACAATGCCTTACACCGCATAACCTCTCCCCCCCCTCCACGCCATTGTCTCGGCAATTCACCTGTTACCAGTGACCTGGCCAATAAAGACATTCAGGGCCAGAGTAATTCCCCAATCGATGACAATGTGGAGGACAAAGTTTACATAGCATTAGAGGAAGAAACAGTCAGAAATGATGATCAGGTAATGTGGGAAAAAAAGGTCATGAATGGTGATGAGTTAGTGAGTGAAACAATGCTTATAATGCCTATATTACTGTTTGAAAACCAATATACTCTTGTACTACATATAAATTCGTACCAAGTAAATAAATAAATACTGTTTATGAGTGGATAAAATAGTTACCCTCCCAAAGAACTCGTTTTCTTTGGTGCCAGCTTGTTAGAAAACCCAGTCAGGTAAGGAGGAACTCGTACCTGGATCGAGTATTTTAAACCTCAGGTGAGCGATTTCTCTATGAATTTTCGATATTTCTCACCAAAAGCGGATGTTTGAGCCAAAAAAAAAAAAAAAAAGGTCCAAAAATGTCGGGACTGAGGCGTACCACTGCCCAGAAAACGTTGGGATGGGGCAGGTTAACCCGCCCCATCCCGACCACTTTTCCACCACTGACTCCCCCCAATCCCGACCATTTTAGGAAAAATTCTTTTTTGGCTCAAACCTTCACTTTTGGTGAGAAACATCGAAAATTCATAGAGAAATCGCTCACCTGAGGTTTAAAATACTCATTACAGGTAGGAGTACCTCCTTACCTTACTGGGTTTTCTATCAGGCTGGCACCAAAGAAAACGAGTTCTATGAGAGGATAACTATTTCACACCACTCATAAATGGTATTTATTTATTTACTTGGTACGAATTTATATGTATTACAAGAGTATATTGGTTTTCAAGCAGTAATATAGGCATTATAAGCATTGTTTCACTCACTAATACCTGACCTTTTTTTGCCACATTACCTGATCATCATTTCTAACTGTTTCTTCCTCTAATGCTATGTAAAGTTTGTCCTCCACATTGTCATTGATTGGGGAATCACTCTGGCCCTGAATTTCGTACCGTGGCATGATATGGCTATACTGTCCAGGTCACTGATAACAGGTGAATTGCTGAGACAATGGCATGCAGGGGGGGGAGGAGGTCATGTTGAGTAAGGCATTGTCCCTGCCTGGCATCTTGTTGAGGAAGGTGTCACGTGTATATGTACCAAAAATGACTCGCGAAAATTGAAAATTGTGCAAATTAGGGACCTTGCAATTTTTTTGCGTTTATGTACGTCGACGGGATTGGCAGTGACAAAACGTGTGGACGTTAAAGAACGTCGACAGGACGCCACGGGTTAACCAGATCACTTGCACCTGGGAGTGAAGAAAACTCTAAACTATGTGCAATAGAGGTTCTGTTGGATTGACATGCGGTAGGATGTCGATGAGTTGAGTCGAGGGATGGAATCACGGTGAACATCACTGGACCTCTGCCCCTCTCTGAAAGAGGAAACCAGTATTTATGTGTTGCCATGGACTACTTCACAAACTGGACAGAAGCCTATGCTATTCCCAATCAAGAGGCTGTGACTGTTGCTAAGGTGTTGGTTGACCAGTTTCTCTGTTGTTTTGGGATGCCACAAGAACTTCATTCAGACCAGGGTAGAATCTTCGAGTCTGCTGTGTTCCATGAGTGATGCAAGTTATTGGGGATCAAGAAGACCAGGACGACCCCACTAAGGCCACAGTCACATGGGATGGTGAGGAATTTCAACTGGACCCTAGAAGAAGAACTGCTCATGTACCACGTAGATGGACAAAAAGAATGGGACCAGAAATTACCTGCGTTGTTGATGGCATATCGGTCTGCATCCCATGAGTTTACCAGCTACACTCCTGCAAAACTCATGTTAGACCAAGAGTTACGCTTACCCGTTGACTTGTTAATGGGAAGACCACCTGGTGAAGAGCTGCCTGCAGACACCTCCAGCTATGCAAAACATCATCAGGAAAAGCTGGCTGAGGTACATCATCAGGTGCAAGGAGCCCTTAAATTTTCAGGAAAGGTGATGAAATGCAAGTATGGTGCCAAAGCAAGTGAGTTGAGCGTCAAGGATGGTGACCAAGTTTGGATATACAATCCTCAGCAGAAGAAGGGACAGTCATCGTAGCTGCATAGCCCATGGGATGAGCCTTACACTGTGCTGGACCACCTGTCAGACATAATGTATTGGATTCAGGGAGGCAGGAAGTTTTGCCCAAAGGTGGTATATGTGAACCGTCTGTGGCAGTACCATGGGCCAGGACGGTACAGCTGGGACATCTCTGAGGAATCGTGCTCTCCCGTAGCCGAGGATGTTGAGGAGGACCAAGGAGCTGAAGTGCAAGTGGTTGGTGACAGTTTCCCAAGAGAAGTGAATCAGGAAAAGGACGAAGACCTTTCAGGAGGAGTGGCCTCTGTGGAGGAGCAAGAACGTCACTGGAAGCAGCATAGTAGAAGACCTGATAAATTGAAGGATTATTTTGCTTATAGTTAGATGTTTCATTAGGATTAAGGTTTATGTTTGTATATATTGTGTAGTTTTGTCGGGACGATAAAGTACTAGGGAGGGGTTAGTGTTGAGAAGCGGGATTTGGTAGTTGGGTGGTCCAGAAGTTTCTCACTGTTTCCGGATGTTTCTTGTACCGAATTTCCGTTACGAGTCAGATTGCCAGTTAGCCTGCTGTTGTGAACGTAGTTATTTCGGAGGTTGTACATTGGTTTGTGTGCTCTCTTTCTCAATAATGTTATATTTATGGGATTGTTTGTTAAGTTATATAATTTAAGTTCGTATGCTAAATATGTTGGAACTTCGTAGCCATCATTTATATATATGTAACTCTTTAATATTGTAATAGGTGAGTCTTGAGTTTTGATTAAAGTTATTTTGGTAATTGAGAGCACGAGGAGTTAAAGATGAATACAGGGAGTTGATCTTGATTTATTATCTTCAGAGAAAGTCTAAGTTGAGCAGCATATGTATTACAAGGGACTTAATGTACTAACTAACTCTAGTTGAATTCCTCTTCTTATTCGCTCTCTCCACTTCCTGCCGGTTCTGTGGCCAGTCTCTTTCTGAGCTCTGATTCCTACATTCTCGTTCAGCAGGGGTCGTGTCACATGTGCTGTACTGTTGTTGAAATGTTCTAGAAGCCCGTGTGTATGTGTGTGTATGGTGCTGTTTGTGGGCTATTGTGCTGGTATGAGACATTCTGGAGAGGTGCTAACGTCATTTCCTTTTGGCCCCTAGGTTTGACATTGACCTAACCTCTAGACTATGTATGTATGTTGCTATAGCTATTATGTATTAAGATATTTTAGAGTCGTGGCATCGCTCGGTCATGCAGCTGGTGGTCCTTCAACAGCAATCATCATTGACATATGTTAATCTATTAATACATAATATTCTTCTTCACTCTTAATACATAATATTATAATAACGTATGAATATAATATTAATGGTAATATTTCAATGATCCAGTAATATTACATTTTAAACAAGTTGTATACATAATTGAATAAATGGATTATGGTTAAATTGGTTATTGTATGACATTTTGTAAGATGTGTATGTATTATAGTAAAATGTATATTTGCAACAAAAAAAAAAAAAAGTTCAAAGTTAAGATTATGGTACGAGCTATTTATATTTCATAAAGAGATAATGAAACTGGTATACTTCTATATCATGTTTCATTCTTCTTTTTATTTTTTTTAAATTAATACTTTATACAAAATATGTACACTTCATTCAGGGGGATTAACTTGAATGCTTACTCTACCCCCACTAAATACTGACTCCAAATTTGCAATTCTTGCATGCATTCTGTGCATTGCGAACAGCACTACTGCAAATACAATACAGAAGATTATAAAGACAGTAGGTGCTGGGCTATACACATGATATGGGTTGAACACATTCAAACTCAAATCTTCCCAGGGCTTCATTGTTTCATTGATCAGTTGCATAGTTTCAAACTTAGGTAAAGTCAACTTAATACTTGTGCTCATGTTTAAGTCCGTATTAGGCAGTGGGTGGAAATGTTTGTGTGTATGACTGAGAATGGCGTAGTGATTGATGGTGGATAAAATGGACATGGATGGTGTAAATACCGCACAGTAGTCTGGTGCTATGCATAATCCTGATGCTGAAGTATGAGATGGTGGTATACCTGGACAGAATATGTAAACTGATGTGTTATGAGTGAAATAAAAAAACTGTGAGTGTCCGATGCGTTGATGATGTACAAGCTTATCTGGAGCAAAAGTGAAGTTGCAATGATTATGAATATTGTGATTTCTTATGACTGCCATTTCACAAGGGACTGTTTCAGTAGGGTGAAATGTGAAAATGTACGCAGGACAAAGGTGAACACAGCATGTAAGGATATGCGGCACTTTCGTTCAATCGTTGATTCACTTGCGAAAGTGACAGTGTTCCATCTCTTGGAGACTAGGATGAGTTCGGTGTCTGTGTTGATGTTGATGATGACCAAATTGTTATTATTCTTAGAAGGGAAGGGGTGTATTTCGTATACTGTGAACAGGTCGTCAGTTATGAATGGTACATGAACTACTACTGATGTTGGTGTTAGTGTTGCTTCTAAATATGGATAATATTGCATGAATTCCCTACATTGGAACAAAGGCATAAATTTATGTTCATGTATGCCTTGACTAATTATCTGACATAGCTCATGAACTGAAAGTAAGTCAATTGTGATCTTGCCATCACCGGCATTCGAAATTCCTTGCATAAGTGCCCTGTAACGAACTCTAGTGTTGTCTAATTGGAGTAGAATTGTGTCAACGTGTTCCGTGATGATGGAAAAGTGTTGGAAAAGTGTTATGTTACCTTCCATATCATTTATTTTATCCACACTTTCGAGCGTTATGTTTTCTGCCTTTTTCAGATTTTTCACGATTGTCTTCATTGCTGAGTTATGTCATGCCTTGAATTTATCTTGGTATGTTAGTACCTGAGCTATTATATTAAATTTGTTGTTTATTTCTTGAACGTCTTCCTCTGTAGCCAATCCAAAGATGTTCCCAAGAACTGCACCACCCAGGTCGAACAAACCGCGCTTTTGGCGAGTACGTGTGATGTTGTTCTTGTCGCTCAATACCTCCGTTTCATGAGATGGGAGATCTTGGATCATAATGAGCATAGTTGACTTAGCCTGTTCTATTTTCCATTTTGCTAACTTCACTATTTCATCCACTTCCTTTGTGTTATGTGCTTGTGAAACATAGCCTCCTATCATGAAGTCCAGGGTTCTCATGGGTCTCGCGATGTTTTCTAGATAAGAAGGTAATTCATATAAGTAATGCAGACTGATATCAGTACTCATGACATCTTTTACGATTGACGTCGTGGCCGTTGGAGCTATGAGGCATCCTTGCCGTACTATGTGTTGGGGGTCTAAGTGAGCATATCCTCTTGTTATGTAGAGGAGAATCCATAGCATAAGTCCCTTCATCGTTACCTACCGAAAAAAAAAAAAAAATCTTAATTTTCTAATATGGTCATGCTATGGTCGATGATAGTGATGATGTGCGTTACGGTTGACTAACGTAGAACAATAACTTGATTGTTATTTAATTTATAGAAGGAGTTTAAATCGATATTTAAATCTCGTAAATGATGTACTGTAGATTTTATTGGAACAGTTGCACCTATGTTTGATTTTTTTTTTTTTTTTTTTTTTTTTTTTAATGCGAGGAAGAAGGAATCAAAGGCCATGAGCCCACAGTAACAGTTCCCTCCAAGAGAAAAACAAAATACAATAGAGAGCCAAATTCAAGATCCGATCATTTTGAGATGCCTGGACACACTGCGTTTGAAAGACTGGAGATCATAGGCAGCAGGAAATACAGATAGAGGGAGACAGTTCCAGAGCTGACCTGTTGCATAAATAAAAGACTGGGAGTAACGGTTAACTCTTGCATTAGAGAGTTGGACAGAAAAGGGATGAGAGTTTGCTGCCAGACGGGTGCTACGCGCACGTCGTAGAGGTGGAGGAATGCAAGCAGACAGTTCAGAGGAGCAGAGACCATTAAAGTAGCAATAGAAAAGAGATAAAGATGCAACAGTGCGGCGAAGAGACAGAGGTTGAAGGGAGTCAGTAAGAGGAGGAGAGTTAATGAGACGAAAAGCCTTTGACTCCACCCTGTTGAGAAGAGCTGTGTGTGGGGAGCCTCCCCCACATGAGAGTTGTACTCCACACAGGGGCGGATAAAACCCCAGTATAGAGACAACAATTGTGCAGGGGTAAAGAAAGAGCGGAGTCGGCTTAGCACACCCAATCTCTTGGAAGCAGATTTTACAAGAGATGTAATATGATCTTTCCAAGATAAGTCCCGAGTAAATGAAACCCCAAGCATGTTCAAGGATGATGCAGGATTAAGCTGAATATTATTAAACATTAATGGGTATACCTGTGGAAGATTTTGTCGTTTGATAGGTGTAAGAACTGAGTCTTAGATGCATTAAAGACAACCATATTATTTTTACCCCAGTCAGAGATACGAGCCAAGTCAGACATTAGGTGTGCCATAGCCTCATCCCTTGTTTCTTGAAGTAACTGTTGAGATGGGCGTTGCGGGAACCGAATGGAAAGGTGAAGGGTGGAGTCATCAGCGTATGAGTGGATAGGGTTAGATGTACAGCTTAGAAGATCATTGATGAATAAAAGGAAGAGAGTTGGTGACAGGACAGAGCCCTGAGGAACACCACTGTTGATAGATCTAGGAGAAGAACGATGGCTGTCTACAACAGTGGCTATAGAATGACCAGAAAGGAAGCTAGCGATGAAGGCACAGATAGAAGGATAGAAACCGTAGGAGGGCAGTTTGGAAATTAAAGATTTATGCCAGACTCGATCGAAAGCCTTTGAGATGTCAAGTGCAATGGCAAAGCTTTCGCCGAAGTCCCGAAAGGAGGATGACCAGGAGTCTGAAAGGTAGGTGAGAAGATCGCCAGTGGAGCGTCCCTGACGGAACCCATACTGACGATCAGAAAGAAGGTTGTGATAGGAAAGATGCCTTAAAATTTTTCTATTAAGAATTGACTCGAAAACTTTTGAAATACAGGACGTTAAAGCAATTGGACGATAGTTGGAGGGTTGGGATTGGTCACCCTTCTTTGGGACTGGCTGAATGAGAGCAAACTTCCAGCAAGAAGGAAAGGTACAAGTTGACAGACAAAGGCGAAAGAGTTTGCCTAGGCAGGGTGTAAGCACAGAAGCACAGTTCTTGAGAACAACAGGAGGGACCCCATCAGGCCCATATGCCTTGTTAGTACTGAGGCCAGTGATGGCAGAAAATACATCAACTGAAGAAATTTTAATGTCAGCCATGAGGAAGTCATAGGGGAGAAGTGATGGAGGAACAGCACCGGAATCGTCTAAGGTGGAATTGGAGGAGAAAGTCTGTGCGAAGAGATCTGCTTTATCAGTAGAAGAAATAGCTACAGAACCATCAGAGTAGAAAAGAGGAGGGAAGGATGATGAGGTAAAGTTGTTAGAAAGATTTTTGGCAAGGTGCCAGAAGGAGCGGGAAGAATTCGAGTTGGAGAGTTGAGAGCATTTAGTATGGATGAAATTATTTTTAGTAGAGCGAAGAACAGACTTAGCACGATTCCGGGCAGAAACGTAAAGATGATGTGATTCAGGGGTGGGTTGGCTCCGGTACCTTTTGTAGGCCCTCTCCTTGTTGCGGACAGCATTAGAACAACGTGATTAAACCAAGGCTTTCTTGCGTTAGTCAAAGGATATGAGAAAGAAATGTATGCTTCCATGCCCGAGAGAATAACCTCCATAATGCGCAAGGCATACTCAGATGGCTCACGGCCATGGAAGCAATAATCATTCCAGGGAAAATCAAAGAAGTACTGCCTGAGGGCCTCCCAGTTCGCGGCTCCAAAATGCCACAGACGACGTTTCCCTGGAGGGTCCACAGGCCGTACCAGAGTGATAGGACAGGTTAAGGTAATAAGGTTGTGATCGGAGGAGCCCAACGGAGAGAAAAGATTAACAGAGTAAGCAGATGGATTAGTTGTGAGGAAGAGGTCAAGTATGTTGGAGCTCTCTCCAAGGCGGTCAGGGATACGGGTAGGGTGCTGTACAAGCTGCTCTAGGTCATTAAGGATAGAAAAGATGTAGGCTTGTTCACCAGGTGGATCCGTGAAAGGAGAGGAGAGCCAAAGGTGGTGGTGAACATTGAAATCTCCAAGAATGGAGATTTCAGAGAAAGGAGAAATGGACAGAATGTGTTCCATCGTAGAAGTAAGATAGTCGAAGAATTTTTTATAGTCAGTAGAATTAGGGGATAAGTAAACAGCACAGATATATTTAGTCAGAGAATGACAGGAAAGCCAGAAGCCAGAGTGTGGAGAATTCAGAAGAATCAAGTTCAGGAACACGAGAGCAAGATAAGTCGTTGCGTATGTATACACAACAGCCACCTTTGGCTTTGAAATGAGTATAGAGAAAGTAGGAGGATACAGAAAAGGGTTTGCTGTCGGTTGCCTCAGACAGCTGAGTCTCCGTCAGAAAAAGAAGGTGAGGTTTAGAGGAGGAGAGGTGGTGCTCAACAGAGCGAAAGTTAGATGAAAGGCCGCGAATGTTGCAGAAATGAAGAAGAAGAGAGTCAGACAGTGGTTCCAGGCACCTCGAGTCGTCACCGGGAGAGGGGCAGATGGTGGGGGCATTTATGGTCCCCCCTCCCTGAGGACTCCGAGGCTTGATTAATCGACGCCATTTTTGTGAATTTTGAATAGGAAGTGTAGTGTGTACTGTGCATGTAGTTTGGTGAAGATAGTTAGAGAAATTTGTACTGGAGAGCATGCTGGCCTACTCTCTGTGTAACTGAGACACTCAAAAAGTTCAGAAAAGGGGGATGGTCAGGAACTAGTCCTGAGGGCTGATGAAACGGGAGCTCCAGCACTCCCTGTCATCAGCTTTCCATCCACCTCGGGAGTACTGCCCTGCTCGACTGGTGCTATGACCTTAATTCATTTTTGTAATTATTGTTGTTTTCTTGATTTGTTTCATGATTTGCGTTCGGTTGTTCGGTTGTATCCGAGGCTGTATAATTATTGGATACTTCCCTTCAAACTCGTCTTAAATGGTCAATATGAAGTTGTTTCTCTTCGCCACTTGACAGTGACCTAATTAAAACTTTGTTTGCTTTTATGTTACTTACTCTGTATGGGCCCTCACATTTTGGGGATAACTTATTGTCTCTCGTATGAATGATACCATAAACTATGTCTCCTAAGCTGATAGGCGAGTCTCTTGCCTTTTTATTAAATGCCTCCGTCATTTCTTCCTTGCACATCGTTAATTGTTTTTTGACTCTTTTGTATATGTCCTGGAATTCACGTAAACGGAGTTTAGAGTAATCATCGTAATTGTATACTGTATGGGCAGACTGTCACCTTCTAGGAGCTGATATGGTAGTTTTTTATCTGTCCCATATACAATGAAATGTGGTGTGTCACCGATGGATTTATTTATGGATCCGTTAATTGAGGCTTCTACTCTGGGAATCCAGTCATCCTAGCTTGCATAATTTTCATTGAGAATGTGTCGTAGCACATCTAATACTTTTTTGTTTTGTCTCTCTACTAACCCATTAGATGCTGGGTGATAGGCTAAAACGTTAACCTTTTTGATATTGTATTGTTTACATATTTCTTGTAAGATATTAGAAATAAATTCGCCTCCATTATCACTTAGTAGTACCTTTGGGGTAGTAAAGCGACATATTACATTAGCTGTTATTGCCTTTGCTACTGTCTCTGCTGTTTTATTTTTAATTGGGGCTAAAATTACATAATGGGAAAAATGATCCGTTGCTACGAATAGGTATTGGTTATTATTGTATGATAATGGCATCTTGAGTAAATCAACCGCGACAACGTCCCATGGTTGATGTGGTACAGGGTAATTACCCATCGGTGCAGATGAAATTGTGTATCCTTTGTGTTTTGCACATGATTCGCATCTGTCTATTTGATTGTTTATATCTTTTTGTAATGATGGCCAGTAATATAACAACTGGGCTTGTTTGAATGTCCTATCCTTTCCAGGATGTCCTGCATGTGGGCTATTGTGTATCGTTCGTAATACTTGGGGTATCATGTCATTAGGTACCACCGATTGGTTATTATTTCTTCGGTGTTTTGGTTGTTCTGGGTTGATCTTGTATAAAGTATTATTAATTATCGTGAACTGTTCGAGTGGTACATGTAGTTTCGGTAATTGTATGTCATCTCCACTTTCTAACTTGTATATAACTTTAGACCATATCGGATCAAGTCTTTGTGCTTTTGCAATATCATCGTGGTTTCGGATGTCTCCTTTGAGATCTAATGCCGCGACCTGAATTGTGTTCGGGTTCCTAGCTAATGCGTCGGCTACTAGGTTCATTTTGCCCTGTATATAATGAATATGTACATTGTAGTTTTCGACTGTACATTTTCATCTTGCTCTCCTCCCAGAGAGGAGTTTTTCTATAAACATACCCACTAGTAGTTTATGGTCGGTGAATAATTGTATTACGTAACCATATACCAAATCTCGAAACTTTTGTAATGCAAAAACCACCGCAAGTGCCTCTAAGTCTGTAGTGCAATAATTTTTCTCTGCACCTTTTATTTGTCTGCTGGCAAATGCAATTGGTTGATTCTGTCCTCTTTTACCTTCTTGCATCAGTACAGCCCCTAATCATTTAACTGATGCATCTGTACAGATAATAAATGATTTTGTGAAATCTTGATATGCCAAACAAGGTGCATTTGTTAGTTTAATTTTTAATTTGTTAAATGCTTGTTTTTGTTCTTCCCATTGGAATATAGCATCTTTTTTGAGTAGTTGGAATAGAGGAAAGGCTATATTAGAGAATTGTTGTACGAATGACCTATAGTACCCAGCTAGACCGAAAAATTGTCTAACTTCGTCATTCGTAGTGGGTTCAGGAAAATCTCTCACTGCCTGTATTTTGTCATCAGTGGTGTGAATACCATTAGAACTTAATTTGTGGCCTAAGAAATTTATTTCCTTAGAGCAATATTTGCATTTAGAAAGCTCAATTTTTAAACCAGCATCACCAAGCTTTTGTAAGAGTAGGTCTAATTTCTGGAGATGTTCTGTGATATCTTTCATTGCGATGATAATATCATCAAGATAAACAAATATTCCTTGTCCTAAAATTCCGGACAGTACGTAATTCATAAGACTCTGGAATGTGCCTGGGGCTGTCCTCAGTCCCATTGGCATCCTTCTATACTGATAATGTCCTCTATTTGTGGAAAAGGCAGTGTATTTACGTGACTCCTGATCTACAGAAATTTGATAATAACCATTTAACAGATCGACTGTGGAAACTACATTATTTTCTGGTCCAATATTCTGTAGGATATCGCTTAGCAATGGCATGGGAAATCGGTCGGGATTGTGTGATTGTTTACGGTAATCTACTACCGCACGCATTTCTCCATTTCGTTTGGGCACGAAGAATAATGGGGCATTCCACGGGGAGACTGATGGCTCAATAATTCCAAGTTTTAACAGTTCATCGACATACTGGTTTGCGAGTGTACGCTGAGATTGTAGGATCTGGTAGGCCGGTACGAAAATTGGTGGTGTATCTGGGTGCACATTAATCTTGTGATTAATCAGGTTAGTACACCCTAATTGTTCTCCGGGTAATGCTACGGTATCCCTGTGTGTTTCCAACAGGGTTAACAAATAATTTTCTTCATCAAATTCACCTGAGTGAATTAAATTCTCTTTTATGCATTCTCTATCCATAGATTATATCTCACTTGTCACTCCAGCTACAACTATTTCCTTCACAGGGGCGGGACATTTTTCAATATTAACTGTACAAGTCCCCTTTTTCAACTGTACTTCCCCATTCATGTGATTAGTTATGAATATCTGAGTTTGCCCTTCGTCGTTCATCTGACATAATGCGTTTTCTACTGACAATCCCTTTATATAATTCTTCTAAGACAAGAACAGTACTATTCCATAACTTGCTCTTTATGGTAACTTTCATATAGGAGTTACGTGGTATAACCAAATCACTGGTGAGATGAGCGGGAAAAACTGATAAATTAGTACCGTTACCTTGGTTTCTAGTCCTGGAGGCTGGGGGGGGGGAGTGGATCTATACACTCATCTGTTTGTGTATGTTTGTGTAAGCTTTTAATATTACTAATTCTTTTTCGTTCTCATTTACTAATCGGTGAGGGCTCTGATGGTATTTCCTCTATGAATTCATTATCAAAGTCTATTCCATTCATTTGTGGGAGTAAAGTTATTTTCTCTGTTCTCATGCATCTTAAGCCCAGTAACATATGAGCTTTAATTGCTAAGTTTTCAACGATATAGAAAAATGCAGAGATTGGTCTTGTAGTCTCTGTGAAACTGATGTTTAACCGTATCATACCTTTTACTGTGATTTATTGCCATTTACTGTATATAAGTCTAAATCAGATTCTTCCAGAAAAGTTACTTTCTTCTTATTTTTAAAAAATTCTATTTATTTTTTCTTGTGTTATTAAGTTCACTGGAGAGCCTGTGTCTAAATAAAGGAAACGTTTTGATCCTCACATACAGCTGGTATCAAGATACACTCATTTCCCAACATGCCTCCTAGGTGAATTTTAGACTTGCTTTTCTTTATGTTTGTTCGTTTTTTGTAGTGACTTGGTCTTCCCCCGATTTGAGAATGGACACTAGTTTTTCTACTGTTTTGCAGTTACTGGTCCAGTGCCCTTGTCACCGATGATTCCTACAGTAGGGACCAAATACTTGTGTCTTTTGTCTATCCTCTTTCGTTTTGATAAAGCATTCATTCCTTGTGTGTCCTGGTTTTGCACAGTAATGACATAGAATGGACCTATCTCCTGACTGTGATGTACGAGATGACATCCCATATTTAGTGGTGTCTGTGGCGCGAGATCTGCTCGAGCTGCGTGGAAACTTATGAAACTGCCTGTGGCTTGGTGTTTGTGATCGATGCCTTGACACGTTTGGTTGTTTGCTCTGCCTGCTTTCGGGTCGTGATCGACTTTGTTCTCAGTTTGAAGTAGTTGTAGCTGTTTTCACAACTGATACTGTCTCAGGCACTCTCATTCTACTAGAATGTGATTGTGGTTCGATCATCCCTGCTTTGCTACACTGCATCACTACCTCGTTCATTAAGTCTAGTAAGCACATACCTGGGGTGTATGTGATCGTCTTGTCGATCTTAAGGGTCCTATCAGGTAATTTACACAAGGCAGCTACATAACCAATGATGTCCACGACGAGGTCTGGGGACATCTTTCCATCTCCTGTTATCCAGTTTGAGTTTTCTAAGGTAGCTAATAATGTTCTTTTGATCGTGGAGACATCAGGAGTTATTTCACTGAGCACATGATTTGTAGTGTTCTCCCTTACAAGATCTACAATCTTATGTAATTCTGGGATTATACCTGGCAAAAAGTTCATACCTCCAGAAAATTTCTTCAAAAATTCAGTTTTAAATTCATCATATATCTTAGCTCTGAGGAGCTTATCTGACCTTAGCAAGTGTCCTGCTGGGCATCTTTCCTGACTAATCCAAGAGAAAAAAATAGCAATTTTCTCTTGTTCATCTGCAATGTGTCTTTTTACGAAGATCTGTTCGCACTGATTGACCAATGAAATGACGTCAATGCGATCTTTTTCTGTGCAAGAGAATTTCGGGGCAGTTTTATCCTCGTGATAAACGAATATCTGAGCTTGATCTGTGGTATTCATTTTCACTGGTTGCTCTGTTAATTTAACTTGGACTTGTTTATCATTGTGTGAGGAAATACTGGAACTGGTTTTCCCTGAACGATGAACTATATCAAATATATTTTCATAGGTATGCAAGGTAGATACTAAGTCCTCACTCGCTACATCAAAGGAGGTTTGTCAATCATCATCTAGAACTGACATATTTGTTTCTTTATCTTTAGTTTGTGGTGAATTTTGTAGGGTGAGTGTGTTGCCCTGGTACTCTCCTAATTGTGTATCCGCAGTGGGCGCTAACTGTGTATCATCTGGTATTAACACGGGTGGAGGTGAAAATATTCCTGTCATATCACTCAGCTAAAAAGAATTCATGTTGCTAAGGTATGGTGGTATGAAAGACGTCTTTTGTTTATTCCTTTTGTTTATGCCCTAACTAAATAAATAAGTAAATGTGTTGTAATAAATGATAGATAGTGAGTGTATAAGTGTATAGATAAAAATAAGTAAAGGAGTTGATTGTACCTAATTTAAGCACTGAGAAGAAATGAGTAAGTATAATTACACCTACTCGATACAGATGCCACTCGGAGAGGCATGTCCAAGCAACTGTCGATATCGGAAGATAAGCAGAGTTGAATGAAGATCTCCTCTCGATAATTCTAGGGCTGTGTTGGTGGACGATATTACTCAGGAAATTCCATGGCCTGATGAATGTAGTGGTTAACAGCTGTACTCACAGGCGAATCTCACCATAGAACGTCGAATTCCCATTACATACTGTGGAAATAAATGAGTATGAGTAGGAGCTATGTGAATAATGAGTAAATAGTGGGTGAGAAGTGCCTGGTGTCAGTCACACGTTGATTGTCGTGACGTCGTCTCAGCAAACACGCATGGCGACGTCGTCTCAGGAGATACACATGGTGACGTCGGATTCCCACACTGGTAGCTGTGGTGAGTAACTGAGTAGCGATGAGTCACCTGAGTGAGGAAAAGTGAGTAAGATGCATTATAAATGTGGCTCTGGTGTGTGCTGTGTGTCTTGACCTCCGTGTCAGCAATGGAGGTAGAAGGACGGTAGGAGAGAGAACATTGGGGATCTAGTGCTTGTTGCTTTTTTCTTACTTCTCATATACTTGTTTTGTTTTTTGTTCTTCTTGCTGCTGCTTGAAGTTGCATGAAGAAGATTATAGAGTTGTCTTGTAGACTTCTTACTTGTAGTTAATCGTAGAGCTTGTTGATCCTCACTCGTAACTCGTCATTGCTACTGTATGCTCGTAGGCTCATAGACTTGTAGACTCGTAGACTTGTTCCTCTTTTTGTATACTTGCTTGCTTGATCATAGAATTGTAGTAATGTAGAAGCAGCTGCAGAACTGGAGCTGACCTTGGTTACAGTTTCGCCTGCTTTTGTGGAAATCATGTTTCATAGACGTAGAGTCGATCGTTACTGCCACCATTTAATGTTGGAACTTCGTAGCCATCATATATATATATATATGTAACTCTTTAATATTGTAATAGGTGAGTCTTGAGTTTTGGTTAAAGTTATTTTGGTAATTGAAGAGCAGGAGGAGTTAAAGATGAATACAGGGAGTTGATCTTGATTTATTATATTCAGAGAAAGTCTAAGTTGAGCAGCATATGTATTACAAGGGACTTAATATACTAACTATAGTTGGACCCCTCTTCTTATTCGCTCTCTCCACTACCTGCTGGTTCTATGGCCAGTCCCTTTCTGAGCTCTGATTCCTACATTCTCATTTAGCAGGGGTCGTGTCACATGTGCTATACTGTTGTTGAAATGTTCTAGAAGCCTGTGTGTGTGTGTGTATGTGTGTGTATGGTCACGAGGCGCTGTTTGTGAGGTATTATGCTGGTGGGAGACATTCTGGAGAGGTGCTAACGTCATTTCCTTTTGGCCCCTAGGTTTGACATTGACCTAACCTCTAGACTATATATGTATGTTGCTAGCTATTATGTATTAAGATATTTTAGAGTCGTGACAAATAATTTAGTTTGTTATATAATGTAAGAAAACGCTGGCATGTTTTGGAGATCTCCGAGTTGGCAACTGTTGCTTCTCCTAGAATGTAGATCATTCTAGAACAATGCAAGCTTATATAAGGATGGAGAAGAGGCTAGGGAAGTTCATTCGGCTTTGTTTGAGTGTAGTGCAGTTTCACTGCGGTGTCAGTGATGTTTGTATATCATGAGTACTTGTGAAAATAGTGAAATGTTGCTGGCAAACAGTAAAGTGTAATTGCAGTTAGCAAGTTTGTGTATCTTCGGTGCTTGTGAAAACAAGGAAGTGAAGTTGGAAAGCATTAAGTGTAAGTACTTGAAAAATGAAAGCAGTGAACTTTAACCCGCCTCGTCTCGACTGATTTTCCACCACTGACTCCCTCCATTCCCAATCAATTTTGAAAACAAAAAATTGGGGCTCAAACCTCCGCTTTTGGTGAGAAACATCGAAAATTCATAGAGAAATTGCTCACTTGAGGTTTAAAATACTCGATACAGGTAGCAGGACCTCTTACCTTACTGGGTTTTCTATCCCACTGGCTCCAACAAAAACAAGTTCTATGGGAGGGTAACTATTTCACACCACTCATAAACGGTATTTATTTATTTTTTTGTTACGAATTTATATGTAATATGAGAGTATATTGGTTTTCACACAGTAATATAGGCAATATAAGCATTGTTTCACTCACCGAACACATCAACATACCTGACCTTTTTTGGCGACGTTACCTGATCATAATTTCTGACTATTTCTTCCTCTAATGCTATGTAAACTTTGTCCTCTACATTGTCATCGATTGGGGAATCACTCTGGCCGTGAATTTCGTACCGTGGCACGACATGTCTTTACTGGCCAAGTCACTGGTATCAGGTGAATTGCCGAGACTATGGCATGCAGGGGGGGGGGAGTCATGCTGGGTAAGGCATTGTCTCTTCCTGGCATCTTGTAGAGGAAGGTTTCCCGTGTATATGCACCAAAAATCACCTGCAAAAATTGAAAATTGTGCAAATTAGGGACCTTGCAATTCATGCACATTTCTATACGTCAATGGGACTGACAGTGACAAAACGTGTGGACATATATGTATATGTCAACAGGATGCAGCGGGTTAAGAAACCAGTGTTTATTTACAATGCCTCAGCTGGGCTTGTTGCACACTGTAAGGCTGTCTCTAGGAAGAACAACTCACTAGGCAACAACCTTCCTGTAATGAACATCTGGTGTTGGAGCTTGTGTCAGTGTGGGACAGGGACATAACAAGAGAGAGAGAGAGAGAGAGAGAAAGATGTACAGATAGGTAGATGTATTTTACTTCTAATAATGAAAATATTGATCGGATAATCTTGTCAAGAATGCAAATTTTTCAGCCTAACTCTTATGATACACTGCTTTAAAAAAAAAAATTTTTTTGCTTCCTCCAGTCTTTCGAAACTGGAAGGGTAAGTCATAGCGTTCATTAATCCGTTCATGACTTGAGGTCTTTACAAAGTTTTCTAAAACTGGCTGTTTCCTTGACAGAAAAAAAAAAAAGTTTATGTAGTGGGTTTACTGTAATTATGGATTTCTTTCCTGTGCTGCCATATACATTTCCGTGGTAAGTTGCTGGTTTTGTACTTCGTACTAAAGAAACATGGGTGAATCTGTGTGCATGCATGAGTGTGTGTGTGTTCTTACATAATTGTTCTTACCTAATTGTATCTTTACAGGAATGAGTCAAGCTCGTACTGTCCCGTGTCTTAAACCATATTTATCGTATATATCCTTAAATTTGTGAATTGTTTTGGCACACACTATTTCATTCGGTAGTGCATTCCATTGATCAATTGCTCTGTTTGGGAAACTGAATTTCCTTACGTCTTTATCACCTCTCTTCTTATGCAGTTTTTTGCAGTGTCCTCTTGCTGATGCTTCTCAATATGTTAAGTAATCATTTATGTCTATTTTCTCCTTCCCTGATATGCACTTATATAGCATTATCATGTCACCTCTTTTCCTTCTCTCCTGTAGTGTTGGTAGATTCAGTTTGTTTAGTCTTTCTTCGTAGCTTAGGTGCCTTAAGCTTGGTATCCATCTTGTAGCGGCCCTTTGAACTTTTTCAATCTAGTCTATGTGTTTTTTGAGACGAGGACTCCAGACTATTGATGCATATTCCAGGGTTGGTCTAATGAATGAGGTTATTATCCTTCTTAACATGTCTTCATTTATGTATGTGAATGCTATTCTCATATTTGCAAGCAGTGTATACATGTTCCATACCTTCTCGCTGATATGGTCAGCCGGAGATAGTCTGTTATTGATAATCACACCTTGGTCCTTCTCTCTTTCTGATGTGTATAGGGTTTTATTTCCTAACTTATAATCCCAATCAGGTCTTTTTCCACTTTTACCAAACTTGATTACATGACATTTGTCCACATTGAATTCCATTTGCCATGTATTACTCCATTCATGAAGTTTATTTAATTCTTCTTGTAGCTTTTTACAAGAGTCTGTGTTAGTAATTCTTCTTTGTATTTTTGCATCATCTGCAAACATATTCAGATAGCTCTCATTTCCAGTGTTACTGTTTATATCATTTACATACACTAAAAACATGATTGGTGCCAGCACTGAACCCTGTGGTAATCCACTAGTCACTTCTTTCTATGATGGGTAGTTTCCTCTTAGTATTGTTCTCATTTCTCTTTTTGTGAGAAAATCTTGCATCCAACAAAACAGTTTGCCTCGAATTTCTCTTGATGGTACAGTTTCCATAAAAGTCTTTGGTGTGGTACTGTTTCAAAAGCTTTCTTGATATCTAAATAGATACTGTCCACCCATCCTTCTCTTTCCTGTATTGTGTTTGTTACTCTGTCATAGTAGCTCAACAGATTAGTAACACATGATTTCTTTCTGTTATCATACTGTGCTCTTCTAGATGATTTACCCAAGCTTTTCTTATAAGCTTTTCTAATACCTTGCTTACAACACTGGTCAGTGATACTGGTCGGTAGTTGAGTGGATTTTGTCTATTTCCTTTCTTGAATAAGGGGACAATATTTGCTTTCTTCCAAATATCAGGTAGTTTACCTTGACTCAAGGATTTCTTGAAAATTAAAAATAATGGTTTACTTAACTCCTTTGCACATTCTCGTAGTACCCAACATGAAATTTCATCAGGACCACTTGCTTTTCCTCTGTCTATTTTACTTAACTCCTCCTGTATTACTTTTTCTGCTATTTGAAGATCTGGTAGTATGTGTGGACATGCATGTTCCACATAGTCCCTCTCAAAATTTTTTTCTTCTGTAAAAACTAATTGGAAATTCTTATTTAGTGCTTCACAAATATCTTTCTCTTGTGTATAAGTGATTCCCTCGTCCGTAATGGATTGTATTATATCTTTTACTTTGGTTTTGCTTCTGATGTAGCTGTAAAACAGCTTTGGTTGTGTGTGTGTGTGTGTGTTTGTGTGTGTGTGTGTGTGTGTAATAATCAGTTTATTAATAGTTTGGCAGCCTTATGACTGAAAATTTACAAGTAGGGGAAAAATTTTACTTAATATTAACTGATTTTATGAATGAGAGTCTCAGCTAGAACAGCTGATTTGGGATGGCAGTGATTCATACTGGTATACTGTGGATGTTATATAAAGTGATCAGCTAAGTGATGGACAAATGTGAGGTGTGATCATGTTTCATGAACCTAGGAATACACCTTGACCTAACAGTGCACACTTTATAAATATATGTTGGGTATATAAAGTAGATGTACATAAGTAATATATAAAAATATATATGTAACTTACAAATAATATATATATATATATATATATATATATATATATATATATATATATATATTAGATGATGGATGGATGGAAAGATGGATGGATATATATCATAGTGTGTGTGTGTGTGTGTGTGTGAACACTACATTCCCCCCCCCCTCCAACAATCCCATTTTTGATAAATTGGAAATTGCATCTTACAAGTCAAGCAATAAGTTGACATTCTTTAAAAAACAACACACAAGCAACTGAGAAAAAGGCGAAAGTGCTGCTCTCTCATAACATAAAATTATAATATGAAATTAAATGCATTCACAAATATGAACATGCAGGTTGATGATACATATAAATGACTTACTGGTCTATGATCAAATGACAAGCGGTTGTAATATGTTACGTTAATGAGGGTGGTTTGACGGGTAAAGGATAGCAGAGAGGATTTTTGTTCGTTGATTCACCACTCCTATTATATTCAGATGGTTTAACCCCTTAACCGTGGGGCGTCACTTTTGTGACACCTGGGAGCAAGGGATCATACCGCTGGGCATCACTTTTGTGATTCTGTATTATTTTGAATTCGCCCAGGCTTTCATCTGGTGGCTTGTAGCATCTATCAGGACTACCAGTGTCCAGCTATTCTCAGTTCTGCTCATGTCATCTGTACTCCCATCCACTGTTGACAATTTGGCCATTTTTCCTCTGTCCTTGACTCCCCTCCTTACCTGCCCTCCATTACCCTCTCCTCCTGCCTGCCCAGCTGCGCTACACTAGCAAGTCCTGGACAGATTTTTCCATTCATTTGATCCACTGAAATGTGCCCTATGCCCTATTCTTATACAAAATAATATATAAAAGAAAGAGAAAAGGTAATTGATACTGCCATACATCTGGAATGGGCTAATTATCACCTGGCAACACCCCACGTGCACTCGTTCACTAATTATCCCTATTTATTTCCCCTTGAAATATGCCGTATGACCTGTTCTCATAACAAAAATATATATAAGAAAGGAAGGGAGAAGCTTAAGTGATATTTACATTCACCTGGAACTACCTAATTTATTATGTATTATCTAGATTTCCTGCCAATCATTTCATAGCATATAAATTAGCAGCTGTCACCACACTGATATTGTCAACCCTTCCCTGCCCCTAGGCCACATCATTCAGTTTACTGTTGTCTTTCAAGTTGAAACCATGTCGGATTCGCGCCTGTCCAATTCTGCCGCTTCTTAGTCCCCTGCATTAGGCCCTGTGACCTCTACTCTTACTAAACCTTGTTTGGGAAGGGATAAAGGGCTAAGTGACTCTGCTGTGGAACATGAACTGGCTAATTTATCAGTGATAAAGATGGACAGTGACTACAATCTTTCTGGTGACTAAAACAGTGCAAGTGGAAATGTAAATAATGTATAATTAGCAAGTGAAAGCAATGAATGTGAATATAATTGAACAGTGGCAAATAATTTTGTAAGTTTCTGCAAGTGACAGTGCATAACATAGTGTAAATAAAATAGAAATGTAAATAATGTAAATAAAATAAAGAATGTAAATAGAAATGTAAATAATTAGTAATACAAGAATACGAGTATAAATACTTGGAGTAATGAAAGTGAAAGCATCACTCTAGCGTGTATAAATACTTGGAGTAATGAAAGTGAAAGTGAAAGCTTCGTTCTCTATGCTAGTTTACTGAACGAGAAAGTGAATGCCTGGAGTGAAAATAAACTACTAGTACTGAAAGAAACTTATGGAAAAATTTTGTATATATAAATAAGTGTAATAAAATACTAGGAATATAAAGTGTGAGTGAGTTTATAAATAGTAAATGACAGCTCCACCTCAGAATACCATGGGGGAACAAGCGCGAGTGGAAAGCTCATATGCGCTCGTAATTTACATTGCTTTCACAGTGTTCTTTTGTTTTGTTTTTGGAATATGGATTCGAAACTACTTGAAATTCATAGAATAGTGTTTGTAGTTATAATATCAGGCAGTGGTAACCATATTACAGGGTATTGGGAAGTGTAAAGTGGAGACTTTATTACCCAACTTCAGAAGTCTCCACAAGTACTATGGTAGTTGGTGAAGGCTCAATAAACATCCCAGGAGAAAGTTGAATGATATGTGCCACATGCTTATGTAATTATAATATTCTAGGATTAATAACTGATTTTTGGCAAATATTTTTATAAAGTCAGTCAGAGCGCGATTATCCCTGCGAGGACAAGCATGGCACACTCCTGACATCCCCGCGGGATGCGCACAGCACATTCCCGACATCCCCGCTGTTAAGGGGTTAATCAGTACTACTCAGTCGTTGGTTATTAACCCGTACAGCGTCGCGGTGGTATATATACCACCTGAGCTCCCAGTGACTAGAGCGTAGCGGTGGTATATATACCACCTCATATTCGCGCACTTGTAGTAAGTCTTTACATGTTGTGACAGTGTGAACGCAACCTTCTATGAACACCATTGTTTCATTCCACTGTCTCACTGTACAACCTGACCCCTCCAGGCCTCCCTTACCCCCTCCTTGGCCTACCTAGGCCATCACTCTGAGTTGAGCTTTTACGCTGTCAAGATGTCTCAAGCTCGTCGTTCCGGTCTCTCCCAAGAAGAAATAGACAAAGCTCTAGACGATACTGTATCGTCTAAGATGAGTGAAAGTGTGGTATATGCTGATAGCGATGCATCATTAGTGGATAGTGATAGTGAGGATGAGTATTTACCTCCTAATAACAATAAGTACATTTTTTGAATAGTCTACTGTACTTCAAGCGTTTTGGTTGTTTATGTAAGCATTGAATACGAAAATGTAAGCCTAGAATTGTCATAACTGCATTTTTATTTTCCCCCACCAAATATACGTAAAATCTCTGAAGTCTACGTGATGGGAATGAAAAGTAAGCATTCTTATATACGAAAAAAAAAAAAAAGTATTTCCTTGTGGATTTGAGTGACGATCTGTGAAACTCATGTTTTTTTTTTTTTTTTTTACCTATTTATTAGTATTCCTTTTTTCCAAATACCTTACTTTTCTGTTACAGTAACTTTTCTCTAATTTCTATACCTTTCATCTGCATTTTGTTACATTTTTATGCCTACAATATATATCAAGATATGTATATTTTGTGAATAGTTTAGTCTATTGTAAGTATTTTGGTATCATAGACATGTGTAGTAAATGGATAAGGCTTACGAAAATCGTTGTTGACTAGCCGCGACCGAATTACGTAAGGGCTGTAAAACTCTATGGGGGGAAAAACGTAATTTTCGGCAATGCCCGACATGGAAAAAAAAAAACAATCTTCGAGTTGAAAACTCATGTTTTCATGAATGAAACTCATGTTTTTACAGCATTTCTGACCCATCTAGCCAATAAAATTTTTTTCCATAGTCCCGACGCTGGGCGTGTACATATAAGCCAAATCGGCCGACGCTGTACGGGTTAAAGCCACAGTGTTCAGAAAGGTTTATACAATAGAACAAAATCAAGAAGCAAAAGAGTAGTGAAGCTATCATCACTGATTTCAGAATGGTCAGTCAAGCAATCACAATCTCCTTTATAACTTTTATTTACCTGAGGCAAGTGGACGGTTACTAATTTTAATCCTTCAGTCTACGGAAAATACAATAATGTATTTTCAACATATCACTTACCCATGTTCCAAGTGATATAAAATGACTAAACCTGTTGAATGGCGCTTCACTTTTTTGGTACTTCATAAAGATAAGTAATTGTACATAACCAACTTCAGGACGTTAGTTATTATTTTCCCTGTTAATGACACATAAGAATGTTCAATAATAATAAAACTTTTCTTCTCACTATGCTATTCTTAAATGTAGCCTACACTGCCATAACGCTCACTAATGCTAAATCCTACAACCTACCCACAACTTTTATTAAAGCTGCCACCACCTTTCATCACTGTCACCTTTAGCCACGATCACCTTTTCCTGACACATACTAATTACATTCCAAACCTTGCATGTTATTATTCCCTCACATAATGGTTCGTGCAATGACCCATTCACTCTCTCTCTCTCTCTCTGTATATATATATATATATATATATATATATATATATATATATATATATATATATATATATATATATATACACACACACAACCCTGTCTGTTTCATATGACCTCTTTATTCCTATATTTATATCTCAATAGCAGGTATGGTTACTGGCGAGGAACTTGACTTTGCACATTATGGTATGCAAGAGCTAATTCTTAACTCTTATGAGAGTACCAATATGCACCATAGACAACTACCGAAATGGGGATAAAAGTACGAAGTAACCACTCTATAAAGCTTCTAAGAAAGGTAATATGGAGTATGATTGCTCGGAAAAGTGACTGGATATTCCACAACTAATTCGATATGATCATTAAGCTTTAATTGAAATACAGCTCAGTCATAATGCCTACATTAAAACCTCAAGAACAACAAGCACGATGAGTGTTTTTGCTGATACTTAAGTAGTCAGTTTAACCTACCCTGTCCCGAATGATTTTCCACCACTGACTCCCCCCTATCCCAACCAATTTGGAAAAAAAAATTTTGGGGCTCAAACCTCTGCTTTTGGTGAGAAACATCGAAAATTCATAGAGAAATCACTCACCTGAGGTTTAAAATACTGAATACAGGTAGCAGTACCAGTTACCTTACGGGGTTTTCTATCAGGCTGGCTCCAAAGGATATGAGTTCTGTGGGTGGGTAACTATTCCACACCATTCATAAACGGTATTTATTCATTTGTTTGAAACAAATTTATATGTAGTACAAGAGTATATTGGTTTTCACACAGTAATATAGGCAATATAAGCACTGTTTCACTCACCAAACACATCAACATACCTGACCATTTTTGGCGACATTACCTTATCACCATTCCTGACTGTTTCTTCCTCTAATGCTATGTAAACTTTGTCCTCCACATCGTCATCGATTGGGGAATCACTCTGGCCTTGAATTTCGTACCGTGGAACGACATGTCTTTACTGGCTAGGTCACTGGTAACAGGTGAATTGCCGAGACAATGGCATGCGGGGAGGAGAGGAGGTCATGCGGGGTAAGGCATTGTTGCTGCCTGGCATCTTTTAGAGGAAGGTGTCCCGTATATACGTACCAAAAATCATGCGCAAATTTTGAACAATGTGCAAATGACAGACCTTGCAATTGAGGTGCGTATATATATGCCAACGGGTCTCACAGTGACAAAACGTTCAGACGTATATATACGTCAATGGGATGCGGCAGGTTAAGTGTAATTTAGTCCACCCTTAAATAAAAACCTACCTTCATCTCTCTCAGACCGTCTGATGGTTCATTGAACTTCAGCTCTGTCGTGGGCAGTGACGTTGCGAGTAGAGAAAAGGCCGTGGTTTTACACCTGTTATTCTGGATAAGGGCTTGGATACATGTTTGGGATTGATATTGTACAATCGTTGTTAAAACAAAAAGAAAAGAAACCTGCCACCACAAACTTATGCTAACTTGCATTATGTACTCTTCTTTATGATCATATAATATTCGTTTGATATCTGGCAACAACTTTTTCTGCAGTAATCGTTAAGAAGCGTACAGTAATTTTCATGTCAGTATCACCATAACACTTATAGGGCCCATGACTTCATTTGGGAATACCCACTAAATCCAACTGATGACAAATGACATTCACATATTGGTTTCTCCTGCTTCAGAACACAGCCACTCCTCATCATGGCTTCTAATCCAGCCTTCGACTCAGCAACGGAACTATCTGCTGAGGTGTGGACGAAGGAGAAGGTTAATGAAAATCAGAGAAGGAGGTCACTGAACGTAGAAGAGAACAAGAGAGAGAGCAAGACAACAAACAGCCCTGTCATCAACAGCACCAGTAACAAGAGTCCTAATGCGGAAGGCAAGTGTGTGCTGTAAAAAGGAAATGTTTCTTGATACTTGCACAATTTTAGCTTGTTTGGAATTAGGTTTTTTAGTATCCATTCGGCTCTGAGATATATATATATATATATATATATATATATATATATATATATATATATATATATATATATTGCTAGACGCCATTATCCCGTAAGGGGTGGCCATTTGACTCTATTTGTTTTACGGGGAGGGGCACTAACCCTCCACCAACCCACTTGTTGACACGTGGGGAGCATGTATGGTTTGGTTATATGGTTACCACCCATCACTATAAATGGTTTCTTGGCTTACAGGAAACTAGTTGGCTTGTCTCTCAATGTAAAGCCACCTGTAAAGGAAAGAAAAGAAATAAGAAGTGACAGGAAAGATGGGAGAAGTAGGAAGAGAGGAGGCCAGGCACAGAAAAAGAATGATAAAAGCTAAGGAAGAAGTAGGCAGCACTACATCAAGTGAGTGGATGGTGGTCGCCACTACCTACCACTCTCTCTCTCTCTCTCTATACTGTATATAGTGGTGGATGTGGATGTGATAGGAAGCATTAAGAGGAACACATTGAGGTGGTCTGGCCAAGTGGAGAGGATGGAGAGTGAGAGACTGACGAGGAGAGTGTATGTGAGTGAGATGGAGGGGGGGAGTGGGAGGGGGAGGCCGAGGATAAGATGGAGGGATGGGGTGGAGAGGTGTGTGAGGGAGGGAGGTGTGAGTTGGGAGCAGGGCAGTGAAATGGAGGGGGACAGGGCGACGTGGAGGCGATTTGGTGTGGCCACCCGGTATGGGATTGAGGCGTCTGGCAATTTATATATATATATATATATATATATATATATATATATATATATATATATATACATACAATCACCATCATCATCATCATCATCAGCCATTACAATTCCACTGCTGAGCAAAGGGCTCCCCTAACCTTTTCCACGAATTCCTTGACTGAGCTATTCTTTGCCCTGTTTTCCCTGCAAATTTCTCTATCTCCTTTCTCTGCCTCCTGTCTTGCCTTTTTCTGCCATGCTTACAGTCTCTTCGTGTCGAGTCAGTCAACCTCTTGCTCCATCGATTATCCCGTATTCTTGCTACATGGCCTGCCCACCTCCATTTCTATTCTATTCTAACTTCTATAATATATTTAACTTTAGTCTGCTTTCCCACCCAAGTTGATATTTTCCAGTCTCTTAAAGATATTCCAAACACTGACCTTTCCATTGCGCTCTGAGAACAGATTAATTGATTTTCCATCGATTTTGTCAGTTTCCAGGTCTCACAACCATATGTTATAGATGGTATTATACATTCGTTATATACTTTTCGTTTCAAACAAACTGGCAAGTGGCAGGCTACCTATCATAAAGTCTCTATGTTTACCGAAAGGTTTCCATCCAATGGTAATGCGTCATTTTCGCTAAAATGATCTTTCGTTAATTTTAGTATTTCCCTGAAGTAGTTGTACTCCTCAACTTCTTCAAGAATTTCTTCGCTTATTCTGATGACGCTTTTTGGTGTTTGTGGATTAAACATTAGTTTTACTCCAGTTCATCTTTAGCCCTACTTTGAGACTTTCTCTGTTCAGGTCATTTAACATTTCTTGCAATGCTTCTGCTCTTTCTGAGATTAGGACAATGTCATCTGCAAATCTTAAATGGTTTAGTTTTTCTCCATCCATGTTCACTCCTGTGTTTTCCCAGTCTAGCTTTCTGAAAATACTTTTTAGTTATGCTGTAAATAATTTTAGTAAAATTGTATCTCCGTGGCGCAGGCCTTTCTCAATCTTAATTTTTTCCGAGTCCTTATGTAATTTAACTGTGGCAGTTCCCTCTTTATATATGTGTTCGAGCAGTTTTACAATGTTCTCATTCACTCCTTGTTCTCGCAATGAATTTATAATTGCTATGTGCTCCACTGAATCGAAAACCTTTTTCGTAATCCACAAAACCTTGGCAAAGTCGTTTATTATATTCTGTAGTACTGGCAGTTAGCTGACTCATTGTGTGTAGATGATCAGTGGTCGAATACCCACTTCGGAATCCTGCCTGTTCACGAGGTTGGTTTTCCTCCAAATTTGTTGTTATTCTGTTTGTAAGGAGTGAAGAGTTTGTAAAAGACTGATAGCAAACTAATGGGTCGATATTTATGAAGACCTTTTGAGTCACCTTTTTTGTAGAGTAATATAACTATTGCATTGCACCATGTTGTGGGAATTATCTTCTGTTAAGTAGGGAATGGAAAGATGGATGGAGTTGTTGGTGAGTGGGGTGTGCTTGCAGAGATGGATGAGAATGATTATGTGTGTGTGGATGAAAGGATGAGAAGGTGTGTGATGGATGTAAAAGTATATAGAGGTTGGGGAATGGATTTTCGGACCACCACCAAGTGGTGGTCAGAATTAAAGTCCAAATGTAATGGAGAAGTAGAAGAATAGAAGTACAGGAGGAAGTAGTACATACAAGGAGAGCGGAAAAGTTACAAGAGGATGGGAAAAAAGGCAGAATATAGGAGGGGAGTGCAGGAGTGATTGAGTAAATATAGATTGGAGCAGATGGGGGACGTGGAAGATGTGTGCAAGATATTCAGAGGAAATCTATGCAGCATGTGAGGTGGTGTGTGGGGTGAAGAGAAGACGAAAGGGGTTGCAGGGAACAGGATGGTGGACTGAAGAGGTGAGAGAGGCTGTGGCACAAAAAAAGAAAGCATACAGTAAGTGGATGAGAAACAGAGGCGTGGAAGAAGTTGAGAGACGGAAGAGAGAGTTATATGTAGAGAGGAAGAGAATACGAAAAGACTGGTAAGAGAGAGTAAGAAGAGAGTGGATGAGGAACTTGAGTTTAAAGTGGAGGGAATGTAAGAACATGTTCTGGAAAGAGGTAAAGAAAGTTAGACAGGGTGCCAAAGAAATTAGCTGAGGAGTGAAAGATAAAAATGGTAGATTACTAGTGGGGAAGGGAGAAAAAGTGAGCAGATGGAGGGAACACTTTAAGAAATTCTTGAACATACAGAATGAAAGTAATGCTAGTATAAGTGGCTGGGGAATGGCTGGGAGAAGGAGGGAGGTGAGAAGACAGGAAACAATCAGTAGGATGAAAGTTGTGGAAGCAATGAAGAAGGTTAAAATGGGGAAAGCCCCAGGAATTGATGGAGTGTGTGGTGAAATGTTGAAGCACTGGGGGGAGATAGTAGTAGAATGGATGTGGAAGATGTGCAGATTGGCCTGGGAGGAACGTAGAGTCCCTGAGGGTTGGAAGTCAGGTATAATTATTCCCCAATACAAATGAAATGGGGAAAAAGAAGTGTGTGGTAATGATGAGGGTATTTTTCTTCTTAGTGCATTAGGAAAAGTATATGGTAGGATACTCACTGACAGAGTTTGGGAAATGACAGAGGAATTAGTTGGAAAAAAACTGGGAGGTTTCAGGAAGGGAAGAGGTTAGATCTGATATTCATTCTTAGATCTTTAGTGGAAAAGTTTCTAGAGAAGGGAAGGAAGTTGTATGCGGCCTTCCTGGATCTGGAGCAAGCATATGGCA
The DNA here is from genome assembly GCF_032717465.1 of Coenobita brevimanus. Taxonomy (NCBI): domain Eukaryota; kingdom Metazoa; phylum Arthropoda; class Malacostraca; order Decapoda; family Coenobitidae; genus Coenobita; species Coenobita brevimanus. The sequence continues at coordinate 31,388,960 of NC_137019.1, forward strand.
GGTGGATAGACAAGGATTGTGGAAAGTATTAGGAATATATGGAGTAGATGGGAAGCAGCTGAAGGCCGTGAAGAGTGTGTATGAGGGTGATAAGGCTTCAGTGTGTGTGGATAGTGGACTGAGTGAAGTTTTCTCTTTGAAGGCTGGATGAAACAAGGATGTGTCATGTTTCCATGGTCGTTCAATCTGTATATGGATGGGGTTATAAAAGAGATACAAGGTAGGGCAGTGGACGTTGGAGAGGCCCTATTGAGAGAGGGCAGTGTTTGGAAACTCCCTGTACTGTTGTTTGCAAATGATACTGTGTTGTTAAGTGAAGATGAGGAGGAGCTGCAAGGCTTGGTGGATGAGTTTGGGAGAGTGTGTAAGAAATGGAATGTAAGGAAGAGTAAAGTTATGGTCTTCAAGACAAGTGACATGAATGTACAGTGGGGCTGGTTGAGGAGAAAATGGAAAATGTCAGTGCGTTTAAGTACTTGGGTAGTGTGATGAGTAAGGATGGAAGTTTAGAGGGTGAAGTGCTTGAAAGGGTGCAAGAGGGAAGAGAGATTGCTGGTTCTTTGAAAGCAGTGGTAAGAAACTGGGAAGTGAGCATGGAAGTGAAAAAGCTACTACATGACAGTATTGTGACACCAACTTCAACGTATGGAAGTGAAGCCTGGACCTTGTTGGAGGGACAGAAGTCAAGAGTGAGAGCAGTGGAAATGAGTTAATTGAGCATGTGGAGTCACATGGAGAGACAGACTGAGAAATGAGGAAGTGAAGGAGCATTGTGATGTGGATTCGGACGTGATCAGAAGCATTAGGAAAAGCACACTGAGGTGGTTTGGGCATGTGGAGAGGATGGAGATCGAGAAATCGACGAGGAGAGTGTTTGTGAGTGAGATGGAGGGGAGGAGAGGGAGGGGGAGGCCAAGGATGAGATGGAGGGATGGAGTGAAGAGGTACTGTATATGAGAGAGGGGAGTGTGAGCTGAGAGCAAGGCAGTGAAATGGCGGGTGACAGGCCGACATGGAGGCGATTTGTTTGTGGCCAATCCTTACGGGATTAAGGCGTCTGGCAAAATATATATATATATATATATATATATATATATATATATATATATATATATATATATATATATATATATATATATACACACACACACACACATACACAGTAGTACTATAACACAAAAAATACAGAGGAAAGTCTATGGTAGTCAGTTGTATGAAGAATCGGTTTTATGTGTTGTACTTGCTATATATATGAGACATAGTTACATAAAAATGGTTACGTATATTTATGTTGCACAGTTTATATTCATATTAATACTATACTGTATATAACCCCATATTTTGTTATTTTATGTAAAATGTATACCAAATGTACAAGATTGACTCAGTTGGTCTCATTTGTAAGACATTGCCGTTGAAAACTGATTCCAAGCTCGCAATCCCAGCTTGCATTCTGCACATAGCCAACAGCAATACAGCAAATATGACGGAGAAGATTATAAGGATAACTGGATCTGAGTTATAAACATAATATGAACTAAACATAATCCTACTATATTCCTCCCAAAGTTGAAGTGTTTGATTGATCAGTTGCATGGTTTCAAACATTGGTAAAGTCAATTTAAAATGTGTACTTATATTTATTTTCATCTTAGGGAATGGCAGGAAGTGCTTATGTGTGTGTCTGAGAACAGCATAGTGGTTTTTAGTAGGTAATGTGGACAATCAAGTTGTTAGTAATGAATGGTAATTCTGTGATATATATAAACCAGATGCTTATGTATGGGCTGGAGGTGTGTCTGGGCAAGTTATAAAAACTGATATATTTCAAGTGAAATAGAAAAACTGTGAATGTCCAGTGCACTGATGATGATGAATTTATCTGGAGCAAATGTGAAGTTCCCGTGATGATGAATGTTATAATTCTTTATGATAGCCATTTCACAAGGGAGTGTCTCAGCTGGCTGAAATGTTAAGCTGTGCACTGCACACAGATGAAATGCATGGAATGATGTACGACATTAATGACCAATTTTTGTTTCATTAGCGAAGGTGACAGTGTCCTGTTCCTTATAGACCATGCTGACTTCTGTTTTGGTGTTGATGGTGACCAATGAGTCATCTTTTTTTAGAACGGAAAAGATATATTTGATAGACCATGAAAAAATTATCTGTTATGAGTGGTACAGTAACTTCTATTGATGCTGGTGTGCATGTTGCTTCTAAATGTGGATAATATAACAACAAATTCCTTTCTTCAGACAAAGGCTTCAAACCATACTTAATTATGCTTTGACGGTACTTGATGTAAATTGTGAACTGGAATTAAATTTATGGTGATCCTTCTGTTTTCAGCATTAACAATTCTTTCATGAAAGAGTGATAATGAGCTCTAGTACTGTCTGCCTGAAGTATTATAATGTCAGTATGTTCCATGACCCCTGGGAGGTGTTGGAAAAGTGTATTATTTAATTCCAATGCATTTACTTTCTCCACAGTTTCTTGAATTGATATCTGTCTTTCTTAGGTTCATTACAATCGTCATCATTACACTGTCCTAGGTATCAGCTATCTTATGTTACTGTGAGAATATCTGTGCAATTTTGTTAAATTTGTTATTTTCCTCTGCACCCACAATGACACATTTGTCGTCATATGGGTGTGGCTGTGACATACTCGATCATGCGTTTGTCGTCATTTAAGCATAAAAACCTTCATCAGAGAAAAAGTTTTCAGCCGATCGGCATCATTTTTGGAGGCGTCATAGTTTCCATGCTCCTCGTCAGAAGTAAAGATTTGGCAACCTTGGGGCCCAAGATGTGCAGCAGCCCACACAGGTTGATTAGTACCATAGTGGCTGTCGAGGGAGAATGTAGCGCATGGTGGGCCATTTTAATCGTACTCTATTTACCCCCGTCCCACGCGCAAGTCATATTCCACCATACCAATAATGCTTGTGTTTACTTTCTGGGCACTGTTGTGATTCGATTTGGTGTTTGCAATAGGGAATTAGGTTTTTGTGAATCATTCCTGGTCGTTAGCAGCCGTTGGCCCAAAGAAAATTGTGTTAGGCCTACCCTGATTTTCACCGTGTCCCAACAGCTACACTCCCTCTACCCTGCACCCAATGTGAGTATTCAACCATTGAACAATAGTGACAGTGAATCAGATGAATATAATGTGCAATAGCTAGTGAGGAAGGACATGGTGAAACATATAACAGGGGGAGGCGGGAAACCGATGGACGACACGGTGTTGTCTTGAGTGGAATATTTGCCAAGGTGTTGATGAGGTCCTTGTTTTATGCTGATATATGATGGATAGTGTTATTGTGCAATAGACAGGAGTATAGTGGAACAAGTGTACATGATGAAATATTGGCTAGGGCAGGAGTCACGTACGCCTTACAGCCACAGCACGCCGTTGTCAGGAGGGGATAAAATGGAGGAGGCCTATAGGGATATTTGATTTTATCATATTGTTATATTTATTCCGTATGCTTTTTGTGTGAAATAAACCATGAGTGTTATAGGTATATGTTTATCATATGCTTGTGTGGATGAATGTAAACACTGCACCATGTGCTCGTCAGAAGATATCGTCTGCAATACCTTAGGTGTCGCAGATGTGACATACGGAGCAAGTTCATGTACTGTTGTGGTGAAATATACTGGATTTCTCATAAAATGATGGATTTGATTATGTGTATTGTGAAATAAAATCGTAAACACTGCAGCGTCTTCAGGTAAGGGAAACATAATTTGCTACACCTTAGCACACAGGTAAGGGCCACGCACTTGTTCTTGTTGTGGTGTGTTATACTGTGTATCTCATATATTGATAGATTTGGATATGTTTTATGTGAAACACAGTAAAAGACTGACCCAAATGTTTGTAAGAAAGAGGGCATCTCGTACATCCGAGTTAGCACAAATGTAGCGACATATGACGCGAGGTTAGGAGCACATGCATTTACATTTCATTGGTGAAATATACTATATATCTCATATATTGATAAATCTGGTTATGTATATAATTACAGAAGAAATATGTGCAGCATGTGATGTGGTGTGTGGGATGAAGACAAGACGGCGGGGTGTGCAAGGAACAGCGTGGTGGAATGAAGAGGTGAGACAGGCTGTGGCACAAAAGAAGAAAGCATACAATGAATGGATGAGAAATAGGGGCGTGGAAGAAGTTGAGAAGCGGAAGAGAGAGTTATATGTAGAAAGAGAGAGGTGAAAAAATTAGTAAGATAGTAAGAAGAGAGCGGATGAGGAATTTGGAAGGAACTTGAGTGTAAAGGGAAGGAACTGTAAGAAAATGTTCTAGAGAGACGTGAAAAGAGTAAGGCAGGGTGGAAGTGAAGTTAGCAGGGGAGTGAAAGATAAAAATGGTAGATTACTAGTGGAGAAGGGAGAAAAAGTGAGCAGATGGAAAGAACACTTTAAGGAATTGTTGAACATAGAGGATGGAAGTAATGCGAGTATAAGTGGCTGGGGAATGGCTGGGAGAAGGAGGGAGGTGAGAAGACAGGAAGAAATCAGTAAGATAGAAGTTCTGGAAGCAATGAAGAAAGTTAAATTGGGGAAAGCTCCAGGAATTGATGGAGTGTGTGGAGAAATGCTGAAGTATGGGGGAGAGATAGTAGTAGAATGGATGTGGAAAATGTGCAGATTGGCCTGGGAGGAAGGTAGAGTCCCGGAGGATTGGAAGTCAGGTATAATTATTCCCTTGTACAAAGGAAAAGGGGAAAAAGAAGTGTGTGGTAATCATAGGGGCATCTGTCTTCTTAGTATAATAGGAAAAGTGTATGGTAGGACACTTATTGACAGAGTTACAGAAAGAACAGAGGAATTAGTTGGAGAAGAACAGGGAGGCTTTAGGAAGGGAAGAGGTTGTGTAGATCAGATATTCATTCTTAGATCTTTAGTGGAAAAGTTTTTAGAGAAGGGAAAGAAGTTGTATGCGGCTTTCATGGATTTGGAGAAAGCATATGACAGGGTGGATAGACAAGGATTGTGCAAAGTATTAAGAATATACGGAGTAGATGGGAAGTTGTTGAATGCTGTGAAGAGTATGTATGATGGTGCTAAGGCTGCAGTGCGTGTGGATGGTGAACTGAGTGAATTTTTCTCTTTCAAGGTTGGGTTGAAACAGGGATGTGTCATATCTCCATGGTTGTTCAATCTATACATGGATGGGGTAATAAAAGAGGTACAAGGTAGGGCAGTGAATGTTGGAGTGGCCCTGTTGAGAGAGGGTAGTGTTTGGAAACTCCCTGTACTGTTGTTTGCAGATGATACTGTGTTGTTGAGTGAAGACGAAGGAGAGCTGCAAGGCTTGGTGGATGAGTTTGGGAGAGTGTGTAGGAAACGGAATTTAAAGGTGAATGTAGGGAAGAGTAAAGTGATGATCTTTGAGAAAGGTGAAGTCAGTGAATGTACAGCGAGGTTGGACGGTAAGGAATTGGAAAATGTGAGTACGTTTAAGTACTTGGGTAGTGTGATGAGTAAGGATGGTGGTTTTGAGGGTGAAGTGCTTGAAAGGGTACAGCAGGGAAGAAAGGTTGCTGGTTCCTTGACAGCAGTGATAAGAAGCAGAGAAGTGAGCATGGAAGTGAAAAAGTTACTACATGACAATATTGTGATACCAACTTTAACGTATGGAAGTGAAGCTTGGACGTTGCTGGAAGGACACAGTCAAGAGTGAGAGCAGTGGAAATGAGTTATTTAAGAGGAGCCTGTGGAGTCACATGGAGAGACAGGCTGACAAATGAGGATATAAAGGAGCGTTGTGGTGTGGGTGTGGATGTGACAGGAAACGTTAGGAGGAATACACTGAGTCGGTTTGGCCATGTGGAGAGGATGGAGGGTGAAAGACTGACGAAGAGAGTGTATGTGAGTGAGGTGGAGGGGGGAAGAGGGAGGGGGAGGCCGAGGATGAGATGGAGGGATGGGGTGGAGAGGTAAATGAGAGAGGGGTGTGTGAGTTGGGAGCGGGGCAGTGAAATGGCGGGGGACAGGGCGACGTGGAGGAGATTTGTTTGTGGCCACCCTGAACGGGATTGAGGCGTCTGGCAATAGATAGATAGTATTATGTGATAATAACGTGAAAGACAGAAGCACGTGCTCGTAAGAAAGAGAACGTCTTGTTCACCTGAGGTAGCAGAAAGGTAGTGAAAAGCAACGTAAGATACGTAATTGTAGATGGTGTAATTTACTGTATATCTCATACAGTGATATATTTGATTCTGTGTTATGTGAAAAGAAAGTGAAAGTGAACCAAGTGATCATCTGGAAATCATCGTCTGCGACACATTACCGCCTAGGTAGGGGCAACATAATTGACCTATGGAAGACGTGCATTTACATTTTATTGGTGAATTATACAGTGTATCTCATATACTGATAGATTTGGCTATGTTTTATGTGAAAATAACGTGAAAGACTGATCCACGTGCTCGTAAGAAAGAGAACGTCTCATACACCTGAGGTAGCACAAAGGTAGCAAAATGCAGTACGAAGTTAGGAACATGTGCATTTACAATTTATTGGTGAAATATACTGTGTATTTCATAAAAAGTGTTAGATTTGGTTATGTTTTACGTGAAAAGACAGTAAAAGACTGACCCACGTGCTCGTAAGGAAGCGTGCGTGTCGTACACCTGAAGTAGCACAAAGGTAGCGAAATGCAACGCGATGTTTGGAACACATGCATTTACATCTTTATTGGTGAAATTTACTGTGTATCTCATAAAAAGTAATAGATTTGGTTATTTTGATGAGAAAAGACAGTGAAAGATTGACCCAGGTGCTCGTAAGGAAGAGTGTGTGTCATACACCTGAGGTAGCACAAAGGTAGTGAAATGCAATGCAAGGTTAGGAACACGTGCATTTACATTTTATTGGAGAAATATACTCTGCATCTCATAAAAAGTGATAGATTTGGTTATGTTTTATGTGAAAGACAGTGAAAGACTGACCCACGTACTCGTAAGGAAGAGTGCATGTCGTACACCTGAGGTAGCAAAAAAGGTAGCGAAATGCAATGCAAGGTTAGGAACACGAGCATTTACATTTTTATTGGCGAAGTATACTGTGTATCTCATAAAAAGTGATAGATTTGGTTATGTGTAATGTGAAATAGATGCATAAACACTGCAGCGTGTTCTCGTAAGGGAAACACCGTCTGCTACACCTTAGTGCACAGGTAAGGGCCTACAGAACACGTGCATTTACATTTTAGTGGTGAAATCTACTGTGTATCTCATAAAAATGATAGATTTGGTTATGTGTAATGTGCAAATATATGAAAGAGGTAACCACGTACTCGTGGCCTCTACCTGTGTGCTAAGTCAGGTGTACATGATGTTTTTCAAGGACAATTATATCATGAACCTTGCATTGTGCCAGTGTTGAGGAAAGTTCTTGGCTGGCTGTGAATAAAATATCTTGATTCGTTTATTTCAGCACACACCCCTACCACAGCATTGGACTATCACAGGGTTCAGGGTCTCATCGACAGCAATTTATTCTCCAGTTGGCTTGCAATGACCTCAGTCTTGCAGAGATGAAACGCGGGTTGGCACCACAAGAGTGGCATAAGATCCTCGATGAGGTAGAGTCGGAGAGCGACATTGAGAGTGACCATTCTGGGGTGGAGGAGGTTGAGCTGACGCCATCCAGTCAGCAAGTGGAGCTGCCCCGCCACCTTCCATTGCGGGAGACCACACCACCATCATCGGCCAGCTTCACTGGAGAGCCCTCCCCACGTCTAGGACCTGCCGGTCCCACTGCTCTCTTTGTCGGCTTCCAATCTCCAGGCCCCTCTGCTCCCCTTGGTGAGCCAGTGTCACCGAAAGTCGGGCCATCGTTCGTTGTGATGGCCTCTCCACCCACTTCTGCCGTGCAGGATGCTACAGTGACATCCTTGCCGGCCAGGCCGAGGAGACTGGTGTCCCCAGAGCCTCTGCGTGGTAGTATTAAACAACCTCTTCCCCTTCTTTGCGAAACATCTTCATGACGAGGCTCTTCCCAGTTTGGTACGTTTAAACCCCGGCCAAACAGCCTCTTCCCAGAAGGAGACTATGGAAGGGTTGGTATGCTGCAGGGGTGCTCTCTGGGAGAGAAATCGTGAGATTGGTACGCCGGAGGAGCACATGTTTGGCGTCATCTGTTTTATGTTTACTCTCTTGTGTGATATATTGCGAAAATAATATGCTAAATCTGATAAACAACGTCTCCGAATCAGTCCAATGGTAGGAAATAGTTTTAATAATTGATACTTTAATACTTGAGAGGGGGTCCAATGGAGGTTAGGATTACGGCAACTAGAATTTAGCGGTTTTGTTTGGTGATTCAGTTAGGTTAGAAATTGGTTAGTTTAGATCAGGTCAGGTTATCTAACAGACTTGTACAATATTCCACTTTTCATTACTGTCTTCAGAAAGGTAAGCACGTGGTATAATTTAAGGCAGTGATTAGGATTACGGCAGTTAGAATTTAGCAGCGGCCTCCGTAATCCTAACCACGGTTAGGATTACAGCAGCTAGAATTAAGTTATTTCGTTTGGTGGTTCAGTTAAGTTAGAAATAGGTCAGGTCAGTTCAGTTTTAGTTAGGTTAGGTTAATACTGCTACAGTTCAGCTTCAACCGCTAGAATTTAGCGGTCATGTTAGGTTTTTCTGCTATGTTAGAAATATGTTATGTTGGGTTATTTAGGTTAAGTTATGGCTACCATAAAAAGAAAGTGATTAGGATTACGGCAGCTATAATTTAGCGGCGATGGCAGTAATCTAACCACGGCCTTAAATATATCACGTGCTTGCCTTTCTGAAGACAGTAGAGAAAAGTGGAATGGTTTACAAGTCTGTTACATAAAGTGCTCTCGGAAATAAGCTGTGAAGTTGCCTGGATCACCACTGTATGAGACACAGGTAACTTTGGAATGATAGAAGTCAACGACTGGGCTCTGCGCATGTAGCAGTCACTGAGCTCTATAGTGGAAGCAGTAGTTTGATCATAAACGGGTAGCACCAGTCTCCTAAAAATCTATAAATATAGTATCACACACAAAAAAATGATAACAAACATTTTAAAAAACTGCAAATGCATTTCGTGAATGTGAAGGTACTAACTAGTTACATGAATAAGATATCAGTACAAAAAAAGATATGAAGATATTTGGGAAGAGGCGGGTGAAGCTCCAGCTTCACATTCCAGTGCTTTCAACCCTGAGAGACCTCTTCGCACGCCTTATGAGGAACCTTTTCGCTTAAAACTACAGCTGGCACAACGAAGAGCTTGCTCGTGTGAAGAGGTAGTTTAATACTACCAGTCTCTGTCTTGTCCTCATCCTCGTCCGAGGCATCCCTTCCCAGACGAGGGCACCGTGGTCTGCTGCCTGGACACGGGGGACGTCCAAGGGGTCGGAAGGCAGGCCGAAGGGTGTCGACAGGCCAACCTGCTGCCACTGCCACCACCACCACTGAAGAGGATCCTGGGTGGAGCGGTGGCCCGTTCACACCGAACCATGGGCCGTTCACTGGCTCCCCAGGAATCCAGGTGGATATTCCAGCAACTCCCCTGCAGTTCTTCCAGAGCTTTTTCATGCGGAAGTTGTTGTCATACCTCACCGTGGAAACCAACCGTGCACCACATTCCTGGGGACTCAGCTGGATGCCTGGTTCTCCTGCCGTGAAGAAGAGATGACCATGTTCCTAGGATTCTACCTTTTGATGGGTGTCGTGCACATGCTGACCATCAGGTACTATTGGAGGAGCTCCGAGCTGCATGACTACCCTAGGGTCCAGCGGGTGATGAGTGGAAGGCGCTTAACCGCCATCCTCAAGCACTTCCACACCTTCAACTCGCTCACTATACCCCGGGACAACCAAGATCAGCTCATCCGCATTTGCATGGTCATGGAGTACCTCCTTCAGCGGTTCCAGTCAGTGTACCAAACCGTGGAGCAGCTCAACCTGGATGAGGGCTCTCTGGGGTGGAAGGCCGGCTGTCCTTCCACATGTACAACCCCCAGAAGCTCTCCGAGTATTCCATTAAACTCTACATGTTGGCTGAGTCGTCCTTGGGCTACATCTGAAACCTTGAGATCTTCATGGGGGTGCAGCAGACCCTCAAGAACACCATGTGGGGCCTTGTGGAACCGTTGAAGGACCAGGGCTATAAGTTGTTCATGGACAACTACTACAATTTTGTAGCCCTGTGCAAACGACTCTTCACTGCAGGCTTATATGTGTGTGAGACCCTGCGGCTTCCTAGAGGAGCGCCAGGCAAGCTGCTGGCCATCGCCAGGACCAAAACCCTGCCCGAGGGGGGCATGGCATACAGGCACAAAGACAATGTGCTAGTCCAGCTTTGGAAGGACAAGTGCACTGTGAATGTGGTGTCCACCTTCTAAACAGCAGACACCATTCCGACAAGGGTTCGAGGAAAGGTGCAGGGTCATGATGGGCAGACAACTTACGTGGAGAAGGTTAAGCCGTCGTTGTGAAGGACTACAACAGGTACATGGGTGGGGCTGATCATTTCAATCAGATGGTCCAGTACTACCCTATCCAACGGCGAACTGTCAAGTGGATGAAGAAGATCACATTCTACCTCATCCAAAAAGCACTCTCCAATGCATCTGCCTTGTACAAAAAGTACAGATGCGCGCAAGTAACTCTCGTTGAATTTGTAGAGCAGATCATCTACGATCTTCTGCATTTCCATGAAGAGGACTGGCCCGCATCTGGACACGTACTGCACCACGCCCCAGGCATACCTACCTGGCGGCCAGCACCAGCAACACCTGGCACCCAGCAGGTACAACCACCAGTGCCAGGATGGGCCCAGCCACCACAAGCACCAGCACTGCCTGCCGGACAACCCACACCAGCACCACTCACAGCATGCCCATCACAGGTGCCACTGTCACCACCAGCACTGCTTGCAGGAGGCCCATCGGGGGTGCCAGCGCCGCCACCACCTCCAGTTGCTGGTTCACTGGGAGAACCCGTGCCTGGGCCTGCAGCTCCTGCACGACAGGTCCACAGAGCACAAGGGTATCCAAGCAAGCATCGCCGGGTGATTGACAATGACGTGAGGTTGGATTGCACTCTGGGCCACCACCAGGCTAGGTTCCCCAACAAGAAGAGGCTCAGGTGTACCTTGTGCTTCAAGTTGGGGGTGAGGAAGGACACAAGAAACCTGTGTCCTGTATGTGCCGCTTTGCATGGGCGACTGTTTCGAGCAGTACCGTAACAAGCAATACCTTCACTAGTGGAGCACACACACACACACACACACACACACACACACACACACACACACACACACACACACACACACACACACACACACACACACACACACACACACACACACACACACTAACACAGACTCTTGTAAAGAGCTACAAGAAGAATTAAATAAACTTCATGAATGGAGTAGTACATGGCAAATGGAATTCAATGTGGACAAGTGTCATGTAATCAAGTTTGGTAAAAGTGGAAAAAGACCTGATTGGGATTATAAGTTAGGAAATAAAACCCTATACACATCAGAAAGAGAGAAAGACCTAGGTGTGATTATCAATAACAGACTATCTCCGGCTGACCACATCAGCGAGAAGGTACGGAACATGTATACACTGTTTGCAAATATGAGAATAGCATTCACATACATAAATGAAGACATGCTAAGAAGGATAATAAAATCATTCATTAGACCAACCCTGGAATATGCATCAGTAGTCTGGAGTCCTCATCTCAAAAAGCACATAGACAAGATTGAAAAAGTTCAAAGGGCCGCTACAAGATGGATACCAAGCTTAAGGGACCTAAGCCACGAAGAAAGACTAAATAAACTGAATCTACCAACACTACAGGAGAGAAGGAAAAGAGGTGACATGATAATGCTATATAAATGCATATCAGGAAAGGAGAAAATAGACATAAATGATTACTTAACATATGGAGAAGCATCAGCAAGAGGACACTGCAAAAAATTACATAAGAAGAGAGGTGATAAAGACGTAAGGAAATTCAGTTTCCCAAACAGAGCAATTGATCAATGGAATGCACTACCGAATGAAATAGTGTGTGCCAAAACAATTCACAAATTTAATATATGTACGATAAATATGGTTTAAGACACGGGACAGTACGAGCTTGACTCATTCCTGTAAAGATACAATTAGATAAGAACAATTAGGTAAGAACACACAGTACAAAACTCCTCACCTCCCAACCAATCTGGTCCTGCAGGAAAATCATCGCCACTGGAGAAATACTTGATATTCTTTTTTTTTAATTTATCTATTTACCTCAATTTATGTTGGTATAATTACACTTACATATATATATTGTTATTTACCTCAAGACATGTGACAGGGAAATAAGTACAGTTTCAGCTGCTAGCAACAGGTTTAGTCTTCATATGTGGTTTCTGAGAGGACTAAAAACAAAACAAAAGTAGTTATATAAAATAGTTGTTGGTATAAAATCAAAGAAAGCGTGGCTGCTCACCTGCTCACCCTTATGCCCGTTAGGCCTAGGCTGGCCTGTCGGTTGAGAGGCTATGGACTAATGATCTCCACTGCACTCGTTCCTGATACAGCACCTCCCCCCCCTGCAGGTCCATGCCTCGCCATCTGTCGATCTCTACCCCTCCATCTTGCAATCTCTTACGAGTTCGTCCCCATGGTCTTTTCCTCTTTGGCGTCCATTCCATCATTCTTCGCACCATCCTTTCCCTTGGCATCCTTCTTACTTGTCCGAACCATCGCAGTTGGTTCTTTTCAACTGTTAACATAATAAAGACTCCACTTTAAAGATGTTTCTTATCTCGACATTCCTGATACAATCCCTTCTCACGACTCCAGCAATAATCCGCAGCACCCTCAGTTCCGCTGCCTGCAACTTCTCCTCAGCCTCTCTGTCAACATCCAAGTTTCACTTCCGTACAGTAATATAGGTTTGAGTATCACAATGAACATGTGAACTATCACTTTCTTGGAGATATTGACGTCCTTCAGTAGTGGGTACAAAAAACTGACACTCCTCGAGAATTTGGTAATTCTGTTATCTATTTCTGGTTCCATTCTGTTATCACTAATCAGCTTACTTCCTAGATAATGATAATAATCAGTCTTTTTAATTGCAGCCTCCCCCACTCTGATGGTCTCAGGATCCTGGCGTTGTGACACGGCCATGTATTCCGTTTTATCCGTGATCAGTTTGAGTCCGTAGGTGGTAAAACTATTATTCCAGTCTTCAACTATATCCTCCAGCTGTGTCCTGCTACCAGCTATCTGTGCTACGTCATCAGTGTAAGCCAAACAACGTGTTTGCTCTCCATCCTGCCGGACCTGCCTCATCACAAACACAATATAAAGGATAAATAACAAAGGTGCCAAGAAACTGCCCTGCCTTTCACTGGTGTTAACCTCAAACAGTTCCTCACCACCCTTTACCTTACTCATCTGTTGTCTGTATGTACTCTTCATTGCTCGTAGCAACCCATGTGGTACGCCTGCTTCTTCCAACACATTCCACATTTTCTCCCTAGGTATCCGATTGAATGCCTTCTCTAAGTCCAAGAAACAAATATGCTGCTCTACATCGTATTCCCACGATTTTTCTAAGAGCAGCCGCAGACCCGCAATTTGGTCAGTAGTCCCCCGTCCTGGCCTAAAACCACTCTGACAGCCTGACAACGAATCCTCCATAATACTCTTCAATCTTCTCCCCAGTATCCTTACAAATATTTTGCTTACGTGGCACATTAGTGATATCCCCCTGTAGTTTCTGCATTCAGTGTGGTCCCCTTTCTTGAATATAGGACAAATCTCTGATATGTTCCATTCTCTCGGGACCACGCCAGTTTCATACGCTAAATTAAACAAATTATGGAGGAACTGTTCGGCTGGTGCATCTCCTGCTCTTATTGTCTCTATTGGAATGCCATCTGGGCCTGGAGATTTATTTTTCTTTGTCATTCTGATGGCATCCCTAACCCCCTCAATTATGATAGGATCTAACTCCCCATACTCATTCAACTGGTCCTCAGCAGCCCTCTTTACATTGTTGTCTGTACCCTGCCACTCTGCATTAAACAGAGACTCAAAGTATTCTCTCCATCTTGCATTTATATCCTTATGGTCCACTAACAATTGACCATTGGAATCCTTCATAGACCGCTGTTGACAGACATCCCCTTTTCTGTATCGCTTTGCCATATTAAACATCAACTTCTTGGTTCCACAAAAATCTGTTTCCAGCTCAGCCCCTATCCTTCTCCACATGTCTCTTTTTGCCCTTCTTCTCATTTGGTTTACAACTTGTCTAAATTCTTCATATGCCTATCTTGAGTCAGGTATTCTCACCATTAACCACATCCAGAAAGCTCTCTGCATATGCCTAATCTGCTGCTGCAACTCCGGTGTCCACCATGCTGTTTTCTTCTTCTTCTTGCCTCTTCCCATCACCCTTTCTCCCAATATATCTTGTTGCGCATTCTTCATGACTTCCCTAAAACCACACCATAGCTCTTCTACAGTTTTGCCATGCACTACAATGAGTTCCTCAGCCAAACGTTCACGCAACTGCTCCCGGCAGGTCTCAATGTTCTCAATCCATTCATGTGTCCTCTTGGCCTTGCTTGGCTGTGGCTGTACATGCATTTTCAGTTTTCCTTTTACCAGCCAGTGATCAGAGTCTAACAAAACTGACGGTATCGCCCTTACATCTTTAATAATGGCTCTCCTATTCATAAGAATAAAGTCTATCTGGGTCGTCTGGTCATATCTTCCAAGGTTACGATTGTAGCGATACCAAGTGTATATATGTGTTACCCTGTGCTTAAAATAGGTGTTCATGATCGATAGGCCCATCCAGGAACAGAAATCTGCCAGCATTGTTCCTTCCAGGTTTCTGACACCAACTCCATATGCCCCATTGATGCCTTCCACTGTCTAAGCTTCAATGTGCCCATTAAGTCACCCATCACTATTAACCCACCGCATCTCTTTGATGTATATATACGTCCACACGTTTTGTCACTGTCAGTCCCGTTGACGTATATAAACGCGCATCAATTGCAAGGTCCCTCCTTTGCACAATTTTCAAATTTTGCACGCGATATTTGGTATGCACACGCAGGCAAGCCTCCCCTAACTGCCACCAGGTGGGCCTGCTCCAAGACCCCGCATGACCCGCTCACTCCCTTGTCTCGGCCACTCATCTGTTAGCAGTGACCCAGGTCAGACATGGTGCGTAGAGGTCTCTCTGAGGATGAAATTCAATCCACCATGGACGACTGGACGACTTCACAGGTGATAGTGATTCTCCACTGGATGATGATGTGGAGGATAGGGATTATGTGCAGCCTAAGGAGGAAACAAGCAGCAGTGATGAGGAGGTCCCTTCGCCAAGGAAAGTGCAGTATGTGACGTACTGCAAGGCGAGGGAAGGCCAGCCTGGATCTTGTACACATGCACGGAGCTCTCTCTAGACCCTAGACAAAGAGTCAGATGAGGACGAGGATGAGGACGGTGGCGTAGGACATGATGTTACCTCGTGGTTGGGGAGGGAGAACATTTCACCGCGAGGATCCGAAGGTCTAGTGAGAGGAAAAATCATGTATGATCCATCTCTGTTGGCTGGGGAAGGCGCGAGTGGTGTGGCAGGAGTGAGGGGTGAAAGTGAAAGTGGTGTGGTGGGAGTGAGGGCTGAAAGAGAAAGTGGTGTGGTGGGAGTGAGCAGTGAAAAGGAAAGTGATGTGAGGGAGGCAGCACGAGCACATGCTGTACGTGGGCAGTGAGGAGGTGAGATGGAACCACTCCCTAGCACGTCTTTTGCCCCACAATATTCCTGCACTTCCTCCCCACAGTCCCATGATGTTGGGAAAGGAAGGAAAGGGAAGAGAAAGGGGAAAGGAAAAGGGAGAGGGAAGAGGAGTGCGAGTGGGGAAGGGCACCACTCTCCACCTCCCCAACCACCCTCCTCTCTCCACCCTGATGAAGGCAGCGATAGGGATGAGGCTGGAGATGGTAGTGTGTCGTGGGACTGGGAAAATGGGAGTAATTTCACTCCCATCATTCACCCCTTCACTGAGGAGTGAGGGTCTGGGTGCACGGCTCCAGGTATCCACACAGGCTCCACCAGGGTAGATTTGTTCCACCTGTTCTTTGGGGAGGAGTTTGTGGGTCGCATAGTGGAGCAAACAAACTTAATTGCAAGCAGCCAGCGCCAAGAAAGTGAGCATCAAGGTACAACGAGCAGGCACTCCCAACAATATGACTATCTGGTAACCCTAGGTAAGATGGTCATATTTTTGGCCCAGATTCTCTTGGTGAGTGTAGTACGAAAAAATCAAATTCCTGCACACTGGTCCACGGACCCAGTGACCAGCACTCCTTTCTTTGGTAAGGTAACGAGTTGTAATTGGTTCCAGCAAATTCTCAGCCGCCTCCACTTTTACGATGCAGACGACCCTGCTAATGCTAGTAACACAGATAAAATGAGGATAATTAGGCTTGTCTTTGATCACCTACAGGAAATGTTCTGCTCGTCATTTTATCCTTACAGAGACCTCGTCATAGATGACAGTCTTGTGTTGTGGAGAGGCAATATTTCCTTTCGCCAGTACATACCCAGCATGAGACACCGTTTCGGGTTCAAGATCTTTGTTATGTGTGACAGTTTGACTGGTTATGTGCAAGACATAGTCTTGTACACCGGCGCATAGACAGACATAATAGAAGATCGTTGTATTGGACTTTCAGGGGCCGTGGTGAAGACAGTGATAGAGGAATACCTTCATCATGGTCATGTGCTGTACCTGGACAACTGGTACACTAGCCCTCTTCTCACTCGGTTCCACCACCAACATGACACCGGAATCTGTGTAGAGTAGAGAGAAACTGTTCCCATATGATCAAGGTTGGGAGGAAACTTGACAAGAACGAGATGGTTTTTTTCCAGGCAAATAACATCTTTGCCACCCTGTGGAACCACAACAAGGAAGTTTGCCTCCTGTCGACTATACACTGCCCCCTGATGCACTGCACAGACTCCGTGGATCACCGTAGCGAGAAGAGGCGCCACATCTGGAAACCGGAGTCGGTACTGGACTACAATATCAACATGAGGCAAGTGGATCAGTCTGACTTCGTGATTTCCAATGTGGAGTGTGCCAGGACCACGATGAAGTGGTACAAAAAGCTCTTCTTCCACCTGCTCGACATCACAGTCCTCAATGCACACTACCTCCACGCCATGTCAATGGGAATCTCTGAGACCTTTGAGAGGTTTGTGAGGGAGCTGTCTCGCGAAATTATTTTCAGGTACGCACAAGACGGGGCCCCACACCGCACCCGCACCCCCAGTGCCACCCAGACTCCCCTATGCCTCGCAGGATGCCACTACCAGAGCATCATCCCTCCTCAACCAAACTGTCCTAGACCCCAGTGTCACTGCCATGTATGCAAGCACTCAACAGTGAGACCAACCACTCAGAGAAAAGGCACAAGATACGAGTGTGTAGACAGCAAATTAGCGTTGTGCCAGGAGCCATGTTTCAAGGAATGTCACAACTTCCTACATTACTGATACTGTGTGTGACAGAAATAATATGATGCTCACTGTAGAAGTAAGGCCTGTACATATGCAATAATATGATGCTCAGTATAATAGTAAGGCCTGTAAGTATGTGATAAGAATTTTATAAAGTTGAAACGGGTGTAATGTTAGTGGGAAAGTATTATATAAGTTGAAAAATAGTGTAAGTTTAAACAAGTGATACAGCGAGTTCACTCACTCTGTAAATATGCGATAATATGACGCTCAGTAGAATAGTAAAGTCTGTAAATATGTGATAGCAATTATATAAAGAGAAAACGGGTGTAATGTTAGTGGAAAAGTATTATATAAGTTGAAAAATAGAGTGTAAGTCGAAACAACAGTCATAGGGACTTCACTCACTACGTAAATATGCACTAACATTACGCTAAATATTATTGTAAGGCCTGTAAATATGTGAAAACAGTTCTCTAAAGTGGAAAATGGTCTAATGCTATCGGAAAGGTTTTATGTAAGTTGAAAAAAGAGAATGTGAGTTGAAACAAGTCACAGCGAGTTCACTCACTATGTAAATATGCGCCAGCATTAGGCAAAATATTATCGCAGGCCTTTAAATATGTGAAAACAGTTCTCTAAAGTGGAAAAGGGTATAATGTTATTGGAAAAGTATTATGTAAGTTGAAAAAATGAAATGTATGATGAAACAACAATGTTAGCGAATCATCTGTGAACAATTTGGGTTATTTCGCTAGGTTTGCCCGATGGAACAATGCTTATATCACCTCTATTTTTTATATAAAAACCAATATACTCTTGTACAACATGTTTTTTTGTTTGTAATAAATAGATTAATACCTGTTGTGAATGGTTTCCCATCCTAATTCCTACCATAGAAAATGTGACGGCCATAGAGCACCTCCATAGAACACGATACCAGGTGTAACGAAGGTATACCTGTTTAGGCCACTTATAGACCCCGGTGACCACTTTCTTTGTGATTTTCCATTGTTTCTTACCGAAAGCGGAGGTTTGAGCCAAAAAAAATGATTCAAAATAGGTTGAGATTGGGGAGAGTCAGTGGTCGAAAAGTGGTCAGGACGGGGCGGGTTAAGTCACTGCCAGCTGGTAGGCTATCACAAGTACGTTCTAGGGCTTCATAAAATTCTAACTTTTCTCTCTCTGGTCTGGAGCATAAGCCTGTACAAACATAGTCCTCTGCCCTCCTATAGTGACTGTTACTGCCAATATTCTTCCGATGACATAATCGATTTTCTCCACGCAACTTGAAAATGCTGGCTCCATCACCAATGCCACACCACTTCTGCTATCGTCTCTGTTGCCAACAAAAAATAGCTCGTAATCTTCATGCACCACTCTCCGCCCATTTCCTCTCCATCTGATCTCGACTAATCCCAGTACAGGAAACTCGCACGGAACACGATCTCACGGAAAGCGCTCGCAATTATACACGGTAAGGGCTGGGATACATATAAGACAACGTAAGATTAAAGAACCATTATGAAAACTACAAATTGATGCAGGAGAGGCCTTTGAAAGATCAAATCCTTGAACGTCACCGCAGCGCGCGGTTTGTTTTGATTACGTGACGGTCTAGGAGGGAAATTATTCAGTGAGTGAGACATTCCCGAGTACAGTGGCACAGTATTTGTAAGTTAAATATTTACAGTACTGTACTGTTCTTGTAAGTTTATGTGCAACTTTAAGTATTATTAAATAACGTTAAAGCAAGAAATAAAGTCTTGTAACCAGTTTACCTGATAGGCTGGTTCCTTGAAAGCAGTGATAAGAAACAGGGAAGTGAGCATGGAAGTGAAAAAGTTACTACATGACAGTATTGTGATACCAACTCTAACGTACGGAAGTGAAGCTTGGACATTGTTGGAAGGACACAAGTCAAGAGTGAGAGCAGTGGAAATGAGTTATTTAAGAGGAGCCTGTGGAGTCACGTGGAGAGACAGGCTGACGAATGAGGATATAAAGGAGCGTTGTGGTGTGGATGTGGATGTGATAGGAAGCGTTATGAGGAACACACTGAGGTGGTTTGGCCATGTGGAGAGGATGGAGGGTGAAAGACTGACGACGAGAGTGTATGTGAGTGAGGTGGAGGGGGGAAGAGGGAGGGGGAGGCCGAGGATGAGATGGAGGGATGGGGTGGAGAGGTATATGAGAGAGGGGGGTGTGAGTTGGGAGCAGGGCAGTGAAATGGCGGGGGACAGGGCGACTTGGAGGCGATTTGTTTGTGGCCACCCCAAACGGGATTGAGGCGTCTGGCAATAGATAGATAGATAGAGCTGATAGGCATCAGAATATTGCCTTTTTTTATTTGTTCGTTTTTTCCACAGTACTGTACAGTATTTGTAAGTTAAATATTTACTGTTCTCGTATGTACTGTACTTGTAAGCACTTAAATAAAGTTAAATCATTAAATAAAGCCTTGTAACCAGTTAACCCGAATTATATGATTACCCATGATCGGCTTCGGAATACTGCCTTTTTTGTTTGTTCGTTAAACTCTTACTGTACTGCTTTTCTACAGTACTGTATTTGTAAGTTAAATATTTACTGTTTTGGTATGTACTTGTAAGCAATTAAAGCATTAAATAAAGCCTTGTAACCAGTTAACCTGATTTATATGATTACCCATGATCGGCATCGAAATATTGCCTTTTGTGTTTGTTCGTTAACCCGTCACGTCCCGAGGTTTTCTGCACCTCCGACATCCCCCAGTCCCGAGGTATTTTCGAAAAATTTTTTTTTGGCTAAAACCTTCGCTTTTGGTGAGAAACATCGAAAATTCATAGAGAAATCGCTCACCTGAGGTTTAAAATACCCAATCCAGGTAGGAGTTCCTCCTTATCTGACTGGGTTTTCTAACATGCTGGCACCAAAGAAAACGAGTTCTATGGGAGGGTAACTATTTTATCCACTCATAAACGGTATTTATTTATTTACTTGGTATGAATGTATATGTAGTATGAGAGTATATTGGTTTTCAAGCAGTAATAAAGGCATTATAAGCATTGTTTCACTCATAACTAATCACCATACCTGACCTTTTTTTGCCACATTACCTGATCATTATTTCTGGCTGTTTCTTCTTCTAATGCTATGTAAACATTGTCCTCCACATTGTCATCGATTGGGGAATCACTCTGGCCCTGAATATCTTTACTAGCCAGGTCACTGGTAACAAGTCCTTTGCCAAGACAATGGCATGAGGGGGGGAGGGGGGAGGTTATGCGGTGTAAGGCATTGTCCCTGCTTGGCATCTTGTAGAGGAATAGAGGATGGTGTCCCGTGTATACATACGAAAAATCATGCGCGAAAATTGAAAATTGTGCAAATTAGGGACCTTGCAATTGCACGATGTACTGGTACATCACCGGGACTGGCAAATGTAAATCGTTGCAACGTACCCATACGTCGATGGGACGGGGCGGGTTTAGACTTGCTGTACAGCTTTTCCACAGTACTGCATTTCTAAGTTAAATATGTACTGTTCTGGTATGTACTTGTAAGTTAAAGCACTCAAAAAAGATAAAGCATTAAATAAAGCCCTGGTACCAGTTAACCTGATGTATATGATTACCTATGATCGGCGTCGGAATGTTTCCTTGTGTTTACGTACAGTATTTGTGTGTTGAAGTTTTGCCGTGGAGTACTGTATTTGTGAGTTATAACATTAAATAAACCTTCTAACCACTTAAAGTGCTTTCTAGTGATTACCAGTGACTGATAACAGCAAAACAACACATTTGGGGGGTCTAGGGAACAAAATATGGAGTAGTTTAAATATACGCGATTTCGCACCTAACGCGGCACGGTAGGAACGAAACCCACGTGTTCCGTGCGAGTTTCCTGTATTTTAATATTCCGATCACTCATGAGCTGCACCACCTCTTTTCACTTATCCATTAAAGTTCCAGTGTTTATCATCGCAATCATAACAGAAAGAGTAGTCCTAGAGATGGTCCGTGTTCGGTGCTGGGTCTGTTGCCAAAAAGTCCATCCGTGGTTTTCTCTGCATTTTTCTTGGGAGGTTTTTGACCCCCTGCCGGCTTGCTAGACCTTTCACGGTGGTTTCGAGCTTGCTAATTAGTACCTTCCGAGTGGTCTTAGCTCCCCAAAATGGGTCACAGATTCTCCAGTACAGAATCTGAGTGGGTCATTCGGTCAGAACCAGCTGCCATGCCTCTACAAGGTTACACAAGCTCATGTGACAGTAGGGTACTGACCCCTCCTGCTGCGGCAGAAAGATAGCGTAGCTAGCAAACATAAAAGTGTTAGCAAGCTACGGGAAAATAATGTGAGTGCAGCTGACAGCTGTTAAGCTGGCGGAAAAATACACCATAGTTTTTTGCATTTCTCTCGAAAACTATGAGGCCTAGGATCACCGTTCTTGGTTCAAATGAAAGCAAATGAAATTCTGCATAGGATGAAAAAACATAACAGTGGCGAGAACAGTTTCTCGGTAGAGCTCCCTGAATAAAAAATATGTTGTCTGTCAGAAATGAGTTTTCCTTTTTCGCATATTGCTCGAACATCATAACTCGTATCAAACCGGGACCTCCGGCATTCGAAAGCTAATAAAATTATCTTTCGAATGATGACATAACATGTAGAGATTGATTGGTAAACATTCGACTTATGATGTTGGGAAGTGAAATCTATGATCCTTAATTCCGAGGGCCCTAACGTACGTGTAATGCGTTTTTTTTGGTGTTTTTTTTTTCTTATCGTGTAGAACAAACATCGACGAATAGGAATATGTGAGTTTTGTGGCAAAATAAATATGTTTGGGTGGTGAAAATAAGCCGAGAATACACATTTTTTTTTAGCATGCGGCAGCTATAGGGGAGGGGAGAAAAGCCAGAACGTCATGGCACAGAAAACTTATTCACTTATCTGTGTGGAAAGGGGTTTATTTCAAGATCATTTTCTGTATCCAATCCAAAAATGTTACTTAGAATTGCTCCACCTAGATTGAACAAATCACATTTGCTACGTATATTTATAATTCCCCTAATTGTGTCAGTCCTTAGGAGATGGGATGTCCTGGATCATGGTGAACATAATGTTCTTAGTTTGTTCTAGGTTCCATTCTGCTAACTTAAATTTTTCAGCCACTTGTTGTGTTGGATGAACATATGATGAAGGGCCTTTAACCCCTCCGTGGTCGCCGGTGTTGAATGACGTTTAGCCGATCAATGGCCGCAGGCATCATTTGAGCTCGGCCTATAAAAAATTGCAAAATTTTTTGGGAAGTGAACGAACATTCTGAACGTCTTCACACTGACCTACACTACATTCCCATACACCTCATCAAGCAGTTCAAAGCCTACTGCTGTGATGAGCGGATTTTCGATTTTTTCGCTCCTAGCCATGCCTAAACAAGCACAACTACATCCATTATTTCGACCCAGGCAGAACATATCATTTTTGTCCTCTCTTGCAAAACACACACAACCATCTGTTTACGATTATGAAGTAATACCGGCACATACAAAAAAAGACATGATAATTGAAAAATACATTTTTGTCTTGGTATCTTTACCTATTTGCTCAGGTTTGCTGTAATGGTTTGGATCATTTGATGTAGTGCAACTTGTAGAAAACTGTGAAAACCTTCGGGAAGTGAACGAAAATCTGGGACGTGAGACTGACCTTGACTTCACCCTCTCACATATCATCTGTCAGTTCACCACCTGCTGTCATGACGAGTGGGTGTACGATTTTTTTCGCTCGTGGCCATTCTAAAAACACATATTAACACCCATTATCTCGACCCAGACAGAAAATACAATCTTTTTCCTTCGTTGCAAAATACATACAATCAGCCTGTTTACGAGACAGCAATATATTTTGCGAAAATAACAAGGTAAAATGAAGATGAACGTAAAATGATAAAGATGAACATGTTATTACGGAAAAAATACGTTTTCCCCCGTCTGTAAACTTATTTATTTCTGCTTTGTATCTGTATTCGTAATAATTAGACTTCTGAAACTGCATTACGATTCTATTTTTAGCCATGCTCGTGGTGTGGGAGCTACTCAACTTCCGTATTGCTAATCGGATCTGACCCTCCACTTTATTCTCCCGTGACAGAGTCTAACCTTGGAGGATGTGCAGTTTTCTCATTTAGGACCGAAAATTCAGCTCTTTTGCTCGCTTTTCCAACCATGGGCACGACGATAACATAAAAAAAAAAAAACTCGAAACTACCATAAACATATTTTATATAAAAAAGGTGAAAAAGTATTCATAATTTTTTTTCCCGCCATTCCTAACAGATTATGTACTGAAACCATTCAATATCATCATGTCTCATATTTGCACAACATTTCGGCACCATTCGTATTGTTTTGGGAGGTAAAAAAAATAACAACACCTGCCCAGTTGCGTTGCGGCAGTCCCCTGGGCGGCTGATATCGGTTGTCGATGTTTATGCAACTTCCGCGCTCTATTGCAAGCCATAAAATGCGTCTAGGAAGCTGGGATTTGCACTGTTAGGTGCATCTGAACTTTCTCTTCAATATGGCAAGAAAAAAAAATCAATTTTCGAAACTTCAAAAAATGGTTCCGGCGTCGGCCTGGCGTGCTTGGAAAATTCCAGGCCTTCGGCCACAGAGGGGTTAAATACAACCTTTTGAGTTCTGAGTGGTCTTGCTGTATTCTGCATCGTGAATGGTAGGTTGTAGAGTACTTCCAAACTAATTTCATTGCTCACTATGACCTGTAGCTGTAGAGGCTGTTGGTGCGATAAGACAACCATGTCTTATTACATTTTGAGGGTTGTAAATGAGGAGTTCCTCTTGCAAAACGGTTGGTTTGTTCCACTATCTGCTCCACAAAACCCTCACCGAAGAACGGGTGGGAAAATTCCAGCCTGATGGAGCAACCGTGAATCCCTGGAGCCATGCAGCCAGTGGGCCCCTGCTCAGTGAAGGGGTGAATGATGGGAGAAAAACCACTGCCATCTTCCCAATTCCAATTCAGTTACCCTCGCCCCCATTGTACCCATCATCGCCTTCGTCGGGGTGGGAAGGAGATGCTGCTGGGGGAGGTTGGGGAGGAGGAGTGCGGAGGGCTTCCTCAGTCACACTCCTCTTCCCTTGGCCTTTACCCTTCCCCTTTCCCTTACCCTTACGGCCTCGGGGAACATCAGGAGGCTGTGGGGAGGAAGTCAGGGAATACTGAGGAGCATAAGACATGCTGGGGAGTGGCTCCTCCTCACCTCCCTGCTCCATCATCACACCACGTGATTCACCACGCACCCTCACTGTCCCACGTGATACACTCCGGCACCTCACACCACCACGGGCGAGCGATGACTCACTCCCGCCTCTCTCACTTTCAATGATCGCCCCAACACTTTCGATTTCACACCCCACTCCCTCCACGCCACTTCTGCCCTCCCCAAACAAAACACTAGGCCCATACCTGCTAGTACGACGTGCTGTGCACTCCGGGCCGCGATGCTTGATTATCTCACGGCTGTACCACGTGGCAGCACTTCCCACAGCTCCGTCCTCGTCCTCATGCTCTATTTCGGGCTCCACATCACGTAGGGGCTGCAGAGAGGTTATTGTACATTCTGGTGCAGGCTGGCCCTCTCTAGTGGCATGATAGGTGACGTAGCGCCGTTTCCTCGGGGACGGGACCTCCTCATCATTGCTGCTACTTTCCTCCTCCACTGGTTGGACATAATCCTTGTCTCCCACCTCATCATCAAGGGACGAATCACTGTCGCCTGTGAAGGCATCCAGGGAGGCTTGAATTTCCTCCTCCGAGAGACCTCTGTGCGCCATATCTGACCTGGGTCACTGCTAACAGGTGAGTGACCTAGCCGAGGGTGAGTGCAGGTCGTGAGGGGTCGCTGACTGTCCCCGCCTGGTGGCAGGTAGGGGAAGGTTTCCCGACCCTACGTACCCAAAATCAAGCGCGAGATTAGAAATTTGTGCAAGTTATGAACCTTGCAATTGCGCGATGTAACAGTACATCAACGGGACTGGCAGTGACATAATGTTGCGACATATCCATACGTCGACAGGACACCTCGGGTTCATCTACTCAGGTGAATTTGATGAAGAAGCTGATTTGTTAAACCTGTTGCAAAAACATACGAAAAAGGTAGCATTACCTAGAGAACAATTAGGGTGTACTAACCTGATCAATCACAAAATTTACATGCACCCAGACACACAACCTGTTTTTGTAGCTGCCTATCGAGTCTCACAATCACAGCGTACACTTGCAAACAAGTATGTCGGTGAAATGCTAAAATTGGCATTATTGAGCCATCAGTCTCCCTGTGGAATGCCCCACTAGTTTTCGTGCCCAAACAAAATGGAGAAATGTGTGTGGTAGTATATTACCGTAAACTACACAATCACACAATCCCAGACCGGTTTCCCATGTCATTGCTAAGTGATGTTCTACAAAATACTGGACCAGAAAATAATGAATTTTCCACAATAGATTTGCTTAATGGATATTACCAGATACCATTAGATGAGGACTCATGTAAATACACTGCCTTTTCCACAAATACAGATCATTATCAATACAAATGAATGCCAATGGGACTGAAGACAGCACCAGGCACTTTTCAATATTTGATGATTTACGTATTGTCCGGAATTCTAGGACAAGGAATATTCGTCTGTCTTGATATAATTATCGCAACGAATGACGTAAAGGAACATCTCCAAAAATTGGACCAACTCCTACAAAATGCTGGTTTAATATTTAAGCTGTCTAAATGCAAATTTTGCTTTAAGGAAATAAAATTCTTAGGCCACAAACTGAATGCAAAAGACATAAACTATATATCTATCTATTGCCAGACGCCTCAATCCCGTTTGGGGCGGCCACAAACAAAGCGCCTCCACGTCGTCCTGTCCCCTGCCATTTCACTGCCCTGCTCCCAACTCACACCTCCCTCTCTCATATACCTCTCCACCCCATCCCTCCATCTCATCCTTGGCTTCCCCCTCCCTCTTCCCCCCTCCACCTCACTCACATACACTCTCTTCGTCAGTCTTTCACCCTCCATCCTCTCCACATGGCCAAACCACCTCAGTGTGTTCCTCATAACACTTCCAATCACATCCACATCCACACCACAATGCTCCTTTATATCCTCATTCATCAGCCTGTCTCTCCATGTGACTCCACAGGCTCCTCTTAAATACCTCATTTCCACTGCTCTCACTCTTGACTTGTGTCCTTCCAACAATGTCCAAGCTTCACTTCCATACGTTAGAGTTGGTATCACAATACTGTCATGTAGTAACTTTTTCACTTCCATGCTCACTTCCGTTTCTTATCAGTGCTTTGAAAGAACCAGCAACCTTTCTTCCCTGTTGTACCCTTTCAAGCACTTCACCCTCCAAACCTCCATCCTTACTCATCACACTACCCAAGTACTTAAACATACTCACATTTTCCAAAGACATAAACACATCCAATAATAAAATAGAAGCATTGAAAGACTTCCCTGAACCAACTATTATAGATGGAGATAGACAACTTTTAGTCTGGCAGGATATTATAGGACCTTTATACAATAATTCCTCATATAGCTTTTCCTCTATTCAAACTGCTCAAAAACGATGCTATATTCCAATGGGGAGAACAAAAACAAGCATTTAATGAATTAAAGGATAATCTCACATATGTCCCATGCTTAACCTATCTTGATTTCACAAAACCATTTATAATTTGTACAGACGCATCTGTTAAAGGATTAGGGGCTGTCTTAATGCAAGAATATAAGAGAGGAAAGAATCAACCAATTGCATTTGCCAGCAGACAAATAATCTATCTATCTATCTATCTATAGCCCGACGCCTAATCCCGCAAAGGGTGGCCGCAGACAAAACGCCTCCAAGTCACTCTGTCACCCACCATTTGACTACCCTCCCCCCAACTCACCCCCCCCTCCCTCATATACCTCTCAACTCCATCCCTCAACCTCATCCTCGGTCTACCCCTCCCTCTCCCTCCCTCCACCTCACCTACATACACCCTTCTAGTCAGTCTTTCATTCTCCATTCTCTCCACATGTCCAAACCACCTCAGTGTATTTCTCCTAATCTTCTCAACCACATCCACATCCACCCCACAACGTTCCTTCACTTCTTCATTCGTCAACCTGTCCCTCCATGTCACTCCACATGCTCCTCTCAAGTAACTCATTTCAACTGTTCTCACTCTTGACTTGTTCCCCTCTTGCAAGGTCCACGCCTCGCTTCCATACGTCAGGGTAGGGATCACAATACTATCATGCAGTGACTTCTTAACTTCCATACTCACCTCCCTATTTCTCATCACTGCTTTCAGTGTACCAACAACCTTCCTTCCCTGCTGTACCCTTTCACGTACTTCATCCCCCAAACTTCCATCCTTACTCATCACACTACCCAAGTACTTGAATGCATCCACATTCTCCATATCCAAACCATCCAACCTCACTGCACACTCTGTGACTTCATTCCTCTCAAACACCATAACTTTACTTTTGTTTACATTAACTTTCAGCTTCCTCCTCCTACACACTGTCCCAAATTCATTCACCAAACCTTGCAACTCCCATTCACCTTCACTCAACAATACTGTATCATCAGCAAACAGCAACACCGGAAGCTTCCAAATCTCACCCTCATTCATTAGGGCCAGCCCCACATCCACTGCCCTACCTTGCACCTCCTTTACAACCCCATCCATATATATAGTAAACAGCCATGGAGACATCACACAGCCCTGTTTCAGTCCCACATTGAGATCAAAGAACTCACTCAGCTCACCATCCACTCGCACTGTAGCCCTAGCTCCCTGGTACATACTCTTCACAGCAATCAACAATTTCCCCTCCACTCCATATATTCTTAATACCTTCCACATACCTTGCCTATCTATTCTATCATAAGCTTTCTCCAAGTCCATGAAGGCAGCATACACTTTCCTTCCCTTCTCTAGATACTTCTCCACTAAACATCTTAGAACAAATATCTGATCTACACACCCTTTTCCCTTTCTAAATCCCCCTTGTTCTTCTCCAGCTAGCTCCTCTGTCATATGCCTAACCCTATCAATGAGTATTCTACCATATATTTTACCAGTCACACTAAGTAGGCAAATACCAGACAAATAAAAAGTACAGAAAAAAATTATTGCACTACAGACTTCGCAGCACTTGCAGGAGTCTTTGCATTACAAAAGTTCCGATATTTGATACATGGTTACGAAATTCACTTATTCACCTACCTTAAATCCCTAATGGGTATGTTTAAAGAAAAACTCCTCTCTGGGAGGAGAGCAAGATGGAAATGTACAGTTGAAAACTACAATGTACACATTCATTACATACAAGGCAAAATGAATCTAGTAGCTGATGCTCTATCTAGGAACCCGAATACACTTCCTGTCGCGGCATTAGATCTCGAAGGAAACATCCCACACCATGATGTAATCACAAAAGCACAGAGACTTGATCCAACGTGGTCTAAAGTTTTATACAAGTTTGAAAGTGGAGATGACATAGAATTACCCAAGATATATGTACCTCTTGAACAATTCACAGTAATCAATAATGCCAGGATCAACCCAGGACAAATGAAACGCCAAAGAAATTACAATTAGTGGTCCCTAATGACATGATACCCCAAGTATTACGAACGATACATGATAGCCCACATGCAGGACATTCGGGAAAAGACAGGACATTTGAACAAGCCCAGCTGTTATATTACTGGCCATCATTACGAAAAGATATAAACAATCATATAGAGAGATGCGAATTATGTGCAAAACACAAAGGGTACCCAATCACACCTGCATCTATAGGCAATTACCCTGTACCTCATCAACCTTGGGACGTTGTTCTGGTTGATTTACTCAAGTTGCCATTATCATATAATAAAAGCCAATACCTATGCGTAGCAATGGGTCATTTCTCCCGCTATGTAATCTTTGCCCTTATTAACTCGTCGTGTCCCGACCACTTTTGCACCTCCGACACCCCCCAGTCCCGACCACTTTTGGATTTTTTTTTTTTTTTGGCTAAAACCTCCGCCCTTGGTGAGAAACATCGAAAATTCATAGAGAAATCGCTCATTTGAGGTTTAAAATACTCGATACAGGTAGGAGTACCTCCTTACCTTACAGGGTTTTCTATCAGGCTGGCTGCAAAGAAAACGAGTTCTATGGGAGGACAACTATTCCACACCACTCCTAAACGGTATTTATTTATTTATTTGGTACGAATTTATATGTAGTATGAGAGTATATTGGTTTTCAAACAGTAATATAGGCATTATAAGCATTGTTTCACTCACCAACTCATCACCATTCCTGACCTTCTTTTGCCACATTACCTGATCATCATTTCTGACTGTTTCTTCCTATAATGCTATGCAAACTTTGTCCTCCACATTGTCATCGATTGGGGAATAACTGTGGCCCTGAATGTCTTTATTGGCCAGGTCACTGGTAACAGGTGAATTGTCAAGACAATGGCATGCAGGGGGGGGGAGGTTATGCGGTGTAAGGCATTGTCCCTGCTTGGCATCTTGTAGACAAATAGAGGAAGGTGTCCCGTGTATACATACGAAAAATCATGCGCAGAAATTGAACATTGTGCAAATTAGGGACTGGCAAATGCAAAATGTTGCAACGTACCCATATGTCGACGGGACATCTCAGGTTAAGGATAAAACAGCAGAAACAGTACTAAAGGCAATAATATATAATGTAATATGTCGCTTCACTACCCCAAAGGTATTAATAAGCGATAATGGAGGTGAATTATTTAATTCTGATATCTTACATGAAATACGTAAACAATACAGTATAAAAAAAGTTAACGTTTTTGCCTATCACCCAGCATCCAATGGGTTAGCAGTGAGACAAATAAAAAAAGTATTAGATGTACTACCACACATTCCATGAAAATTATGCAAGCTGGGATGATTGGATTCTCAGAGTAGAAGCATCAATTATTGGATCTATAAATAAGTCTGTAGGAGACACACCATATTTCATTACCGGTATATATGGGACAGATAAAAAAAAAAAAAAAAAAAAAAAACGAAATTCTAGGTGAAAATCTGCCCATATACAACTACGATGATTACCCTAAACTCCGTTTACGTGAATTCCAGGACATACATGAAAGAATGAAAAAACAATTATCAATGTCCAAGGAAGAAATGATGGAGGCATTTAATAAAAATGCAGAAGAATTAC
Organism: Coenobita brevimanus; assembly: GCF_032717465.1. Classification (NCBI taxonomy): domain Eukaryota; kingdom Metazoa; phylum Arthropoda; class Malacostraca; order Decapoda; family Coenobitidae; genus Coenobita; species Coenobita brevimanus. The sequence continues at coordinate 31,419,819 of NC_137019.1, forward strand.
CTGTCAGCTTACGAGACATTGTCTATGGTATCATTCATACGAGAGACAATAAATTATCCCCAAAATTTGAGGGCCCATACAGAGTAATTAACAAGACAGGAAACAAAGTTGTAATTAGGTCTCTGTCAAGTGACGAAAAAAAACAAATTCATGTTGATCATTTAAACGTGTACCAAGGGAATTGCCAGCAATTATACAACCTCGGACACCACCGAAAAAACTAAAATTACTAAGTAACCAATCAACAAGACAACAACAATTACAAAAATAAATTAAGGTTGCATACCAAACAAATAAACATAGGTGCAACTGTTCCTAAAAATGCTACAGTACAACATTTACATGATCTAGATATCGATTTAAACTCCTTCTCTAAGTGAAACAACAAGCAAGTTATTGTTCTCCATGAGCCAGCCGTAACGACATCATCATTATCATCGGCCACAGCATAACTGGATTATGAAATTAATAGATTTTTTTTTTTTTCAGTAGGTAACAATGAAGGGAGTTATACCATGGATTCTCCTCTACATAGCAAGAGGATATGCTCTCTTAGACCCTCAACATATAGTACAGCAAAGATGCCTCATAGCTCCAACGGCCACAACGTCAGTTGTGAAAGATGTGATGAGTACTGAAATAAGTTTTTTTTTTTTTTTTTATGTGTCCGACTCTGGGCATAGGTTTCACAGCCTGCTACCAAGGCCCAGTAGTCCCCCTACTTTCCATACACCCCTACATGTCACCGCTTCGGCGCTAACACCCACCGTCCATATTGAATTCTTGCTAGGGCTGTCTCACACAGGACTGGTGTATTGGTATTAGCGGGGGTATTTTTACGACATGTCAGTGGGTCTTCTGGTAGATCAGTAAAGTCTGATTTTATTAAATTCAAATCCTTAAACTATTCCCTGCCCCAGCGGGGATTTGAACCCGGGTTCAGTAGAACCACAGGCCACCTCTCTACTGACCGAGCTTAGACTGTTTATACGAATTACCTACTTATTTAGAGAATATTGCCAAACCAATGAGAACCCTGGACTTCATGATAGGAGGCTATGTTTCACGAACACATAACACAAAGGAAGTGACTGAAATAGTGAAGTCAGCGAAAAGGAAGATAGAACAGGCTAAGTCAGTTATGCTCATCATGGTCCAAAATCTTCCGTCTCATGGAACAGAGATACTGAGTGACACGAACAACATCACACATACTTGCCAAAGGCGAGGTTTGTTTGACCTGGGTGGTGCAATTCTTGGGAACATCTTTGCATTGGCTACAGAGGAAGACCATCAAGAAATAAACAACAAATTTATTAAAATAGCTCAGGTACTAACATACCAAAACAAGTTCACTGCCGGACAAAACTCAGCAATGAAGACAATCATGAAAAATCTAAAAAGGGCAGAAAGTATAACTCACCAGAATGTAGACAAAATAAACGCCATGGAAGGGAACATAACACTTCTCCAACACTTCTCCATCGTCACGGAACATATTGACACAATTATACTCCAGCTAGATGGCACTAGAATTCGTTACAGGGCATTTATGCAAGGAATTGCAAATGCTGGTAATGGTAGAATCACAAATGACCTACATCCATTTCATGAGCTATGTCAGATAGTTAGTCAGGGCATACATAAACATGGTTTGAAGCCTTTGTTCCGGGGTAGAGATTTCATGTTATATTATGCATATTTAGAGGCAACACTAACACCAACATCAGTAGTAGTTCATGTACCATTTATAATTGACGATCTGTTCACTGTGTATCAAATATACCCCTTCCCTTCTAAGAATAATGACACCTTGGTCATCATCAACATCGACACAGACACCAACTCATCATGGTCTCCAAGAGACGGAGCACTGTCACTTTCGCCAGTGAATCAACGATTGAACGAAAGTGCCTCACATCCTTACATGCTGTTCACCTTTGTCCTACGTACATCTTCATGTTTCAGTCTACTGGAACAGTCCCTTGTGAAATGGCTATCATAAGAAATCACGACATTCATCACCACTGCAACTTCACTTTTGCTCCAGGTAAGCTTATACACCATCAGGGCATCGGACACTCACATTTTTTATTTCACTCATAACACATCAGTTTACATAATCTGTCCAGATATACCACCATCTCATACTTCAGCATCAGGATTATACATAGCACAAGACTACTCTGCGGTACTTTCACCATCCATGTCCACTTTATCCACCATCAGTCACTATGCCATTCTCAATAGACACGAACATTTCCACCATCTGCCTAATATGGACTTAAACATGAGCACAAGTATTAAGTTGACTTCACCTAAGTTTGAAACTACGCAACTAATCAATGAAACAATGAAGCCCTGGGAAGATTTGAGTTTGAGTATGTTCAACCCATATTATGTGTATAGCCTACTGTCTTTATAATCTTCTCTATTGTATTTGCAATAGTGCTGTTCGGAATGCACAGAATGCATGCAAGAATTGCAAATTTGGAGTTAGTATTTACTGGAGGAAGAGTAAACATTCAAGTCGGACCCCCTGAATGACGTGTAAATATTTTGTCAATACTGTTAATTTTATTTTTAATAACAGGGGGACAACAATTGAATCAATATTATCATTATATCTATATGAAATACAAATTTATTTATCACTCTTACTACAATCTGGTCTTTGAACTATTTTTTCCATATATGTGCCTATTATACATGCACATTTTACAATATGTTATACAATACTCCATACTTAATTTAAGTGTAGTGCATTTGCTTCATTATGTATACAATATGTTTACAATGTAACAAGGTTCTAGAATATTATTATGTCATTACGATATTATAATGAATATTCTACCTATTGAATATTATGATCAAGATTATGTATTAATAGATTAGAGCATGTCAATGAAGAATGCTGCTGGAGGATCGCCAGCTGGCGCGACCGAACGATGTCATGACTCCATATTCTAATAATACAACTCACGGCATGATAGATAGATAGATAGGTAGGTAGATAGTGTAATAAACAGGAACATCAGTCAAGGTGTGGGATTAGGAAATGTGTCAGCGAGAGTCAACCAAAGGAAACGTGTTTGCAATTTCAGTGGGAAAGGAAATATGTCCACATTTCCGTAAAGAATGCCACACATACACTGTGTCACCGGAAATGCTACATAAAACACATACACACACAAGATTCTAGAACAATCCCACATGTAGAGTACATTTGACACTAGCCCTCGTAGAGTAGGATGGAAGAGCTAGAGTGTCAGAACCGAAAGCTTGTACAGAGAGGGGGAGAGTGAAGGGGTCTAGCAAGACAAGTCTGAGAGGTAACAGCGGGACATTACTTTATACTTCACTCGTGTGTGAGAGACTTTAGGTAATATTTTCAAGACAAATAAAATTATACATAGGCCCATACTCCTCATTACTTCTCCTGTCATTGCATGACAGTTGGAACTAAGATTATCTACTTACAAACCTTCTCACCTATTACTACTGCTCGTCCAAGAGTATAATATATGCATAAGTGATCTACAAAACTCACAGCAAGAAGCTAAGAGGTTATACAAGATAACACAATAACTAAAACCAAATCTCAAGATTTACATATTATAGGGTCAAGATACCATACCTTCCCCCCAAACGAAAAGAGACCTCATACCGATGTGCAGAGTGCAAGGCCCCCCTATGCGTTTAATGTTTCTCATAGTATCACTCAGAGCGTGAATATTGAGCAGGTGTGTGGGAAAGTGTAAATAGTGTACAGCAATGCACATGTTTGTGTATTTTCATAAATGTGTTAAATGTGTGATAGTATTTGTGATATATAGTAAGAGCTATGATATGTCTTTTATAATAAATTCTGCAAGTTCTTATAAGTGATTTATAGCAAGTGCTATGATATACAGTAAGTGTTTTATAATTATTTCTACAAGTGCAATACAGAAACTGGTACTGTTTATTGGATCCCGGTAAGAGAATTATTGGAAATACCTTGAGTTAACCTACCTGTAACATGAAAGAAAGCCACTTGTGACCAGGCCACAAAGGAAAATACCTAGAAGAAAATTATTTAACTCGATACTCAGGAAAATTGTGATGAATATGAGCATCAGTATATCCTACCTCTCGCCTGAAAGAAAACCACTTGTGAGCGGGCCAGAAAGAAAATTATCTGTTTGACTACAACTAAAATATTTTACTCCGTACTCAGGACTATTGTGCCAAATATGAGCATCAATGTAATTGTGATGTGATGTACAGTTAATGTAAGTTGTGTAAAACATTTGTATGGTTTTCACAATAACCCTGATTAGTACAAAGTAGTCTGAATTATAGTACAAATACTTACCTCATACTCAAAGATAATCCATGAAAGAGCAACAGCATTTACTTGTCAAAGTACAATTACGCATAATCGTGATGTAAAGTACAGTTCTAAGTGTCTTTGTAATGCTAGGTGTTTAAGGCTCGACTTCCCTTTCCTAAAACACCTAACATGTAGCGGGGTCCTCTTTCAAGACCGGGGCTTAGAACAAATAAGAGAGAGGCAGGACACAAAAACTCCAGGCAATAACCTTTACACGTGTATTATTCAGTCAGACAAGGGACAACAGCAAATATTACAACACAATATTTGGTCAATCACAAACACTTATATCTAGATAATTAGTATCTCACAGGATACTGTGGGAGAATGCACTTAATATAACACTCGAGGCGGAGTATGCAGAATTCGTAGTACAGTCCAAGGTCTCCGCGTGCGCGGCGGAGTTAAGAGATGAGGCTTACTAGGGGAGGGTGTAAGGCACTGGGGTCTAATTGTGATTATGGTAGTATGAGGCGGAGTTTGTTGATAGCGTGTTCACTTTGCTATTTTCTGAGGGCAAGGGACTTTTGATTAATTATTAATACAAACTCCATGGCTTGGGTGTTTCTCATACTATAATCTGAAGGGTATTGCACATGGGTCTTTTTCACTATCATTTTGATTCTGCATGGGTTATTCACTGTTCCGCCCTGTCGTATATTAGACCATTATTATTCCAATTTCACTTAAACACTTGGTCTGGTACTACGAATGCACTTTATCGCCTTGCCACTGTTATACTACACTAGGGGTGCAGTCACTGTCTCATGGCTCACTGGGCGGCGGGTGTGGCGGGGAGACACGCCGGCTACAGCTCTGCCGGGGCAGGGGCACCGCCAGGGGAGGCCGTGTCGAGAGAACATGGGATCACATGCAGGGGCGTCTGCTCTCATGCGGGGCTACAGGTGGCGAAGGGGCCTGTACTTAACAGGCTGCGGACAGGAGTGTGGCCCTCAGGACTGGGGCCATACAATTGCCTGAACCTCTCGTTCAGGTTCCTGCCGGAGGTAGAGGTCCTCTGCCATCGGGGTGTAGAGTGGTCCTGCCTGGGTGTTCTGGGGAGGGCCTGGGGTTCCTGAGGGCTGCGGCTCCCAAAGCTAGGTGGCTCCATCAGGGAGGGGCTGTGGCACCGGTCTGTGTCAGGGTCCGTCAGGTGGGTCTTCTCCAGGGCCAGCCGTAGGGAGCAGAGACCGGGGGAGGCTATAGGGCCTCTCCAGTACTCCTCTACATCCTCTGCGTCGGGGGTCAGGAAACTCGTCTCACGCTGGGGCAGCGGGGCTGCTCTCTGCTGCTTCAGGCCGTGAGGCCTGGCTACTGGCCGTGGCTTCCCAAGGGCGCGAACACAAGGCGTCGAGGCCCGGCTACTGGCTGTGGCCTGAGAGGGTAAATGACTACCAGTGAACCCATGGACACCTTTGGAGCGGTTACCGGCTGTCTGGCGAAAGTGGGAGCGGCTACAGGCCGACTCCTGCAGGAGGGGTGTGGAGCGGCTACAGGCCGACTCGAGGGCAACACCTTCGGAGTGGCTAACGGCTGTCTGACGAACGCGGGAGCGGCTGCAGGCCGACTCCTTCAGCATGAACAAGGAGCGGCTACAGGTCGACTCAGGGGCAACGCCTTCGGAGCGGCTACCAGCCGTTTGATGAAGGAGGGAGCAGCTACAGGTCGACTCCTGCAGGAGGAGTGTGGAGCGGCTACAGACCGACTCAGGGACAACACCTTCAGACGGGCTACTGGCCGTCTGATGAAGGTGGGAGTGGCTACAGGCCGACTCCTTCAGGAGGGGGTGTGGAGCGACTACAGGCTGTCTCCTTGTTACTCTCAAGTTGGCTACTGGCTGATTCCTTAGCGAGGGACGGGCGGCTACCGGCCGTCCCAAGAGGGAAGACACCTTCGGAGAGGCTTACTGGCCGACTCCTGAAGAAGGCGGGAGTGGCTACAGGCCAACTCCTTAGGGGCTGCTGATAGGAGCTGGACAGACAGCTCTACCCCGAGATGGATTGGTGGAAACTCGCCCGGAAGGTAGTGCAGGATTCCTGCTATGGCGACGGCGGGAGGACTCCAAGTCATAGGGGCATACGGTCAGGGCTGACTTGTGTCGTTGTCGTGCCGTGTCTTGGTGCGCCACCGCTGCTTCTCCGTGGGGTCCTTGTGGGGGTGTCTGGGAGTTTACGGAGGCACTATGCTGAATCCCTGGTGGAGGTGGGTGGGCGTTCCAATGGACGCTATGCTGTGTTTCACCACCGTCCGTTTGGAAAAAGTCACGTCCCCGTGACTGGAGGTGATAGACGTGAGTATCATGGATGGCATAAGCGGGCTGGAGGTTTTTGAGGAGGGCTCGCCAGGTCATGGTGGTGGGGTTTTCATCCTGCTCTGCATCACAGGTGAGGAAGAGGGTGGAGGTGGCAGTGGAGAGTGGAGGAGGTGATGTGGTCCTTGGACCCTGCAGTTTCGACCAAGGATAGGCACCCATACAGCCTGTCGGATTCTCATTGTTGTGGTTGTTGCTGGTGGTGTGGTGTGGTGGTGAATGCTGGACACCGAGGGTAGGAGTTGGGTTTTGTGCAGGGGTAATGCGGCGTAGAGTCTCTGGGGAGTACAGGTGGCTGGGATTTGGGCTTGGTGTAGCGTGTGCTGTTGGGTGTGGGGTTGGTGAGGCGGGGTGTAAGGAGGTGGGAGTGGGTGTATGTAGGTGTGGTGGGTGAGAGGAGGCAGCAGTGGGCAGGGGTGGTAGTGGGTGGTGCGTTGGCATGGGCAGGACACATGGAGCTGGGTGTAGGGGAGGGGGTGGTGGGAGGAGGTGGTGAGGGAGAGTGGTGGGAGGTTGGTAGTGCATGTGAGCTGTCAGGTAAAGTGCGGGGTGGGGTGGCGGCTGAGGAGGCAGAGGTGGTAGGAGGGGTGGAGGGGGAGGGGGAGGGGAGGAGGAGATGTAGCACTCGTAGGTAGGAGGGGTGGGTGGCGCCGGGGCAGGAGGAGGGATGGGGTGTGGGGCTGGGGCAGCGGGGGCAGGAGCGTGGAAGGGACGTACATGGCAGTTTCGGAGAGTGCGAGGGGTGCCATGGCAATCAATGGTAATTGATAGGGGTTGGGGACGCAGGTGATAGTGTGAGGCCCCGTGAAGCGGGGTGCGAGCTTGTGAGGGGTGGGGAGTTGAGCGACCATGACGGTGTCGCTGGGTCGGTAGGGGTTGGATCTTGTGTCGGGGCTGAGGTCCAAGTTATTTTGAAGGTGTATCAAATGGCTTTTAAGTTGGTGTAGTGGGTCTGTTGCGGGAGCGGAGGTGGGTGGTTGCAAGTGTTGCCGAAGGGGCAGTAGGAGAGGTGTCTCACCGAAAATCCGCTCATATGGCGAAACTCCATCTTCTCTGGGGCAGGAGTTGATGCCTCATTGGACAATTTTTACATGGGCAGGCCAGTTGTCATCTTTAGTGGCTTCTATGCATGTGTGAAGTTGATTCATAAGGGTACGATGGCTGTTCTCACACACTGCATTTCCCTGTGGCCAGTAGGGGGAGAAGTGGGAGATGTTATGCCCGAAAATTTTGGCGAGTTCCTCCCAGACTTTTCCGGTGAACTCAGGTGCGTTGTCCGAGTGGATGGCCTGGGGAATGCCAAAGTAGAGGAAGACGTGTCGAAGGAGAGCATCTGCTACTGCAACAGCGTGATGTTTTTTGGCTGGACAGGCCACGACGAACTTTGAATAAGTGTCCACGAACGTGATCACGTACTTGTAACCCGATTTGGGGGGCAGAGACCCTACCAAATCGATCGCTAGGAGCTGCCAGGGTTTGTGGGCGGTGATGTGGCCCGATGGTCCTGCGGTCCGTGTGAGGTCCTTCCCGAGTGCACAGGCGCGGCAACTTTGAATAATTTCCTTGGTGAGGGTGGAAGGGTTTTATGCCCAATATGTGTCGTTGAACACTTGCAGCAATTTTTTGGTACCCAGGTGGATGCCATTATGGGCGTGAAGGTGGCGTAAGGCGTTGGGAGCGGTGTCAGGGGCCAGGAGTCTATGACCTGAGGGGGTTAGGAGGTGGTCACCTGCTGGTATAGTCTTGAACAAGGGGGGAGGAATCCATGGGGGTCGCCTCTTGCGGTGCCACTGCTGCAGGAGGTCTGTTTCTAGCTGAACGGTGTGGATAGGGAGCCGAGAGATGGCGTCTGTGTTGGTATGGAGCTTGCCTGGTCTGTAGGAGATTTCATAATTAAATTCTTCTAGGGTCTTGCGCCATCTGATGAGTTGGGCGTTGTGGGAGTCTGATTGTCTTAACCACTGGAGGGACTGGTGGTCCGTGATGATGGTGATCTGGGTCCCGGAGAGATATGCCCAGAAGTGTTGGAGAGCCCATACTATGCCTAGACATTCTCGTTTAGTGGCCACGTAATTTTTCTCTGCCTGATTCAGGGTACAGCTGGTGCAGGCAATGATGTGCTCGTGGTCCTCCTGGACTTGCGCCAACACACCGCCTATGGCAGAGAGGAAGACATTGGTGTAGAGGCAGAAGGCAAGGGCATAATCAGGAAAAGCCACGATGGGGGTGGAGACGAGTTTGCCTTTTAATTGCTGGAAAGCAGCTCGTCTCTCGTCCGTCCATAGGAACGGTTCCCTTTTTCGGGTTAGGTCATGGAGAGGTTTGGAGATGTGGGCAAACCCCTTTACGAAACGGCGGTAGTAGGATGTCAAGCCTAGGAAGGCTCAGATGCCGTGGACATCCTGTGGTGGGGGTATGTCTGCAATGGCACGGAGCTTGTTGGGGTTGGGGGAGTCCTACCTGGGAGATAACATGTCCCAGGAACGAGACAGTCTGAGTGGCCAGGACGCACTTAGGGGGCTGGAATTTGAGGCCTGCCTGACGAAATCTGGTAAAAACTCGATGGAGGCGCTGCAGGTGGCCGGCCCAAGTTCAGCTGAAGACAATGACGTCATCTAAGTACGCCAGGCATATTTCTCACGTGAGGCCGCTGAGGACAGATTCCGTCAGCCTGGGGAAGGTGCCGTGGGCATTACAGAGACCGAACAGCAAGACATTAATCTCGTAATTGTTGCCGTTACTCGTCGAGAAGGCCGTTTTGCCTCGGTCTTCCTGTTGCACTGGGACTTGCCAATATCCAGACTGGAGGTCCAGGGTGGAGAACCAGGACGCTCCATACAGAGAATCCAAGGAATCGTCGATTCGAGGGAGTGGGGTGGTGTCTTTGATGGTTATGTCGTTAAGGCAGCGGTAGTCGATGCAGAAATGCATCGTGCCGTCCTTCTTTTTCACTAGGACGACAGGGGAGGACCAGGGGCTGGTGGAGGGGGAAATGACGTCTACTTCAATCATTTCTTGTACTTGGCGGTCCTCTTCTTCCTGCTGTCTAGGGTTCTTTCGTCGGAAGGGTTGTCGAATTGGTGGGCCTGTTGTATGAATCTCATGCGACAGGTATGTGGTATGACCTATGTCTGCTGGTCCTGTCACAAACAAAGCCTGGAAATCCAGGAGAAGGCGGCATAGGGTGTCTGACTGATGGGTGGAGAGATGGTCAGGAATGGGTGGTAGGGGTGCAGGGGAGTGAGAGGGGGATGGGGCACAGGGCTCGGCTTCTTCCATCTCTCCGATTATGAGCCCTTTTGGGAGGGTGAGGAGGGAAGGGGTAAGGTTCGCAGTGCAGACTGCCGTGCGATGCGGGAGGAGGAAAGTTGGAGACAAAACGCAGGCCGAGAGGGCTCCCGGCGGCAGGAGGGGGGAGAATAAGACAGAGGGGCCGGAGGGCTGGTTGAAGGGCACCCAGGCCTCATGATGAGGGGGAATGATAACGGCGGCAGAAATGGAGGCGGGAAAAGAGGGAGGAGTGGTAGTGTTAGGGGGCATGGGAGGGGAGGGAGGAGGGGGGCGAGGGAGGGAGGGAGGGGGTGAGTCTTCCAGCCAGGGCCGTGGCGTACAGGTGCAAACGACCCAGGTGGGGTTGGGTAAGGCACGGAACTGGAGCTGTCGGTAGCGGCAATCTATGATGGCCCCTAGCTACTGTAGCAAGTCCAGTCCCAAGTACCCATCGTAGTTCCGGCAGGAAGAGTCAAAAATTATAAACTGGTGTTGGGTCGACACTGGCTGGTGAGTGTCAACCCATAGGGCCCGTGTCTCCCCATGGATGGGCAGGGGGACATCCCCCGCGTCCACAAGGTGCGTGGCTGTGTGGACGAGCGGGTCAAAGGTCGATCTGTGGCGGGAGAAGTAGTGGCTGTAAAGGCAGGATCTGGCTGCTCCCGTATCAACTAGGAGTTTGGCTTTCACCCCATTAAGTTTCATCTTGTGGTACACTGGGGGGGGGTACTTGGGGGAAATGGCCCCCGCCACCGTGGGATGGTGCGGAGGCGGGCCTAAAAATCCAGCTGTCTGGGGCCTCCTTCCTGCTCCTGCTCCTGTTCCCCAGGATCTTTCTCCTCTATAGGTGCCAGTTCGTCCTCTGCGGCCTCGTCCTCTAGAGAGGACACATTGCATGTACCTGAGGTAGTGGGTTTGCGGCGTGCAGCTTTTAACTGGTCCTGAATGTCATGCAGGGGGCACCTGGAGCTGCAGGCTGGAAGCTCCCAGAGGTTCACCAAAATCAGGTTAGGGTTTTCCTTGTGGGCAGGGCGCTGGCGTGTGGGGTGAGCTCTAGGCGGGCTCAGCACCGGGTTGGGGCTGGTGTGAGGCATGGATAGACGTGGCTTAACTGGGGGAGCCGGGGTCTGTGTGGGATACTTTTTCACCACATTGATCTGTTAGGGTGTCGGGCAGGTGGTCAGGAGGCGTCGTATTAGCTGGATGTCTCTATCCATGTCTCCAATTGGGTCATGGATAGTGAAGTGTTCGTATACAACACTGGGGAGCACTCTCAGGAGAGTGTTGAAAGTATGCTGTTCCCGGGTTTCTTCATCTGCCTCCGGATAGGCGCAATGACAGGCATCTTGTCTGAATTAGGGTATCGTCTAGATTCCCGTCAAACGTAAGACTATTCAGTTGGGATAGTGCCACAACTTTCCCTAGTGATGGGGTGATGGCCTGAATCACAAATTTTCTGAAGTTCTGCCAGGTGAGCTCCGGAATGACTTTCGGTGCAATGTTCGCTGCCGCTTTGCCCAGTAGTGGGAGTGTGACTGCGATTTTTTGTTGATCATTATCAAAACCATTATCTAGTAAAGGTTTGATGATCGGCAGATATGTGTGTACATCATACTGGTCGGGGTCAAACTTGGGAAATTGCACGTGTGGTTTAGTTGCCATATTGCCAGTATTTCCTCACTACCTCTCTCGTACGCCTGGGTCAAGAACCACTGCTGTCCACCAGTGTAATGCTAGCTGTTTAAGGCTCAACTTCCCGTTCCTAAAACACCTAACGTGTAGCGGGGTCCTCTTTCAAGACCGGGGCTTAGAACAAATAAGAGAGAGGCAGGAAACAAAAACTCCATGCAGTAACCTTTACACGTGTATTACTCAGTCAGACAAGGGACAACAGCAGATATTACAACACAATATTTGGTCAATCAAAAACTCTTATGTCTAGATAATTAGTATCTCACAGGATAATATGGGAAAATGCACTTGAAATAGCACTCGAGGCGGAGTATGCAGAATTAGTACAGTCCAAGGTCTTTATGAGTATGGAGGAGTTGGAGATGAAGCTCACTAGGGGAGGGTGTAAGGCACTGGGATCTAATTGTGATTATGGTAGTATGAGGCGGAGTTTGTTGATAGCGTGTTGACTTTACTATTTTCTGAGGGCAAGGGACTTTTGGCGTACAGCCCTGGGGGTGTCTGGCTTGGGTGTTTCTCTTACTATAATCTGAAGGGTATTGCACATAGGTCTTATTCACTATCACTTTGATTCTGCATGGGTTATTCACTGTTCCACCATGTCGTATATTAGACCATTATTATTCCAATTTCACTTAAACACTTGGTCTGGTACTACAAATGCACTTTATCGCCTTGCCACTGTTATACTACACTAGGGGTGCTGTCACTGTCTCATGGGTCACTGGGCAGTGGGTGCGGCGGGGAGACATGCCGGCTACAGCTCTGCCAGGGCAGGGGCACCGCCAGGGGAGGCCGTGTCGAGAGGACACGGGATCACGTGCAGGGGCGCCTGCTCTCGTCCGGGGCTACAGGTGGCAAAGGGGCCCATACTTTCTGGGCTGGGGACAGGAGTGTGGCCCTCAGGACTGGGGCCAAACAATTGCCTGAACCTCTCGCTCAGGTTCCTGCCGGAGGTAGAGGTCCTCCGCCGTTGGGGCGTAGAGTGGTCCCGCCCGTGTGTTCTGGAGAGGGCCTGGGGTTTCTGAGGGCTGCGACCTCCGGAACTAGGCGGCACCGCCAGGGAGGGGCTGCAGCACCGGTTTGCATCAGGGTCCGTCAGGTGGGCCTTCTCCAGGGCCAGCCGTAGGGAGTAGAGACTGGGGGAGGCCATAGGGCCTCTCCAGTATTCCTCTACGTCTTCTGCATCGGGGATCAGGAAACTCGTCTCATGCTGGGGCAGTGGGGCTGCTCTCTGCTGCTTCTGGCCATGGGGCCCGGCTATTGGCCATGGCTTCCCAAGGGCGCAACCACAAGGCGCCGAGGCCGGCTACTGGCCGTGGCCTGAGAGGGTGAATGACTACCAGCGAACCCAGGGACACCTTCGGAGTGGCTATCGGCCGTCTGACGAAGGTGGGAGTGGTTACACACCGACTACTGCAGGAGAGGTGTGGAGCGGTTACAGGCCGACTCGAGGACAACACCTTCGGAGTGGCTACCGGCCATCTGACGAAGGCGGGAGCAGCTGCAGGCTGACTCCATCAGCAAGAACGAGGAGCAGCTACAGGCCGACTCAGGGGCAACTCCTTCGGAGCGGCTACCGGCCGTCTGACGAAGGAGGGAGCGGCTACAGGCTGACTCCTGCAGGAGGGGTGTGGAGTAGCTACAAGCTGACTCAGGGGCAACGCCTTCAGAGTGGCTACCGCCCGTCTGACGAAGGTGGGAGTGGCTACAGGCTGACTCCTTCAGGAAGGGTGTGGAGCAACTACAGGCCGTCTCCGGAAGGACACCTGATGAAGGCAGGAGCGACTACAGGTCGTCTCCTTGTTACCTTCAGGTCAGCTACTGGCCGATTCCTTAGCGAGGGGCGGGCGGCTACCAGCCGTCCGGAGAGGAAAGACACCTTCGGAGAGGCTACTGGCCGACTTCTGAAGAAGGTGGGAGTGGCTACAGGCCAACTCCTTAGAGGCGCTTGTAGGAGCTGGACAGACAGCTCCACCCCGAGATGGATTGGTGGAAACTCGCCCGGAAGGTAGTGCAGGATTCCTGCTATGGCGACTGCAGGAGGGCTCCAAGTCATAGGGGCGTACGGCCTGGGCTGACTTGTGCCGTTGTCGCGCCGAGTCTTGGTGCGCCGCAGCTGCTCCTCTGTGGGGTCCTTGTGGGGGTGTCTTGGAGTTTACTGGGGCACTATGCTGAATCCCTGGTGGAGGTGGTTGGGCGTTCCAAGGGACACTATGCTGTATTTCAGTCTTAGTAAATGGGAAATATTATTATTTACAGAAGAAGTGAGTACAGATTTCCTTTCCCACACAAGCACTGGGCATAGTGGCATGATGGAGTGGGCAGTAAACCATTGGGGGAGCCACATGGACAGGGTGATGACTCATTCTTGCAACGGTGAGTAAAGATAAGTAGAAAAACGAGTGGAATTTTCTGCATTCCATCCAGGGAAGCACGGGGAGTGGTACAATCACGACTCTAGTCAGTGCTGCCAACGCTAGCCACCGTCAGAGCCGCCCACCAAAACGTGAAAAATCACTCGTCTTCAACTCATCCTTACTCATCGACGGGAACACCTAGAGACCTAGGGACAACTTCATTGGAAAGAGGAAGAGTTCATGAGTCTTGTGAACTTATTTAATTCTCTAGCTATTATAGTTTGGCAGATACTAGGGTTTAAATTAAGGGTATTTTTTCCAATATCTCGGAAATCCGCATAGGGAGGAGTGGGCAGCGGCCGGGAACCCCCTGCGGTTAAAGGCTAAACATCCAATAATATCCATTCACATATGTTGAAGTTTACTTAAAGTATTTAGGTTTTTTTATGACTTTTCTGGACCAGGTCTATTTTTTTTTTCTTTTGAGGCGAAGATGCATTAATTCCAATTTATACAGACCCATGCATGCCAAGTCATGTTTATCAGCTTCAGCTTAGGTCCAGGGTCCAGTTACTCATGTTAGGTCTATTCAGGTCACTTCAGGTCTAGTCAGAGTACATCAGGCTCATTTACAGTAAGTCAGACTCTGTCAGTTCACATCACTCCAGTAAGGTCCACTGAATGCCATTCAGAGCCATTCAGATCTATTTAAATCCACCAATATTACTTTAAGTACATTTAGTCAAGTCAGGTTCACTTAGGAAAAGAGGAGTATGGGGGAGAAACAAAGAGGAGTAGAGAGGATCGGCTGAAGTGGTGAATGGAAAGATAGGGACGGTGCACTGTTTGAATAGTATGTGTATTACTTTCTCTTCTGTTTTTACACAGTCTACTCTCCAGGAACCATCAAATGTAACCACACGGATGCTATGATCTACCATTATTGTTATGAAATAAAATGGATATCACATTCAGGGTTTGGTATTTGACAGTGTAGAATTGGTATCTTAAAGGCTTAAAACAAACTGATTTTTTTCAAGAACACCAAGAAGGAGAAACACACTTTTATAATCCTTTGTTCTTTAACAGTGAATGGTTGGGGTGCACGACATACCTTGGGTCTGCTGATGTTCCTGGGACTGGCGCTGGCCTTCATGGTACGGGTCAATCTCTCAATCGCCATCGTGGCCATGGTGGGCACCAGGACAGAAGCCAATGTTACCCGTAACCTCTCTGACATCTGTCCTGTGTCCAACAGTGTGGACGAAGACAACTATGTGGTTCGTTGTGATTCCTTTATTGTCTAAAGTTGGAAGAAAAGCAGAAGAGAAAAGAAGAAAGTGGGAAGTGGGTGGGTTCAACGAAGAAAATTATTCAGGACTCATTACTGTGCAACAGGTGACTCCGAGTATTAATTCCACGGATGTCAGCAAGCTGGGGAGAAAAGTTGGGGAGGTGAATGTGAGAACAGAGAGACAGTCCTATGAAGTAAAGATGGCTTGGTTGGGTGACAGATGCAGCGAGCCATAATATGGACCTAGGTAATCACAATAACTTGACAGTCGTTGTATCAGGTGCGATAGGAAATCAGGGGATTAATTTTCCTTCATTGCACCGACACCCATCTGTTATTTCAGTATGCCCTATTACATTATATTCCCAAATTTAAGGAGAGGGGGGCTATCTCTATGGTACTTTCGATGCAAATGCGTCTTTATGGAGATTTCAATATAGTCCCGTAAGTAACTTCTCTGATCATGATGCGCAACTATCACTCTGCGATATCTCCCATTCCCAGTGGTGCAGAGACGGTTGAAGAGGCCTAAACTACATTCAAGCTGCTTTTCAAGGTTTCAGCAATTTCCAAGTTTAATTTAAGTTTGGGTAACTGGGAAAGGAGGTTTAACGTATTTCGATCGATTTGGATTTTATTCCGTATCTGGCTTCTGGCGATTCGATCTGTTTTGTTGATTTTATTTCACATATTACTTCACACTCTTGTACGGGTAGGGTTGGTATGCAACAAAATTTAGTCTCAAAATCGATCAAAACGCGTTAAAATCATTAATAAAAATTAAAAAAGCAAAAACATGAAAAGATAATTCCGAAAACTATTGCCTTGGAAGAAGAAGGAGGCATCATGCGTTGATCTCAGCATGAACGTGTGACAGAGTTTTGGGTTAATTTACGAACACTCTTTGACTAGCTGAACACAAGAAGTAAACAGAGATACATACTACAGTTCCAAGGCTAAGGTAATTTTTTTTTTTTTTTTTTTATGCGAGGAAGAAGGAACCAAAGGCATGAGCCTGCAGTAATAGTTCCCTCCAAGAGAAAAACAAAATACAATACAGAGCCAAATTCAAGATCCGATCATTTTGAGATGCCTGGACACACTACGTTTGAAAGACTGGAGATCATAGGCAGAAGGAAATACAGACAGAGGGAGACAGTTCCAGAGCTGACCTGTTGCATAAATGAAAGACTGGGAGTAACGGTTAACTCTTGCATTAGAGAGTTGGACAGAAAAGGGATGAGAGTTTGCTGCTAGACGGGTGCTACGCGCCCGTCGTAGAGGTGGAGGAATGCAAGCAGACAGTTCAGAGGAGCAGTGACCATTAAAGTAGCGATAGAAAAGAGATAAAGATGCAACAGTGCGGCGAAGAGACAGAGGTTGAAGGGAGTCAGCAAGAGGAGGAGAGTTAATGAGACGAAAAGCCTTTGACTCCACCCTATTGAGAAGAGCTGTATGTGGGGAGCCTCCCCACACATGAGAGTTGTACTCCACACAGGGGCGGATAAAACCCCTGTATAGAGTCAACAATTGTCCAGGGGTAAAGAAAGAGCGGAGTCGGCTTAGCACACCCAATCTCTTGGAAGCAGATTTTACAAGAGATGTAATATGATCTTTCCAAGATAAGTCCCGAATAAATGAAACCCCAAGCATGTTCAAGGATGATGCAGGATTAATCTGAATATTATTAAACATCAGTGGGTATAGCTGTGGAAGATTTTGTCGGGTTGATAGGTGTAAGAACTGAGTCTTAGATGCATTAAAGACAACCATATTATTTTTACCCCAGTCAGAGATATGAGTCAAGTCAGACATTAGGTGTGCCATAGCCTCATCCCTTGTTTCTTGAAGTAACTGTTGAGATGGGCGTTGCGGGAACCGAATGGAAAGGTGAAGGGTGGAGTCATCAGCGTATGAGTGGATAGGGTTAGATGTACAGCTTAGAAGATCATTGATGAATAAAAGGAAGAGAGTTGGTGATAGGACAGAGCCCTGAGGAACACCACTGTTGATAGATCTAGGAGAAGAACGATGGCCGTCTACGACAGCAGCTATAGAACGACCAGAAAGGAAGCTAGCGATGAAGGCACAGATAGAAGGATAGAAACCGTAGGAGGGCAGTTTGGAAATTAAAGATTTATGCCAGACTCGATCGAAAGCCTTTGAGATGTCAAGTGCAATGGCAAAGCTTTCGCCAAAGTCCCGAAAGGAGGATGACCAGGAGTCTGAAAGGTAGGTGAGAAGATCGCCAGTGGAGCGTCCCTGACGGAACCCATACTGACGATCGGAAAGAAGGTTGTGATAGGAAAGATGCCTTAAAATTTTTCTATTAAGAATTGACTCGAAAACTTTTGAAATACAGGACGTTAAAGCAATTGGACGATAGTTGGAGGGTTAGGAGTGGTCACCCTTCTTTGGGACTGGCTGAATGAGAGCAAACTTCAGCAAGAAGGAAAGGTACAAGTTGACAGACAAAGGCGAAATAGTTTGCCTAGGCAGGGTGTAAGCACAGAAGCACAGTTTTTGAGAACAACAGGAGGGACCCCATCAGGCCCATATGCCTTGTTAGTACTGAGGCCAGTAATGGCAGAAAATACATCAACTGAAGAAATTTTAATGTCAGCCATGAGGAAGTCAGAGGGGGAAGTGATGGAGGAACAGCACTGGAATCGTCTAAGGTGGAATTGGAGGAGAAAGTCTGTGCAAAGAGATCTGCTTTATCAGTAGAAGAAATAGCTACAGAACCATCAGAGTAGAAAAGAGGAGGGAAGGATGATGAGGTAAAGTTGTTAGAAAGATTTTTGGCAAGGTGCCAGAAGGAACGGGAAGAATTCGAGTTGGAGAGTTGAGAGCATTTAGTATGGATGAAATTATTTTTAGTAGAGCGAAGAACAGACTTAGCACGATTCCGGGCAGAAACGTAAAGATTATGTGATTCAGGGGTGGGATGGCTCCGGTACCTTTTGTAGGCCTTCTCCTTGTTGCGGACAGCATTAGAACAAGCGTGATTAAACCAAGGCTTTCTTGCGTTAGTCAAAGGATATGAGAAAGGAATGTATGCTTCCATGCCCGAGAGAATAACCTCCGTAATGCGCAAGGCACACTCAGATGGCTCACGGCCATGGAAGCAATAATCATTCCAGGGAAAATCAAAGAAGTACTGCCTGAGGGCCTCCCAGTCCGCGGCTCCAAAATGCCAGAGACGACGTTTCCCTGGAGGGTTCGCAGGCCGTACTGGAGCGATAGGACAGGTTAAGGTAATAAGGTTGTGATCGGAGGAGCCCAACGGAGAGAAAAGATTAACAGAGTAAGCAGAAGGATTAGTTGTGAGGAAGAGGTCAAGTATGTTGGAGCTCTCTCCAAGGCGGTCAGGGATACGGGTAGGGTGCTGTACAAGCTGCTCTAGGTCATTAAGGATAGAAAAGATGTAGGCTTGTTCACCAGGTGGATCCGTGAAAGGAGAGGAGAGCCAAAGGTGGTGGTGAACGTTGAAATCTCCAAGAATGGAGATTTCAGAGAAAGGAGAAATGGACAGAATGTGTTCCATCGTAGAAGTAAGATAGTCGAAGAATTTTTGATAGTCAGTAGAATTAGGGGATAAGTAAACAGCACAGATATATTTAGTTAGAGAATGACAGGAAAGCCGAAGCCAGAGAGTGGAAAATTCAGAAGAATCAAGTTCAGGAACACGAGAGCAAGATAAGTCGTTGCGTATGTATACACAACAGCCACCTTTGGCTTTGAAATGAGTATAGAGAAAGTAGGAGGATACAGAAAAGGGTTTGCTGTCAGTTGCCTCAGACAGCTGAGTCTCCGTTAGAAAAAGAAGGTGAGGTTTAGAGGAGGAGAGGTGGTGCTCAACAGAGCGAAAGTTAGAGGAAAGGCCGCGAATGTTGCAGAAATGAAGAAGAAGAGAGTCAGACAGTGGTTCCAGGCACCTCGAGTCGTCACCGGGAGAGGGGCAGATGGCGGGGGCATTTATGGTCCCCCCCCCTGGGGACTCCGAGGCTGGGTGAATTGATGCCATTTTGGTGAATTTTGGATAGGAAGTGTAGTGTGTACTGTGCATGTAGTTTGGTGAAGATAGATAGAGAAATTTGTACTGGAGAGCATGCTGGCCTACTCTCTGTGTAACTGAGACACTGAAAAAGTTCAGCAAAGGGGGATGGTCAGGAACTAGTCCTGAGGGCTGATGAAACGGGAGATCCAGCACTCCCTGTCATCAGCTTTCCATCCACCTCGGGAGTACTGTCCTGCTCGACTGGTGCTACAGTCTACTCCTAAAGAAAAAGAGGTGCAAGTGGGAAGTGGGAAGTAATTTTGAGAGAGAGAGAGAGAGAGAGAGAGAGAGAGAGAGAGAGAGAGAGAGAGAGAGAGAGAAAAAAGATTGGAGAGAATGGAGGGCGGTAACATTTATGTGAGAGCATTTTGTCTGTACAATGTGGTGCCATAACTCCCACCTCGACAGTGTGTTGAAGTGCCGCTGACAGAATCAGTCAGAAAGGTTAAAGGTTATTTACAAGAAACTAATGTTATAAAATCCTACAATCACTGCCAGTCAGGATGGTCTCAAAGTCTTCGAAATTACTGGAGATTAAAACTAGATTATAGTCAGAGGATCAGGAACGCTCATTCTTTGAGACAAAATGAATGAGAGCGAAATTCTAGCAAAAAGGAACTGTGCAAAATGACGTGAGCATTAAAGCAAATTAGCTGAAAACAAGGGTAGTCATTAAAAAGTCAGAATGGCGGGTAGATGAAGAACCTGCACTGGATATACTGACAGAAGTCAGTAGACAGAAGAGATGGCAATAGAAGCCATTTTGGTGATACTGAGGAGGAAAAAAGTAAGAAAAATGTTTGAAAACTTTTGAGTAAGTGCGAGAAGGAGGGGAATAGCTCTACCTGTGAAGATATTTGTAACTATTTTGTAAGAAACTATTGCAAGACGAAGAACAGACTTAACACGATTCCGGCTAGGAATATGAAGTGCACGAGATTCAGGGGTAAGATAATTATGAATGCTATTTCACTGCAGTGAACAGCATTGGAGTAATGCTTTTTGGTATTGCCCAGACACTGAAAACAAGTACAAAAGTAATAGAATAACGAAGGACCTTCAGGGTCTTAAGATGAAGTTTAGCAGTAGATCTAGGTCCTTAATTTTTAAGGCGGCAATGTGGCTTCGCTAAAGGTGCTAAAATCTACGGGGGTGAGGCATTGCATTTCCGAAAATTGTTATTGAGCTGGACTGACAGGACCGTGTCTAGCGATGCTTCCTCACTGAAAAAAGAGAGTGTACACTTGCACCCCCGAAAGGATAACCTCCACTATAGAGAGTAGACTGCAGTGCCACTCGAACAGGGTGGTACTTCCAAGGGGAATTGAGAGCTGATCACAGTGAGAGCTTGGAGCCCCCGTTTCATCAGCCCTGGGGACTAGCTTCTGACCATCCTCCTTTGCTGTACTCTTTTATTCTTTCAGTAACACGGAAAACAGACCAACATACTGTCCTACATAATTTCCTCTGTCAACACCAAACTACATGCAGATTATACACTACACTTAGTATTCTACATTCAGTAAAAGTGGCATCGTCATAACCAGCATCTGAGTCCCAAGGGCAGGAGATCATCAAAGCCCCCACCACCCATCCCTCTCCCAGTGATGGCCAAGTGAGATGCATGGAACTGTGGTGATCCTGACAAACCGATATTCCCACCATACACATGCATACTACCAACGGTCACGTGCGTGTACATGTTCAGTTAGTTTGTTACTTGACAGGAAAAACTTCTGTACTGAGTCACAGAGCAATGAGGTTATGTGGGTATGAGAATCTTTGACTCTTTAAATCTTGTGTATTAATGGGTGACAAATCGACGCAGCGAGACCAGCAAGCAATTCCAATTCTCAACCTACACTTCTTCAGGCTCGTCCTAGCCTTTGTCAAGAAAAGTTTGTGTTGTGTGATCTTATTGTGTTCTGTACTTATACTATGTTTGCTTCATAGACCTCGATTACTGTGACTCGATGAGAGGGTACTAATAGGTCTACGTGGTTTGTGTTTATAGTTAATAAACTTTTATATATCTGTGGTGTATACTATCCGGGTTGGAACCACACTGGTGACCCCAGAGT
The DNA here is from genome assembly GCF_032717465.1 of Coenobita brevimanus. Lineage (NCBI taxonomy): Eukaryota > Metazoa > Arthropoda > Malacostraca > Decapoda > Coenobitidae > Coenobita > Coenobita brevimanus. The sequence goes on from NC_137019.1 coordinate 31,441,262, forward strand.
GACATTTGTGTGCATAATGGATAGCAAAGACAGTATGATTAAGGGGGAACAACGGCTGGTTCTTACCTCATCACTGAGATTTATCTTTCGCACAGTCCGCTACTGATGCTCAGCAGTTCAGCACGTTAGTGGGGGCACTTCCTCCATAGGTGGCTACTTTGATACGAGAAGTTATCACAATGCCACCAGGTAATGATAAATTTACTGCTCTCAAGAATGTATTACTGGCAGGTTATAGGAAACTGGACCACCATCATCTGCATGACCTTCAAGAACTCAGATTGGGTGACAGGAGTCCATCTGTTCTTTGGCAAAAGATGCAGCTCATTAACTCGTTGTGTCACCCCACTACCTGAAAACATTCTTTGTTATATGCATCTCCAGAAACTTCCAGCAGAAATAAGACAACCTTTCTGTTCTCGATGGTCAAACCCCGGCAAGTATGTGGCAGTGGCAGATAGAATGATGGCTCAACACTTCACTTCAACACACATAATTGGTACACCTAATGTAGTAAAATCATCTGACCTAGTGGTGTCTGGTGTGTTTCTACCGAAACTTCGCACCCTGCTTCAGCTTGAGCTCCACTCACTCTGTGTCAACACAGTTCTTTCACCGAATCAAGTAGTAGACCTCTTGGTTTGATAGGCAACCAGGGGACGGGGGATTCCAGTGCTTCAGCATCGAATGTAACATCAGCTTGTGAAACACCAGAGTTTCAGTAAGTACTGCAACGTCTTGATGCATTTCAACGACAGGTAGACAACCTATCTTCATCTCGTCAATCAAGATTTCTCACTCATAACCAACAGCAATCAATCAGGAATGTGCTGGTGTCAAGCAGCATTTAGAACAAAAACTCGCCAATGCCAACCACCATGCTCTTTTTCTGGAAATGGGAACAGGGGGAGCAGGTGAGTGCAGCTGCTCCTGCTGCATCAAATGTTTCTCCACCACTTCTCTACATCAAGGATCGTTCATCTGGTAGAAAATTTTTAGTGGATACTGGAGCATTTGTGAGCATTCTTCCACCAACATTACGTGATTGGGGGAGTAAGCCGCCTGCATTCAGTTATCTGGTTGCGAACAACGCACCCATCGCTACTCTCTGCTCTTCAGAATTCATGATTGATATGGGAATGCGGCAAAAGTTCCCGTGGATGTTTATCGTCGCTGATGTAAAGCAGCCATTGATGGGATGGGATTTTCTCAGACATTTTCAGTTGCTTGTCAGTTCGGGAGAGAACTGTCTAATACAACAGCCATCTCAAAGTAAAGTTTTTGATACTGTGCTTACAAGTTTCACACCAGTTATAACTCAGCATCATCTTAACACGGTGTTTAGTGATTTGCTACAAGAGTTTTCTTCTCCTACAGCAAAGAAAGAATTCGACACACTTTTGAAGGATGGGAACATCAAACCATCTAAAATCTGTTGGACGTCGCCACTCAATATGGCCTCCAAGCCTACTCCCCATATGAGGCAAGCTTGTGGTGATTATAGAATCATTGTACCTGACAGGTATCCTGTCCCGCACATTCATGATTTACACCTGAATTAAATGGCAAGACAGTGTTCTCCAACATTGACTTGATGCATGCGTTTCACCAAATTCCCGTATTTTCAGCTGACATTCCTAAGACTGCAATCATCACTCCTTTTGGAATGTTTCAATGCCGTATCATGCCCTTTGGACTCCGAAATTCCACACAGTCATTCCAGCTTTTTATGGACCACATTCTAAGGGACAGTGATTTTTGTAGTGGTGTACATAGTTGATATACAGGTTGCGTCAAGAAATCACGAGGAACATCAAACTCATCTTAGATAACTGTTAGCCCGCCTACGAAAATATGATATCAAGATTCATCCAGTTGAGTGCGTCGTTGGAGTGCCTGTTCTGGACTTCCTCGGCCACAGAGTTTCTGCGAAAGGGATCAGTCTGTTCCACAGGTAGTCGATGTTATCAAGTAGTATCCACAGCCAACTTTGCCGAAGAGAATGTAAGAATTCCTGGCCATAGTTAATTACTATCACTGCTTTCTCCTTTGGTGAACAGAAACCTTAGATTTTCTACATGATCTGCTCAGACAAGTTGCCAAAGTCAACTAAGGCCCCTCTAACATGTACACCAGAGGCTTCTGCAGCATTTGCAAGAGTTAAGGACAATGTCGCACAACTTTCTCACCTTGCATATCCAGTCCCCGAATCAGACCTTACCCTAACAACAGATGCTTCTTCCACAGCAGTGGGTGCATTTTCACATCAGGTAAGGGATGGAGTTAAAATACCACTGGCACTTTTCTCCCAGCACCTAGACAAGGCTCAGCTTAAATATGGTGTATTTGACAGAGAATTAGTCGCCATATTTTTAGATGTTCGCCAGTTTAGACACTGGCTAGAGGGTCGTTCGTCCTATATTTTAACTGATCATAAAACTCTCATCTATTCTCTGTCACAACAGTCAGATTCTTACTCACAGCGAGTGCAACTTAAGCTCTTCTACATCTCTGAGTGAGCAGCTTCCACCAGCTCTTGACCACAGTCTGTTAGCCCTCACTCAGGTGAATTATGAGGAGTTGGCAGCATATAAAATTTCATGATCTGGACTTTGCTTGCAGTCATTTGATATACCTGGCTCAGACTAAACTTTGATGTGATGTTTCTTGTGACAAACTTTGCCCATTCATTCCCAGCTCACATCGTCACAAAATGGTTTTGCATTGTGAGAAGCACAGGTAGGCAGCCTCGCCCAGGGAAGTACTACCGCCAAGGTAACGGAAGACTCAGGGAATAGCCTGGATTCCATTTTCTCTCCTAGGCCTTGGTAGCTGGTTACACATCTTTCTGCCTCAAACATCAGAGGACATCAGGCTGCCCTCTTTACACAACACACACATGCACATTATATCACGTTGCCTTAAACCAGCTATCCTCTCTCCATAAAACACCAATCTTGTCATTACATATCATACACATTCGACAACACATCCCTGCTCTCCCCCCCCCTCCATAAAAAGAACCATGGCTGCTGCTATACTGGGAATTAGTGCGGTGGTTTCTTGGGTGACCACCACCGGCAGGGCTGGGTCGTCTGCACAGGGCCCTCCCGGTCGTCATCAAGCGTTTGTGGCACCTCCAGTGTTGCAGCACCCTAAATCTGCTCGTCAGTGCAGTAAAATATCGTTTTGCAGTATTAAGGGACTTCAATCCAACATCAACTCTGTTCAAAATTTCCTCCAGTTTGAATTCCCTGATCTGCTATTTTTGACAGAGACACAAGTAAGCTCCACCTCTGATTTAGGTAGATTTAATTTTCCTGGTTATATCTTGATTCAAAATTTCAGACTCAAAGGAGGCGTATGTTGCCTTGCTAAATTGGAAATTGCCCTGGAGGAGATTACTAAATTTAATTGTCCGTAATTCGACAATTCCATATACAAATTAAATTCTTTTGGTAAAATTAAGTATTTCTCTTATGTTTATCATTCCCCTAATGCCCCTCCAGGGCCGAGTTTATCTGACTCTCTGCCATCACAAATGTGTCCTCAACATTAATACTGCATCAGAATTACTATTCTGGGTGATTTTAATGTCCATTATGTTGAATGGCTCACTTATTCAGCCAGAACTGATGACTCTGGTCTTGAATGTGAGCTCTTTGTGGACTCATTTAATCTCACTCAGTTAGTCAGTCAACCCACCCGTGTACCAGGTAACCCCGATAAAAATCCCCGCCTATTGGACTTGTTTCTAACAACCAATTCAGATAATTATAATGTCGAAGTGAAGCCCCCCCTCGGATCCTCGGATCATTGTCTGATTCAAGCCACCACTTTAACACCTACCACACCCTCCTGCTCTGAACCTGTCGTGGTGACTAAATGGCACTACGACAGGGCAGACTGGGAGGGACTCCATATTTTTTTCATGGATGTTCCTTGGGCCTCCATTTTCTCCCAAGATGCAAATTCCACACTGGGCTACATACAGGATTTCATTAAAGTCGGCATGGAAACATTCATTCCCCATCATAGTTACAGAAAAAAGATGCAATTCTCCTAAATGGTTTAACCAATTGTGCTAGAGTAACAGAACATAAAACAATAGCCTATAACACTTTTACAAGAACCAAAACCAAAGAAGCCTTTAACTATTATAGAAATATAAGAAACCATGCCAAAACTATTATCAATCTTTCTAAATCAATCTTCTTACATAGACAGGCTAACAAACTATTAAACAACCCAAATGATAAAAAAAATATTCTGGTCAACCCTTAATTCATTCAAAACTAACTTCACTACCATCTCTTCCATTCCAGCATTACAGTCCCCCAGTGGAAATCTAGTAAGTGACCCACTTGGAAAAGCCAAACTTCTTGTTGACATTTTTTCAACAAACTCAACCCTATATACAGAAAATCACAATATTCCAGTACTTGATTTTCATCCCCCTCAAATACCTCCTTTCATGATTCACATCAGATACATACAAGCTGTATTACAGAATTTCTCAGCAGACAAAGCTACTGGTCCAGATGAAATTCTTTCAGTAGTACTCTATAATTGCTCCTCAGTGATGGCTTCTGTATTGGCAATATTTTTCTGCTTCTGCATCCATACCTCAAGTTTTCCATCCTCTTGGAAAGAAGCAAATATCCATCCTGTTCCTAAAAAGGGGGCAACTTCTGATTCATCAAACTATAGACCAATTGCAATAACTTCCATTGTCGGTAAAGTTTTTGAGACACTAATTAACAAACACATAATCAAGCATCTGGAAATCAATAAATTGATCAATGATCGGCAGTATGGATTTAGACAAGAACGTTCATCTGTAAACATTCTTTGCCTTCTTACCAATCAGATTAACAAAACAATAGACCAACACGGTAAAACACACACAATAGCACTTGATGTATCAAAAGCATTTGACAGTATGGCACTGGGCCTTACTGTCTAAGATGTCACACTATGGCCTTGCATCACTGCTTTCTCTGATTTCTTCTTATCTTCATAATAGAAAAATACAGGTCATGGTAGACGGAAATTATTCTCAATTTCATTCCATATATGCTGGCGTACCTCAGGGATCAGTTTTGGCACCAACTCTCTCATTCATATAAATGACCTCCTATCTGTCACTCACAACCCAATACACTCTTATGCTGATGACTCGATCCTTCATAGTTCTTTCACATTTAGTACCTCCTTTACACAATTTGATATTATAAATTCCCAAATAAACACAGCAATTTTTCTGAACCACGACATTTCTAAAATTAATCATTGAAGACAAACAAATTTGGTCTCATACAATGCTCAGAACACTAAATATATTAATTTCTCCAACAGAAAGAATCCCCCAGACTCTCACATAATTTCAAATGATGTCAACATTCCCATATCCACTACAATTGATATCCTAGGTGTTACTCTAAACCCCAGCCTAAGCTGGACAGCTTATGTTAAATCCCTTGCTAAAAATGCTTCCAAAAAATTGGGACTTATGTACAGAGTTCATGAGTTCTTCACTGACAAGCAGATGGCCACAATATACAGAAGTCATGTGCGTTCTCAGATCGAGTACTGTTCACCACTGTGGAGTGGATGTGGAGCGATTGCATTGAGGCAGTTGGACAAAATTAAAAAATAAGGCCATTAAATTAATCAATAATCCTGCCATTTGGCAGGACCTTCCTCCATTATCAGTACGTAGAGGTGTTGCTTTTTTAGCATTATTTTATAGATATTTTTACCGTAAGTGCTCTGACGAACTGGCTTCAATTGTGCCTCCACTTCACATTTTCGCCCGAAATACTCGGGCAGCTGGGAGTGCCCATGAACTCACACTCTCTCTCCCGCAATGCAGAACCTCTGCTTATCAAAATTCATTTATTCCCAGAACTACTACTCTCTGGAAATCACTTCCTGGGAGTTGTTTCCCACAAACATTTAATCCACTTCAATTTAAATCCAGCAGTTATAAATATTTTATGAATAGAGGATGCCTTTAGGCACATGGACTTTTTTTTCCCCTTTGTTTTTGCTTCCTTCATTCATTAAAAAAAAAAAAAAATCATAACTTAAGTCATCCTGGTATTAATGCTTCACAGCCTCTTCTTACCCAACGCGTAGTTTGGCCAGGGATTAATAGGGATACCTGTGCGTGGACACGGCAGTGCACTTCCTGTCAAGCTTCCAAAGTTCACCGTCATACCAAAGGTGCACTAGAGTCATTGTCCCTCCCTTCCTGTAGATTTCACACTGTACATGTTGACATTGTAGGCCCTTTGCCACTTTCACGAGGATACACCTATTTACTCACTTGTATTGACAGATTTTTCAGATTTGCCAAGGCAATACCTATGCAGGATATGTCAGCTAATTCAACTGCATGGGCCTTTCTTGTAGGTTGGATTGCTCGATTCGGTGCTCCTAACACTGTCATTACAGATCGTGGTGTGCAGTTTGAATCTCACCTGTGACGCCAACTCCTTACTTTCCTGTGAACAGCAAGACACTGTTCGACGTCTTATCATCAGCAGGCGAATGGTATGGTTGAGCGGTTTCATCGACATTTAAAGGATGCTCTCAAGACACAGCCGCAGCAGTATCGGGTACGGGTATGGTTGAGAAGTTTCACTGGCATCTAAAGGTTAATCTCAGGACACAACCATGAAAGTATTTATGGGCTGATGCGTTGTCACTTATTCTACTGGGGCTCAGGGTTGCAGTTAAAGAAGACCTACACTCCAGTCTGGCAGAGCTCGTTTTTGGTCGGTTCATTCGGTTCCCTGGAGTATCCACCATCTCAGCTATCCCTGAGAACTTTTGAAATTACTAGTTCTTCAGGAAACCGTCACTAGAGAGTAACCAGTACCTCTCCGTCAGGTACCACGTTAGTCATGTCATGTTCTCTTTACTTTGGTCGGTTGCAAGTATGTGTGGCAACGTCATGATGTTAATCGACGCCCACTTCAGCATACTTATGATGGCCCTAATGAAGTTGTTAAAAGATCGAGTAAGCATTCCACTATCCAGTGTGGTAATCGTCGACAAACTGTTTCTGTGGATAGGCTAAATCATTCATTCATACATCATCCAATCCTACATTGCCCCATAAGGAGCGTAGGAGCCCGGGGCTGGGCAAGTTGGTCCTGACATTTAAGATGAGAGTGACCAGCATCACTCATCCCTGAGTGGCATTACTTGAGCTATAAACCCCAACCATCCCTTGGATATAAACCTTCACCAGCTCAATCCGATTGGAGCGCCGTAATTACCCACTAAACCACCAGGTACCAAAATTTGTTTATATGGTTACCAACCAGCGTATTAAATGGTTCCCTGGTGTACAGGAAATCATTAGGCTTGTCCCTCTGTGTAGTCACCCACAGGCAGAAGGAAGTGGAAAGAATAAAGGAAAGAAAGACAGAAGAGAGAGTGTAAAGCCACCCATAGGCAGAAGGACAAGGAAAGAATGAAGGAAAGAAAGACAGAAGAGGATGGATGGAAAGATGGATGGAGGAGAGGAAGAGGCAGACACCCTAGAGTAGCACTACATCGAGTGATTGGATGATGAGTGCCCCCACCTGCAGTTTTTCTAGCACCTATTTCCTCCCCAACTACTCAACCCACACCTCAGACACTCATGCAAATTTGTATTTCTCTACCACCTGAAGTTGATCCTGTATCAAATCAGTGACCTTCCACTAATCATAGACATTTGTTGTCAGACCATGTTGCAACACCTGGAACCCACACTGCTAAGCCTCAACCAGCTCATGCTATTGTGACGAGGAGCAGAAGGGTCTCCTGTCCCATTGAGATATACACTTCGTCAGTAATCGCTGAGGGAGCGTCTCCCCCAACGCGGGGGCGTTTATCTAGGCACCAACCTTTACGACGACCTGAGGTGGGGGGGGGGAGTTTGTGGTGAGCCTGACCAACCAGTATTCCCATCATACACTCGCATGCTACCAACGGTCACGTGTGTATATGTGTTCAGGTAGTTTGTTACTTGGTGGGAAAAACTTGTGTATCAAGTCACTGAGCAATGAGGTTATGTAGATATGAGAATCTTTGAGACTTAGAATCTTGTGTGTACAGTAAAAGGGTGACAAGCGAGGCAGCGAGGCCAGCAAGCAATTCCAACTCTCAACCTACACTTCTTCAGGCTCGTTCTATCCTTTGTCAAGAAAAGTTATGTTGTGTTGTGTGATTTTAATATTATGTTCTGTACTTGTAATACTATGTTCTTTTCATAGACCTCGAATGCTGCGACTCGTTTACAGGGTACTGACAGTCTACATGGTTTGTGTTTTTATTTAATAAAGTTTTATATATTTGTGATGTTTACTATCCGGGTTGGAACTATAGAACCAGTGTCTGACTCTTACCTTGTTTATTTCTGCAACATTCATGGCATTTCCTCTACTTTTTTCTCTGTTGAACTTGATCTCTCGAGCTCTGAACCTCACCTCTTCCTCACTGATACTTCAGCTGTCTGCGGCGACTGATAGCAAACCTTTCTCTGTATCTTCCAACTCTCTTTATTCTCACTTCAGAGTCAAAGCTGCCTGTTGTGTTTATGTATGCAGCAATATAATTTGCTCTCGTGTTCCTGAACTTGAATCTTCTTAATTCTGTATTCTTTGGCTTCAGCTTTCCTCTCATTCTCCGACTAAATATACAGTATATGTGTTGTGTACTCATCCCCCAATTCTACAATGAAAAGTTCTTCGACTCGCTTACTTGCACATCCTATCAATTCATCCATTCTCTGAAATCTCAATTCTAGATTATCTCCATGTTCACCACCATCTTTGGCTCTCCTCTTCTTCCACTGATCCACTTGGTGAACAAGCCTACATCTTTTCTACCCTTTAACTACGAGCAGCTTGTACAACACCCTACTTGTATCCAGGGCCGCCTTGGAGAGAGTTCCAACATACTTGGTCTCTTCCTTACGATTTCTGCTTATGCTGTTAATCCTTTCTCTCTGTTGAGCTCCTCCAATCACAGCCTTATCACCTTAACTTGTTCTGTTGTTCCAGTAAGGCCTGAGGACCCTTCAAAGAAGCGGTGGCTGTGGCACTTTGAAGCTGCTGATTGGGAGGCCCTCAGGTAGTAGTTCTACGATTTTCCCGGGAATAATTATTGATTCCATGGCTGAGAGCCAAGTGATTATGTCTCACGCATTTTGGATGTTGTTCATTCGACCATGAAACTATACTTTCTTTTATCCAGTGACTAATGAAAAAAAAAAAAAGTTTAAAGACGCCTGCCCTAATGTTGTCCACAAAAAGAAGGCCTACAATAGGTAATAGAACCACCTCATCCCTGAATCTCACCTCTTTCATGTCGCCGCCCAGAACCATGCAAAGTCTGCTCTTCGCTCTGCTAGGAATAATCTCATTCGTAATAAAGGCTCTGAACTCACCCAGCCCAGGGAGCAAATGATACTTTTTCTTGTCAACCGCACATGTGTTGTTATTATAGGTTATGGCCTACCATTTTAATCCTTGAACCATCAGGAACAATACCTGATGCACAACCATGAAAACCAACTATTGTACGTTGGGAATCCAAGATGGCATCAAAGATGACTGCTGATCCTATCTGTTTTACTATACGACGGTAATTTGTCAAATCGTACATAATCATATTTAGTTTGTTTTTATGGTCTTTTATATTGTGTTATTTGTGTTCAGAATTAGAAAATAATAAATGTTCATAATTAAAAACCATTTTATAGATTTAATTATTTATTAAAATGACCCACACATTTTTTCCCTTCAGAAGTTTACACACTTGTAATGACTAAGAAATACAGCAAAAATACAATTATAGGGTATATAAACAGCAAACACGTGAGGAATGTAAATAATTGAACATGTTATGAACATAAGCTCTTATATCATTATTTATAATATTCAATTAAACAGTTCATCCTCACACCACAACACAACTTATTGTGAATAAGATATAACGGAACCATTATAACTATTAAAATAACTTACACTGAGATTTAGTCCAATACAGAGATAATCCTATTCAGACTGAGAAAAAGGAAATACAATATTCATAGAAAATCTCATCAGAGTCAGAGCTGTCCTCAATTTCCTAGAAGTACTGAGCTCTGGACCAGCACTCTGGAGATCCACGGCATCTTCAGACAAGATAACAGGGAACATTCCCTTTGGCACATGAACAATTACTTAAACAGCCTTTGCTGCAGCCGCAAGAAGGAGATGCAATATTGCTAGTGATCACAATTCTGCCATCACTGGAACTGACATAAGTTCTGCTTGCACTACTGTCCATCCATATTCATCCAACGAAGGAATGCAAGGCTCTGCAGTGTATGCTGTCTTGTCAGTGATTGTTGCCAAGGCAGAACGTTTCAGATGCTGCATAAAAGTATCCTCAGTAGGTGGAAGGAGCTTCAGAAGAGTGGTCTTGTTGGTAAAAAACAGTTTTATGTGAACCTCACTCAAAGAGATATCCAATATCTCGGCATTCTTTCTGTAGACGGTGACAAGTAACTTCCTAGCCTGACTGATAACAACTACGGTTATGATAGCATTACCGTCACTGGCAAAGTCTTTCAAAGTATCCAGCTGAATTTTTTTACTTGCTGCCAACCATCTCTTTTTGCTGGTATAAAAGAGAATGCTGGTGGTATCCCTGCCACTTAGACTGTGAACAAACGGAAGTGAGAGGCATCTGTGTGGGCATGTGAAATAAACGAGTGTCTGCCTCTTTATGTGTTGATTCAAGGGCAGGGACTGCAGTTACATTCCATTCTGCAACATTACTTTGTTAACTTATTGAAACCACCACCCAGATAAATTTTGGTGCTACCAGAACTTGAAGACTGGAGTTCATCTTGACATCATTTATCACACAGGTTGGCAAGTAACCGTGTTTTCTTTGTGCATCAAGCAATGAATTCTGAGGGATCTGGTGCTTTGTACTGGTCTGAATCATCAAATATTTTTACTGTTTTTGGCGTACCCAACCTCATCTGTCTTGTCGCTTCCTTCATAGTTGGACTTCTGTAGTGATCAAAACACAGGTGAATAGTCATTGCATTAGCTGGGACTTCACTGAGAAATGGTTGTTTGTATCTAAGTGCAATGGCAAAGAATTTTTCATCTTTCACAAATGACAAACAATGAACCCAGTGCATGACATCAGTCATTAATGTACATGTTCTGTCGTACAGTGGCAATCTTTCACAACTGCTTATGCCTGTATCTTCCATTATAGCCTTCACATGACTTGATTAGTGCAAATATGACCAACTTATGAACATTTATAAATAGGGCAGCCATCTTGGACATTTTCTTGAAGTTCGAGCTTACAGCAGTTGATTTTACTGAAAAGTTGTGTTAAATTACTTTGAAATTATTAAAACTGAATTCCTAAAAAAACATAAAACCTGTATTACACTTTATATTACTGCTCATTAAAACCAACTTAAGAACCTTTATGGCTATGGCAGCCATCCTGGATGCCATACTGGATTCCTAGCTTATGGTAGTTGGTTTCCAAGGTTCTACACCTGGATATTGTTCCTGATGGTCCAGATATTAAAATATCACAACCTTTCACAACAACCCATGACTGCTGTACTCTACTTGCCCACTGAGTACTGACTTACGTTCTTCCTGCCCCTTTTGACACTGCCACAAACCTTTCTAGCAAGTTTGCTTCATCATTCTTCCCTCCTTCCTCTGCTCTGATGGTTCTGTAACTGTTTTTTTTTTCTTTTTTTTATACTGAAAAAAGCAGAACTCTTTCCTCAGACTCTCTCCTCCGTTTCCACCTCAGATGATTCCCGTACTGTTCCTTCATCACTCCTCTCCCCCATCCATGACCCCATGAATGACATTAAAATGTATTCAGTTAACCCACTGGTGCCCAGCGTCCAATATAGTGGACGGAACTGGACCTTTTCAAAATTTAATAAGAAAGGAAACCCAGGGGTAGGGACCTATGAGCTTCGCGACTACGAGCCGACAGGAGGAGGGCGGTACACTTAGCACCAGTCTGGCAAAATCCCTCGCACAGGAACTGTGGTCACTAATGGGTTAATGAACTTTCTCTCCTCACCGGCCTAGATATTAACAAGGCATATGGGCCTCATAGAGTCCCGCCTGTTGTCTTCAAGAATTGTTCTTGTGTTTACTGTACACCCTGCCTACGTAATCTCGTCTTTGTCGACTTGTACCTTTCCTTCTTCCTATAAGTTTGGCACATTCAGCCTGTCCCAGAGAAAAGTGACCATCCCTAACCCTCCAACTATCGCCCAATTGCTTAATATCCAATATTTCCACAAATTTTGACATTATTCTTAACCAAAAAAATGTAAAGCATCATCCCTTTCAGAACCTTCTTTCCAATTGTCAATATGGGCTCCACCTGCGATGCTCTACCGACGATCTTCTCACCTTCCTTTGAGACTCCCGGTCATCATCCTTTCAGGGCTTTGGCAAAAGCTTTGTCATGTCACTTGACATCTGAAAAGCTTTCGATCGAGTCTGGCATAAATCTTTAATTTCCAAGCATTCCTCTTATGGTTTCTGTCTTTCTATCTGTGCTTTCATCTGTAAGTTCCGTTCTGGAAGCTCTATAGCTGCTGTTTTAGATGGTCACCACTCTTCTCCTAGAGATGTCAGTAGTGGTGTTCCTCTGGGCTCTGTCACATCAACAACTCTGTTCCTTCCCGTCGACAACTCTCTTCCTTTTATTCAATAGTGACCTTCAGATCTGTGTATCAAACCTTATCTACTAATGTTGATGCCTCCACCCTTCACCTTTCCATTCGATTTTTGCAGCATCCATCTCAACAGCTGCTTCAATAAACAAGGGATGAGGTTATGACAGTGCCTGACTTGGCTCATATCTCTGATTGGGGTAAAATTATTGTTATTTTAATGCCTGAAAAAAAAAAAAAAACTTAGTTCTTGCATCTCTGAACCCTTCAATATCTACGGCAAGAGTATCCTTTGACTTTTAACAATATGCAACTCAATCCTACGCCATCTTTGAACATACTTGGGGTTTCATCCTCTCTGGATATATTTTGGAAAGGTCTTATTACCTCTCTTGTAATATCTGCTTCCATGAGAACAGGTATGCTAAGCGAACTCCATGCCTTCTTCATCCCTGCACAGTTGTTGACTTTATATGGGAGTTTTGTTCGCCCATATTTTTTTTTATTTATGTGATGAAGAAGGAACCAAAGGCCGTGGGCCCGAAAAATTTTTACTTCCAAGAGAAAAACAAAGTACATGAAAGAGCCAAATTCAAGCTCTGATCATTTCGAGATGCCTGGACACACTGCGTTTGAAAGACCGGAGATCATAGGAAGCAGGAAATACAGACAGAGGGAGATAGTTCCAGAGTTGACCTGTTGCATAAATGAAGGACTGGGAGTAACGGTTAAATCTTGCATTAGAGAGTTGGACAGAAAAGGGATGAGCGTCTGCTGCTAGACAGGTGCTACGCGGCTGTCGTAGAGGTGGAGGAATGCATGCAGACAGTTCAGAGGAGCAGTGACCATTGAAGTAGCAATAGAAAAGAGATAAAGATGCAAAGATGCGGCGAAGAGACAGAGGTTGAAGGGAGTCAGTAAGAGGAAGAGAGTTAATGAGACAAAAAGCCTTTGACTCCACCCTATTAAGAAGAGCTGTATGTGGGAAGCCTCCCCACACATGAGAGTTGTACTCTACACAGGGGTGGGAAAAAAAACCCTGTATAGAGTCAACAATTGTGCATGGGTAAAGAAGGAACGGAGTCGGCTTAGCACACCTAATATCTTGGAGGCAGATTTTACAAGAGATGTAATATGATCTTTCCAAGATAAGTCCCGAGTAAATGAAACTCCAAGCATGTTCAAGGATGATGCAGGATTAACCTGAATATTATTAAAGATTAGTGGGAACACCTGTGGAAGATTTTGTCAGGTTGATAGGTGTAAAAACTGAGTCTTTGTTGCATTAAAAACAACAAGATTATTTTTACCCCAGTCAGAGATACAAGCCAAGTCAGACATTAGGTGTGCCATAGCCTCATCCATTGTTTGCTTAAGTAACGGTTGAGATGGACGTTGCGGGAACCGAATGGAAACGTGAAGGGTGGAGTCATCAGCGTATGAGTGGATAGGGTTAGATGTACAGCTTAGAAGGTCATTGATGAATAAAAGGAATAGAATTGGTGATAGGTAAGAGCCCTGAGGAACACCACTGTTAATAGATCTAGAAGAACGATGGGCGTCTACAACAGCGACTATAGAACGACCAGAAAGGAAGCTAGAGATGAAGCACAGATAAAAGGATAGAAACCGTAAGAGGGCAGTTTGGAAATTACAGATTTATGCCAGACTCGATCGAAAGCCTTTGAGATGTCAAGTGCAATGGCAAAGCTTTCGCCAATGTCCCGAAAGGTGGATGACCAGGAGTCTGAAAGGTAGGTGAGAAGATCGCCAGTGGAGCATCCCTGACGGAACCCATACTGACGATCAGAAAGAAGGTTGTGATAGGAAAGATGTTTTAAAATTTTTCTATTAAGTTGACTCAAAAACTTTTGAGATACAGGATATTAAAGCAATTGGATGATAGAGGGTTGGGAATGGTCACCCTTCTTTGGGACTGGCTGAACGAGAGCAAACTTCCAGCGAGAAGGAAAGATACAAGTTGACAGACAAAAGCAAAAGAGTTTGCCTAGGCAGGGTGTAAGCACAGAAGCACAGTTCTTGAGAACAACAGGAGGGACTCCATCAGGCCCATATGCCTTATAAGTACTCAGGCCTGTGATGGCAGAAAATACATCAGCTGAAGTAATTTTGATGTCAGCCATGAGGAAGTCAGAGCGGGGAAGTGATGGAGGAACAGCATCGGAATTGTCTAAGGTGGCATTGGAGGAGAAAGTCTGAGCGAAGATATCTGCTTTATCAATAGAAGAAAGAGCAACAGAGCCATCAGATTAGAAATAGTAGGAAGGATGATGAGGTAAAGTTGTTAGAGAGGTTTTTGACAAGGTGCCAGAAGGAGCGGGACGAATTCGAGTTGGAGTGTTGAGAGCATTTATTACGGATAGAATTATTTTTAGCAGAGTGAAGAACAGACTTAGCACAATTCCGGGCATAAACGTATGAAAAATGTGATTTAGGGGTGGGTTGGCTCCGGTACCTTTTATAGGCCCTCTCCTTGTTGCGGACAGCATTAGAACAAGCATGAGTAAGCCAAGGCTTTCTTGCATTAGTCAAAGGATATGAGAAAGGAATGTATGCTTCCATGCCCGAGAGAATAACCTCCGTAATGCGCAAGGGACACTCAGATGGCTCCCGGCCATGGAAGCAATAAACATTCCAGGGAAAATCAAAGAAGTACTGCCTGAAGGCCTCCCAATCTGCAGCTCCAAAGTGCCACAGACGACGTTTCTTTGGAGGGTCTACAGACTGTACCGGAGTGATAGGACAGGTTAAGGTGACAAGGTTGTGATCAGAAGAGCAAAACTGAGAGAAAAGATTAACAGTGTAAGCAGAAGGATTAGTTGTGAGGAAGAGGTCAAGTATGTTGAAGCTGTCTCCAAGGCAGTCAGGGATGCAGGTAGGGTGCTGTACAATCTGCTCTAGGTCATTAGGGATAGAAAAGGTGTAGGCTTGTTCACCAGGTGGATCAGTGAAAAGAGAGGAGAGCCAAAGGTGGTGGTGAACATTGAAATCTCCTAGAATGGAGATTTCAAATTAAAGAGAAATGGATAGAATGCATTTCATCGTAGAAGTAAGATAGTCAAAGAATTTTTGATAGTCAGTAGACTTAGGAGATAAGTAAACAGTGCAGATATATTTAGTCAGAGAATGACAGGAAAGCCAAAGCCAGAGTGCAGAGAATTTAGAAGAATCGAGTTCAGGAACACGAAAGCAAGATAAGTCGTTGCATATATAAACACAACAGCCACCTTTGGCTTTGAAGTGAATATAGAGAAAGTAGGAGGATACAGAAAAGGGTCTGCTGTCAGTTGCCTCAGACAGCTGAGTCTCAGTTAGAAAAAGAAGGTGAGGTTTAGAGAAGGAGAGGTGGTGCTTAACAGAGCGAAAGGTAGAGGAAAGGCCACGAATGTTGCTGAAATGAAGTAGAAGAGAGTCAGACAGTGGTTCCAGGAGCTCGAGACGTCACCGGGAGAGGGGCAGAAGGTGGGGGCGTTTATGGTCCCTCCCCCTGGAGACTCCGAGGCCACGTGTTGTGCTGCCATGATTTTTTAAAATTTAATTTAGATTTTAATTTAATATGGAGAGTTCAATTCTCATGTGTTTGGAGGCTCCCCACATACAGCTGTTATCAATATGGTGGAGTCAAAATCTTTTTGTCTTATTAACTATCCTCCTCTTACTGGCTCCCTCCAACCTCTGTCTCCTTCACACTGTTGCATCTGTATCTTTTTTCTGCCACTACTCGAATGGTCA
>NC_137019.1:31467744-31630244 GCF_032717465.1 Coenobita brevimanus
GGTGTCGCTATGACATACAATTTGCCTCACCTTGGGAGGCAGGACGGGACCAGATCTGGGTGTATCGCACACACAGCAAATGTCCAAGAGTGGCCATATATGGGTGTGTAGCAGCTGACGGGTTAAGCAGGGTGATATTGCCGTGGTTGATATTTAATTAACATTTGTCCAAGAACACGAAAAAAGAAGCATTTGTCACTCACATAGGCTACAGTTTGTCTTGAGACGCAGATGAAAGCTGATTCCATTGGTTACGACTCCTATTTGTAAATTAATTTGTCTGTGTCTGTCTGTCTGTCTGTCTGTCTCTGTCTCTCTCTCTCTCTCTCTCTAGCCTTGTAACTCGTAAAGTATGTTTTTCGGGTGGAAATTCGAACTACATTTTTTTCCCACCACTTCATCACCCAGTATCTGATTCCGGATATTGAAAACTGTTGGGAGAGGGTGAGGATGTTTACTAAGTGATGAGATGTGTCAGCCTTATAGCTTGGATTGGACCGTGTGTACAATATATAACGGCTGAGTAGGGCGTGATAGTTTTTAAGCAGCTACAGTTCGTTCTCTCTGTTTTGCTACACTCGATCACTTTACGTACGTACAACCATTATTGTGGTACTTGATACTGCGCATAAGTGCCAAAGACAATGATTCATAATATTAATGTAAAGAACTAGATGGACTAACACAGTTATTTTTTTCACCTATATAACCTCAGGAGGGCGACTTTGACTGGGACGAGCAGACTCAAGGGCTGATCCTGGGTGCATTTTTCTGGGGCTACACTGCCACTAACTTCGCGGGTGGGCGCGGTGCGGAATACCTGGGTGGTCGTCTGGTGTTCGGGTTGGGTATGGTGGTATCCTCTGCCCTCGCCCTCTTCTCGGCTCTCTGTGCCTCCGTCTCTAAAGAGCTCTTCATCGTATTAAGGGTTCTGCAGGGATTGACGCAAGTAAGCCATTTGTGTATAGCTAAACAAAGGTGTGTAGAATTGTCACTATGTCCCTGCCTATCTTATGCCATGAAATTCTCACAGATATCAGTGAGAATAACAATTAAAATGGACTTCACCAATTGATAATATTGTGCATAACGGTTTGTAAGTTTTATACTCTTTCCGTGCAAGGCCTCTTTCTGCATTGCAAACAAAATAATTAGTTATAGAAATGGATGCTTGTCTCTGAATGGAGAGATCAACTTTAGCTGATGCTCTTTCGAAAATGATAAAGAAATTGACATTTTCAGACATGAGTGGCTCACTCTGTATCTTACTGTAACTAACGTTATACGGTTTCATTAAGTGAAAGAAACACATGCTCTTAACTAAGGGTTAACAGAGGGTGGAAACTGCGATACCAATACACCGTATCGTGTAAATTCTTGTAAGGAGTCTCCCTCTTAAAAGATTTTTTAGTCTCGGACAAAATTAATCATAGTCTTAAATGGGTTCTGCAGGAAAAAAAGAAAATGAAAGTAAAGATCGTTCACAAGTAATAATACAAAATTTTTGCACCAGCAATAATATCTAATACTCCTTATAAAAAGTAGAGCTAAGTTTTCAATATTAAAACTACTTACAAGAACGGAAGATCGAATGCATACTTTCATCAGTTCATATTTCCTCCTTTCTTGGAAATGCGACTTACCTTGTCCTTTGACAGACCTGCTCCAAAATTTGAAAACCTGCTGCTTTGGTTAGTAGGATCATCCCGATAGATAAAATATTACAATGGTTCTGGCTTTAGATTTCCTTTAAACTGATGGACAGGCAAACAGAGAGGCAGGGATGCGGTGTCAGAAGCATCTTTGGACTACCTTTGATAGCGGAGGCAATGATAAAAGTCACAATGGGCTTCACCTGAACTGCTGATGGCAAAAATTAGTGATGCTGCATCATGAAGTGCTGTGCAATAGCCTTAACTCAACTCCATCCTCCTTATCTTTATTCCATGTGTGTTGTACTCCCCCAGGGCGTGACCGCCCCAGCCGGTAGCTACATGTTGGCAGCCTGGGTCCCACCTCATGAGAGAGGAGCCTACATGGCTATTGTTTATTCAGGTGGGTCTTGACAGCATGCAAGTTCTCTCTGTCTGTCTGTCTGTCTCTGGATCTATCTCTCTATCTATATATATATCCATCTATCTATACAGTATACTATATATATATATATATATATATATATATATATATATATATATAACATGACCTTTTAATGTTTTTCATAAAGGGAGCAAGTTTTCCCTTTCCTGCCATTGTACGAGGCAGTAACGTATGCACGATGAAATATATATATATATATATATATATATATATATATATATATATATATATATGTACTGTATGTATGTATTGCCAGACGCCTTAACCTGCGGCATCCCGTCGACGTTCTTTAATGTCCACACGTTTTGTCACTGCCAATCCCGTTGACGTACATAAACGCGAGAAAATTGCAAGGTCCCTAATTTCCACAATATTCAATTTTCGCGAGTGATTTTTGGTACGTATACACGTGACACCTTCCTCTACAAGATGCCAGGCATAACAATGCCTTACCCAACATGACCTCCTCCCCCCCCTGCATGCCATTGTCTCAGCAATTCACCTGTTATCAGTGACATGGCCAGTATAGCCATGTCACGCCACGGTACGAAATTCAGAGCCAGAATGATTCCCCAATCAATGACAATGTGGAGGACAAACTTTACATAGCATTAGAGGAAGAAACAGTTAGAAATGATGATCAGGTAATGTGGGAAAAAAAGGTCAGGCATTAGTGAGTGAAACAATGCTTATAATGCCTATATTACTGCTTGAAAACCAATATACTCTCGTACTACATATAAATTCGTTCCAAGTAAATAAATAAATACCGTTTATGAGTGGCGTGAAATAGTTATCCTCCCATAGAACTC
The DNA here is from genome assembly GCF_032717465.1 of Coenobita brevimanus. NCBI lineage: Eukaryota > Metazoa > Arthropoda > Malacostraca > Decapoda > Coenobitidae > Coenobita > Coenobita brevimanus. The sequence goes on from NC_137019.1 coordinate 31,470,654, forward strand.
GTTTTCTTTGGTGCCAGCCTGATAGAAAACCCAGTGAGGTAAGGAGGTACTCCTACCTGTATCGAGTATTTTAAACCCCAGGTGAGCGATTTCTCTATGAATTTTCGATGTTTCTCACCAAAAGCGAAGGTTTGAGCCAAAAAATTTTTTTTACTAAAATGGTCGGGAGTGGGGGTAGTCAGTGGTGGAAAAGTGGTCGGGATGGGGCGGGTTAATCCCGTGAGGCTACGGCCACACCAAACGCGATGAGCGGGGAGGTAGCATTGAGTGATGAGTGGCGAGGTGAGCGTCAATGCGATGCGTTTCCAAATAGCAAGCGGCAACCTCGCGGGCAACAGATAGTCAGAAGCATGCCTATAGTGGAATGTCCGCTGGACAATTAACTATCTATATATTTCACAGATTTATGTATTGATAAATAACAAAATTGGTGTTCATTACATATATACATATACACATACGTATAGTGTATACACTTATCTGTTTATTAGTTTTAAGCCTATGACGTAACAATGGGAATAGAGCACTAAATACTAGTATGAACTTTGAACATTAATGGTCTTTCATGGAACAAACGTTACTTAAGCAATCGTATGACAAAATAATCTATCTATCTATCTATTCCCAGTCGCCATAATCCCGTAAGGGGTGGCCATTTGACTCTTAGTTATTTGTTTTACAAGGAGGGGCACTAACTCTCCACCAACCCACTTGTTGACACGTAGAGAGCACGTATGGTTTGGTTATAAGGTTACCACCCAGCGTTGTAAATGGTTTCTTGGATTACAGGAAACCATTTGGCTAATGCTTGATTATAATTTACCATTTGTATGCAGTTATTCAGAGATATATTCCCAGTGTTTCTTCAACACTCCAGTATTTTTGTAGAGTGGATCATTTGGATCCCACACGGCTTTCCTGTGGTACACGGCTCCAATAAGGTGTTCAATAGACATAATTACCAGAATCCAAACTCCCCAACACGCAGTACTAGCACGATGAATGATGTCTGGGAGTAAGGATGGCGCTAGGCAGTGCGTGACTTTTTGGAACATGGTGCATTGCTTAGAGACGAGTGTGCTGGGTGAGCGAGGCGACAAACCTCCCCGCTCATTCAGTGTGGCCACACAGATAGGGTTTAGTGTGTTTTGTCGTGTCGCCTCAACCCTCCCCGTTCATGTCGCCCCACTCGTCGCGTTTGGTGTGACCGTACCCTAAAGGGTGGCCACAAACAAATCGCCTCCATGTTGCTCTGTCCCCCGCCATTTCATTGCCTTGCTATCAGCTCACCCTCCCCCTCTCTCATATACCTCTCCACTCCATCCTCAACCTCATCCTTGGCCTCCCAATCCCTCTCCCCCCTCCACCTCATTCACATACCGGTACATTCTCCTCGTCAATCTCTCACTCTCCATCCTCTCCACACGGCCAAACCACCTCAGTGTGTTTCTCCTAACGTTTCCTATCACATTCACATCCACACCACAATGCGCGTTCACTTCCTCATTTATCAGTCTATCTCTCCCTGTGACTCCAACATGCTCCTCTCAAATAACTTATTTCCACTGCTCTCACTCTTGACTTCTGTCCCTCCAAAGGTCCAAGCTTCACTTTCATACGTTAGAGTTCATATCACAATATTGTCATGTAACTTTTTCACTTCCATGCTCAATTCCCTGTTTCTTATCACTGCTTTCAAGGAACCAGTAACCTTTCTTGTTGTACCTTTTCAAGCACTTCATCCTCTAAACTTCCATCCTTAGTCATAACATTACCCAAATACTTAGACGTACTCACATTTTCCACGTCCTGCTCATCCAACCTTACTATACATTCATTGCCTTCACTTCTATCAAAGACCATAACTTTACTTTTCCCTACATTCACATTAGATTCCGTTTCTTATACACTCTCCCAAACCAATCCACCAAGCCTTGCAGCTCCCCTTCGTCTTCACTTAATAACACAGTATCATCTGCAAACAACAGTACAGGGAGTTTCCAATCGCTTCCCTCTGTCATTAGGGCCACTCCAACATCGACTGCCCTGCCTTGTACCTCTTTTATAAACCCATCCATATACAGATTGAACAGCCATGGAGACATAACACATCCCTGTTTCAATCTAACTTTCAGACAGAAAAATTCCCTCAGTTCACTATCCACATGCACTGCAGCCTTAGCACCCTCATATATACTCTTCACGGCATTCAACAACTTCCCTTCTACTCCATGTATTCTTAATACTTTCCACAATCGTTGTCTATCCACCCTGTCACATGCTTTCTCCAAATCCATGATGGCCGCATACAACTTCTTTCCCTTCTCTAGAAACTTTTCCACTAAAGATCTAAGAATGAATATCTGATCTACACAACCTCTTCCTAAAACCTCCCTGTTCTTCTCCAACTAATTCATCTGTTAATTCCCTGACTCTGTCATTAAGTATCGCATCATATACTTTTCCTATTACACTGAGAAGACTAATGCCCCTATGATTACCACATACTTCTTTTTCCTCTTTTCCTTTGTACAGGAGAATAATTATATCTGACTTCCAATCCTTCATCCCAGGCCAATTCGCACATCTTCCACATCCATTTTACTACTATCTCTTCCCCATACTTGAGCACTTCATCACACACTCCATCAATTCCTGGGGCTTTCCCCATTTTATCTTAATTCATTGCTTCCACAACTTCCATCCTACTGATTTCTTCCTCTCTTACATCCCTCCATCTCCCAGCCATTCCCCAGTTACTTACACTCGCATTGCATTCATTCTCTATGTTCAAGAGTTCCTGAAAGTGTTCCCTCCATCAGCTCACTTTTCTCCCTTCCCCACTAGTAATCTACAATTTTTATCTTTCACTCCTCAGCTAACTTCTTTGGCACTCTGTCTAACTCTCTTAACCTCTGTCCAGTACATTCTCTTACATTTCCTCCACTTTATACTCAAATTCCCTCCAAATTCCACATTCTCTCCTTACTCTCTCTTACTAATATGTGCACCTCTTTCTTCAACTCTACATATAACTCTATCTTCCGTCACTCAACTTCTTCCACGCCCCTATTTCTCATCCACTCACTATATGCTTTCTTCTTTTGTGCCACAGCCTGTCTCACCTCTTCATTCCACCATGCTGTTCCCTGCACCCCCTTTCGTCTTCACTCCACACACCACCTCACATGCTGCACGGATTCCTTCTGTGAATATCTTGCACACACCTTCCACTTCCCCCATCTGCTCCAATCCATATTTACCCAACCGCTCCTCCACTTCCCTCTTAGATTCTGCCTTTTTTCCTTCCTCTTGTAACCTTTCCACTCTCCTTGTATGAACTACTTCCTTCTGTACTTCCCTTCTACTATTTTTCCATAACCAAGTGGTGATCAGAAAGTCCACTCCCCCAACCTCTACTGTATATTCTCTTGCATCCATTACACACCTTCTCATCCAGTCACCCACACACACATAATGAATCATTGCCTTCCGTTCATTCAGTTCACCACCCACCCTTCTCATCATTCGCCACATATACCTATGGATCATTTTGTGCCAGAAGAGGGTATTGGCTATCACCAACCCCCTCGCAGCACAAATGTCCACTGAAGCACTGCCATTCTCATCCATCACTGCAGGCACATCCCCCTCACCAACTACTCCATCCACCTTCACATTCCCTACTTTTCCATTCGTATCTCCAAATAAAAACACCCTCTCATTCCTTTCAAACCTTTCCATGCACGCTTCCACATTTATCCAGGACTCTTCTCTCAGTCTGCTTGCACGATCTAGCGTTGATGCATACTCGCACACAATCGTCTTCATTTGTAGTCCAAATTTCAATCTTACCCACACAATCCTTGAGCCAACCGATCTATACACTCTTATATTCTCTTTCCATCTATTACTCACAATAATACATACTCCTTCATTTGCCCTCTTATTCTCACCTATTCATGCGTATATATCCCATCCATACTCCCATTCTCTCACACTGTCACCTCTCATGTAGTTTCAGTTAATCCACATACATCCACTTTTGGACCTTCATGCATCTGGACAATCTCTTTCTTTCACCTCCTGATTTGCATTCCTTACATTTCATGTAGCTATCCGTACCATGTCCTTTGTTCGGTCTATAGTCATCACCTTTCTGTCAGTCCTGGTCCGAGGCTTCTTGTTCGTATTTTTAGTTAGTTATTTTCCGGGGAGAGGCACTAACCCTCCGCCAGCCCACTTGTTATCACGTAGGGAACACGTGTCGGTTGGTTATAAGGTTACCACCCAATGTTGTAAATGCTTTCCTGGTTTACAGGAAATCATTTAATGTAGCTGGCCACTCAGTGCGGAGCTACCCTAAAAAGAGAGTACCACTACACGAGGATATATATATATATATATATATATATATATATATATATATATATATATATATATATATATATATATATATATATATATATATATTTATAGAACTGACATAACCTTACATTTTTTTATCATAAAGAAAGCAAGTTTTCTTTTTTCTGGCATTATAGGCGGCACTAATGTATGCACGATGATCTATTGAACAGTAAGGCATGGCACAAATAATTCATGAATATTTGACATGGACTTGACTCTTCTACTGTATCTCTGTTCTGATCACCACTTGTGGTTTCCAGTGAGCTACAAAAGCTCAAAATGCATGCTCAATATTAAGTTATTTAGTAGCTTATTTAATCCCTGCTGGATGTTTTACAGTGATGTCATTCCACTCTCACTGCTTGGCCTGGCCAGTCGCCACCATGCCCGAGCTAACCGAGACTTCAGCTTCATCTGCTCACGCCCTCGACCCGTTGAGGGGGACACCTAGCAGCAGATCAGAGCCGCCAGGAGCCACTACCATCCAGGGAACCGTGAATTGGTTCAACGTGAGAGCGTGTTACGGTTTCATCAAGCGCCAGGATACTGGTGCTGATGTTTTCGTTCACGTTTCGGCGATCGTTGCACCAAATCCACGGCATTCGCAGCGCTCACTTGGCGATGGGGAGACGGTGAAGTTTAGTGTTGTTCAGGCTCCCAAGGGTCCCGAAGCCAGGGATGTCTCTGGGCCGGGGGGCGTTGCTGTGCAGGGCTCTGCCTATGCACGGCGGCGCCCCACGTCCCTGAGGCGTCGGCCGAGGGGTCCTGGGAGTGCTGCTCACACTAACACACTTGTTGCGATGTGTATCGCGACTGCCGAAGCTTTTAGTGGGGGTGACAAGGCGGTTTTGGCTGTTCTCCTCCCTCAAATCTTTGAGGAGAATGGCCTTCCACGCCTTGCCATTCCTCGAAGCTTTGCTCGTGATACACGTCTCCCCCCTCGTCAGAAGCGTCAGGCTAGGCGTCAGCAGCCAACACCACCCCGCACGACACCGCGGAAACGGCTGTGTTTAGATGCCCCCCTCAACAGAGCGACTTTTTTTTTTTTTTTCATAATAATCATGGCGGCGCAACTGCCAGGGTCATATGCCGCCGTATAACAAAGAAGTAAAAAGCAAAAAAACAAAAAACAGAGGATAAGCCACACAATCAAAAAGGAGAAATTCTAAATATCCTTAAGAAGTCCTGCCTCCTTCACAAAGGAGAGGGTTGCCCCTCCCAAGACACAGGCATCCTCCCCAAGCACGGAGGAAAGATGATACACACCACCATCCGTTTGGTGGTCAGAGAGGAACCGACGCCGCAAATCCTCAAGACTAGGGCACTCCACCAACAGGTGCCGAACAGTCAAGGGAACCAGACAGTCATCACAGAATGGAGGAGGAGCCCTCTCCATTAAAAAACCGTGAGAGAAACGGGTGTGGCCAATGCGGAGGCGGCACAAAGCAGTCTCCCATTGACGAGGGAAGCCCTGGTAACTGAATGAGCCCACCTTCTGGCAAATCGAGCGCAACTTATTGGCACCCACAGCATCCCAATGCTCCTGCCAACAGCACCAAACCCTGAAGGCAATAAAGGAGTGCATATCTGCAGCAGGCAGACGATACAGAGGGGACTGTGCAAGAGGGGAACGAGCCGCTGCTGCCTTGGCCAGCTGATCAGCTCGTTCATTCCCTGCCACTCCTACATGAGCTGGAACCCAACAGAAATCTACACGACGTCCACGACGCCCTCAAAGGAAAAGCCACTCTAAAATGGATAAAACCAAAGGATGAGAGAGATTAAAAGACTCCATTGCAGAAAGAGCACTTTGTGAGTCACTAAAAACAGTAAAAGCAGTGTGGGGGAGAGTGAAGAGAATCTGAAGGGCAAATAAAATAACAGTCAGCTCAGCCATAAAAACAGAAGCAGTCACAGGGAGGCTCCCACCTCGAAAGGAGGTGGGAAACACCACACCAAAGCCCACACCCGCATCAGACTTAGATCCATCAGTATAAACTGGTATGGAGTCCCCATGAGAAGAGGCATGCTCTAAAAACAGAGAAAATAAAACCTGAGAAGGAGGGGAGGCCTTACTGGATGAGAAGAAACGACAAAATGTCACCCTGGGGAGAAGCCAGTAGCCCACCCTTGGGACACGGTGGGGAGTGATCGGCACAGAAGGAACAGAGAAGCTAGACATAACTGACTGCACCCTGAAACCAAAGGGCTTTGGAAAGGATGGCCGAGTGACAAAAATAGGTGACCGAGAATCTTGAGAGACTTTGACAAAGGGCACAGAGTCTGGGAGACGAGATAAGCGATACCAACATCTCATCAAAAGGGAAGAGCGGAGCAAGTCTAGAGGAACGACACCAGCATCAGCCAACAAGATCGGAATGCCCCAATGGCGAGACGAACACCAGCATGATGTATGGAATCTAAAATACGAAGCCGGGCTTCTGAGGCAGAGGAATAAACTTCACATCCATAATGAAGTTTGGATAAAATCAGAGACTGATGCAAGAGGAGGAGGGTCTTGCGATCAGCTCCCCAGTATGTGTGCGCTAAAACTTTCAAGAGACCCAATGCTCTGAGACACTCAGCTTTTACGTACCTCAAGTGAGGGACCCAAGTCAACCGGCTGTCAAAAATCAGCCCTAAAAACCAGGTTTCCTTTAAACACGAAATACGACGCCCATCTTAAAAAAGGTTTGGGTCAGGGTGGACTCCACGAACGCGGCAAAAATGCATGGCAACGGTCTTCTTGAAGGAAAATCGAAAACCTCGTTCATCAGCCCATCTAGAGACACGGTTGAGAGCCATCTGCATCCTCCTTTCTGCCATTGACATCCGTGAGGCAGTGACAGAGATTGATAAATCGTCAACATAGAGAGAGCCACGAACACCATCAGGGAGCACAGAAATAACGCTGTTAATTGCCACTGCGAAAAGGGTAACACTTAGTATGCTCCCTTGTGGCACACCATCCTCAAGGGGACGTGCAGTAGACAGCTCACTCCCAACTCGGACCCGAATAAAACGATTAGATAAAAACTCCCTGATAAAAGTGGGGAGTTGCGCACGAAGACCAAACTCATAAAGAGATTGCAATATACCATGACGCCAGGAAGTGTCGTACGCCTTCTCCAAATCAAAGAACACTGTGATATGATGCTGGTTAGTTGCAAAAGCCTGGCAGATGGAAGATTCTAAAGAAAAGAGAGCATCTGTGGTCGACCGCATCTTCCGAAACCCACACGGGACTGGAGACAAGTAACCACCCTTCTCTAAGTACCACACGAGCCAACTATTCACCATCATTTCGAGGACCTTACAAAGGCAAGATGTCAGCGAGATAGGGCGATAATTAGTGGCCTGCAAGTAATCCTTACCCACCTTAGGGATGGGAAGAACCACAGCAACACCCCCATGAGGTCGGAAACCCACCATTGCACCAAATTCTGTTATACGGTGACAACAGAAAATGAAGGGCTGCATCAGGCAAGTGGTGTAAGAAGGCATATGGGACATCATCCAAGCCTGGAGACGAGTCACGACACTGCGACAATGCCGTCTGAAGTTCAGAAACAGAAAAAGCAACATTACATGACTCCTCCGCAGTAGATGGACAACTAATGCCCAAAGATTCCAGGTGCCGTTGGCGGCGTGCCGACGGGGATGAGGTGTCCTTCCTAGAGACATTAGCAAAATGAGCTGCAAATATCTCGGCAACAGACGAAGAATGAGCCACCACCACACCTGCATGAGATAAAACAGGAGGAGAGGGAACGGGAAATTTCCCTGAAATCTTCCTCACCCGTTTCCACACTTTTGTGAGAGGAGTCTGTGAAGAAACTGAAGACACAAATGATGCCCAAGACTTCCTCTTAGCCTCCTTCATAACCCGCCGGGCATGAGCTTGGGCCCTCCTATATGCCGCTAAGTAACCAGGGTCACCTCGGTGACGACGAAGTCGGGAGAAAGCAGCACGTTTAGCCCGAACAGCAGAAGCACACTCATCAGTCCACCAGGGATCTGGACGGCAAGGAAAGTGACCAGCTGTTCTCGGAATACTCTGCAGTGCCGCCGAGTGTAGTAAGTCTGTGAAATGCTCAACAGCAGCATCAGTGCTGACAAAATCCTCCACACATCGGTTCGGGGAACACAGCTCCTCAAAAACCGGCCAGACCGCCCTATCCAAGCGCCAGCGGGGAAGATGACGCCAAGGCGCACTCTGTGTCGATCTTAATAAAATAGGGAAGTGGTCACTGCCATGTAAGTCCGGTAACACAGCCCATGTAAAATTCAGGGTTACCCCTGCAGAGCACAGAGACAAATCAATAGAAGTAAAAATACCCGTTTGACTATGGAAGTAAGTAACTTCACCAGAATTTAAAATGTACAGGTCCACATCCTCCACAATGGAGGCTAACATAGTACCTCTAGCATCAGCTGTGGAGCCACCCCACAGGGGATGATGACTGTTCATGTCGGCCAGCAAGAAATAGGATGAGGGAAGTACACGAATAAGATTTTCAAGATCAACCCTCTCAATAGTGGCACTAGGAGGGAGGTACAAAGAGCACACAGTATAACGACAGGGAAGGAAAATCTGGAGAGCAACAGCCTGCAGTGGAGTGTTAAGACTCACAGCAGTGAAAGGTATGTCACTGCGCACTAGAATAGCCACACCCCCACCATGACCCTGTCCAGGAAGAGGATCTGAATAAAAAACCTGGTAACCAGGTGGACTGGGAGGCGCAGCATCACCAACCATTGTCTCTTGTAGGCAAACACACACAGGTGAATACTCAGCCAGAAGCCAGCGGAGTTCCTCCCAGTTGGCTCGTAAACCACGGCAGTTCCATTGAATAATATTAGCCATTAAAACTACTGAAAAAAAAGGGGCAGGGGAGAGGGACAAACAGAAAACCATAAAAAAATACTAAAAATATTAAAATGGAGGAACTATATACACAAAAGAAAGGGTCACTTAGTGGAAACCACTGAGCGACCCTGGGAGACAATCTTCTTGGGAATGCGGATACGCCCACTAAGGGGCTTGTCACGGGCAGCAGCATGGCTAGAACGAGGGCCTGGGGTCTGCGAAGTGTTGGGAGACTTCACAGACACCCGTCGCTGCCCAGCAGGAGAGGAAGAGCTACTCCGAACTCTGCCCGGGGCCCCCAGTGAACCAAGAGGTCGAGCAGGAAGGATTGGGGTCCTGGCCTCCAAACGTGGAGGGGGCAGGACAGGATCCTCCGAGGTAACCGGAGGAGGAACATCCGATACCCCGGAGGAAGAGGTGCCAGACTGACCTGACACCCCAGAAGCCCCCGAAGACCCAGAAGCAGGGTCTGAGGGCTGTTGCACAGATGGACTAACTACAGAGGATGTGGACTCCACGACCGACACCTTGCTTGGAGGATCTTCAAGACTCAAAGACTCTGAAGAACCACGATGACGTTTAGCAAATGAAGAATGTGCACCATGACTACCAGGGGATACCATAGATGTAGAGGTTGAGTCTTGAACTGTAGCGGCAACCATCTCAAGTGCGGGAGATTGTTGCACTGACATGGAATCAGCAGATGAAGGCATAGGAGCTGACACAACAGGAGGAACTCGGGTCTGCTGCTGGACAGGACGACGAGGACGGCTATGACCGGACAAAACTGACGCATAAGACACTCCGTTACGGAAAACAGATGACATGGCTCTACTCCTGGCCTCAGGAAAGCTTATTTTATCCCGATTACGGATGAGGAGGATCTCCTTCTCCAACCAAACCGGGCACAGTCTTTAGATGAAGCAGGATGTGCCTCGCCACAGTGTAAACAACAAACAGGTCCAGGACAGTCCTGTCCTGCATGAGTGGATGCTCCACAACTGACACACGCCACTGGGAGGCCCTGTTGCAAACGACGACAGACTCGCCCAACATGGCCGTACATCTGACAGTGGTAGCATCGTGAATTTGGTACAAAGGGTTTGACCCTAAGGGACAACCAAGCCACCTTGATGGATGAAGGCAGAACAGTACAGTCGAACGTCAGCAACAATGATGGAGTTGGGGTAAGAACACCATCATCCTTCTTCTGAAACCTCTCCACTTTAACAACCCTGTGGACCTGGAGTTCTTCAAGCAGCTTCTCTTCACTGTAACGCAATAAGTCTTTTGAGAAAACAACACCTCGACTATGATTAAAAAAGGCATGGGGAACACAAGTGAACAGTGCATCCAGGTCCTTACACTGGGCAGCCAGCCGGGAACCCTCCTCAGGGGATGTAACCTCCACTAGGAGGCTACCATCCCCCTGAGGTGAGATCTTCGGCTCTCTCCCACAGATTGACACAATGCGCCGATGAACAGTAAAAATGTCCAGATTCCCAATAGGCTGACCATCCAAAGTACGAATGGTGTAGTACCTTGGGAAATCAACCCTCTCATAGACACCTGGCAGGACCTCACGGGCATGTCCACAAGATGTTGTTGTCTGTTGCCGGCTCTTCTTCTTTGTAGTGGCCACTGACAGCAAACCACTGGAACCAGGCAGGTATGGTTCCAAGGTGGCAATGTGGGCCTCACCAGCCAGAGGCACATGAGGCGCACAGGAGGAAGACTGTGAAGGATGGTCAGGGACGGAACTAGGGTCGTCAGCTGTAAAAATTTTGGAAGATGCCATATTCAAAATAAACCACCTTCATTCCCCCACCCCTCCACCCACCATGGAGCCCAACAAGGGGAGACCATATGCCAGGGAAAGCACCACTGGCGACCCCAGAGGTAGTGGGAAAGTATACGCAGGTAACCACCAAGGGACCCTGACAAGGGTGACTCCAGGACGATAGGAGCCACCAGGTCCCCCAGTGCCCGCTTGACCCTAAAGCCACTAGGTGACCAGCCTGGATGGCTAGCCAGTGACCAGCCGATTGACCTGGTCGGGCCCAACCAGGCCACCCGTCTAGCCAGAATAAGGGACCAAAGAGGTGTATTGCTAGCTGCAGGGCGCACCATGCAGCATCGCTCAACCTCCAGGACTCCCGTCTCCCAGCATTACGGGACGCCACGCACGGCAAACACGTGGGGAGGCAACAGTCCCGCCCTAGATGGCAAATGGGCAGGGACTGACATCACCAGTAGGCCTCCTCTACCAGAGATGTAGGGGGTGCTTGGTCCACAAGGCCGACAAATGCCAAACCCTACAAAGGTAGGCTTGCCTCCCAAGTAGGTGGCACTGCCAACTATGCTTCAAGCCCCACCACCACGTCAAGGTGATCCCCTACAGTGGGGTCAACAGAGCGACTGGCGCCGTTACGACTGCCCCTCAGATCACCGATCCGGAACCGTCTCAGGCCATGGAGCTCGACCTTTCTCCCCAGGAGACTGTCGTGGAGGTTCACCTTACTTCGTCAGGAGCTGAGGAGGAGTGGCCATCTTCTCCCATCCCTTCCGTACACCTGGATGTGGCAGGGCCACCCTCCTTGTCCTCTCCATCTGCTCCTGATGTTGTGGAGGCACCTCCTCCATCCTCACCACAGTCTACTGCTGTTGCTCTCTCTTCTTCTCCCCCTCCACCCAAGGAGAAGAAAAAGAAGAACAAGAACAAGAAGAGCAAGGCCAAACCTGATCCTTCCACCGATGCCCGGCGAATTGAGGCCCTGATTCCACCCTTTGATAATGCCAGTCTCGATTCCTGCACGGATGTGTACCTCGAGGAGCTTCTGTGCAACCTCACAACACCTGTCAACGATCTCAATGCACTGCCATCCATCTACCAGCAGTTGCACGATGATCTACGTGAGGTGTACATCTCTAACTCCCTCCTACCATCTCAAGAGGAATGTATCCGTACAGGTATCGCCTGTGATCCACCTCGTGCTGCCTTGGTGAATTACATCGTCACCAGGCTCCTATCTTAACTTGTTTCCATCTGTGCCATCTGTTGCCTTGCCCTTGCCATGTTTGCTGCCTTTTCTGGGACCTTTGTTGGCTGTCTTCCAGCTTTTTTTTTTTTTTCTTTCTTTTTTTTGCCTTTATCTGCTTTTCTTTTTATGCCCATCTCTGACGGGCTCTCATGTTTGCCCGTGTCCCCACCTCTTTGTGGGGCAAATATTTTCAAACAATCAAACAAACTACAGTGATGTGTCATCAGTATGTCTTAGCCAAATATACAGTATTCCAGACGGTACCAGGGCACAACATAATTTCCTTCACAGATAGGGTTTGCCCAAATTCTTTAGCTGACAATACAAATGTGGTAAGGTTAGCCATTGTTTAAGCTGGTTCGCTCAGAGTTGCAACCCTCATCTCAAATCGGGTGAATGGTGGGTGTTCCGGACGTCTGGATTTGGAGTGTAGAGAAAGTACAGATGGGAAGTGTGGCGAGTAAGAAGCATGAAGGCTGGGATAAAGTCACATGGTAAGCAAAGTGTAACGATAAAGATAACATGTAATAGACGTCCACACTGAAAGTGTGGAACGTGTTCGAGCGAGCAAGCAAGCAAGACAGACAGTGCTGAATATTGTCTCATGTGGCTCATCAACTTCCTCTGATTTCCTGACCGGAAAATTCTATGTATCTATTGTCAGTCGCCTTAATTCCATGAGGCATGGCCACAAACAAATTGCCTCCATGTCGCCCTGTCCCCTGCCATTTCACTGCCCTGCTCCCAGTTCACACTCCTCTCTCTCATATACCTCTCCACTCCATCCCTCCATCTCATCCTTGGTCTCCCTCTCCCTAAAAATACTAAAAAGAACTTACTAGATTACACTAAAAATCTTCCTTGCTCAGCCAGCTGTTATGCTAATCTGACTTATGAAAAATTGTTTCCTCGATATATGGAAAAACTCTTGGGAATTACAGGTTGTCTATGAAAAGAAAATAAATGAGGATTTTTATGTGATTTCCAGATAGGTATCTATCTTTCTTGTAACTTCAAAATTGGCTGAGATATCCAAAAAAGTTCGCTACTGTGCTACAGAGTTTTCCTCCCGACCTCTGCCCTCATTTCTTGCTGATGCAATAAACCTTTCATTCAGGTCCATATGCCGGGGATCCAAACTGACTAAATTTAGTGTTCTCACTTGCTCGTTTCGTTCACTTGCGCGAACAATAAATTATTTGATTACATTTGCATATTGTCTCCTTTAAGTAAACATTTTTTGTTTCTTTACTCTCCTAACTTGAGTAAAAGAAGTATCCACATTGGCAACAAACAGTCCTCCGCTCACACGCAGACTGGCTTGGTTTCCATCTTTTGCTTTCTTGCATCGTACATCCTTTACCATGAGAAGAAGAAATCGTCCATACGATTCTAGTGTTATCTGACGTGGCTATGATTGCTTAAGTAGGTAATGGAGTAGTAAGCATTGTTTTTAGATTATCATAATGTGGGATAACATACTGCAGCACGACGCCAGTTGTCAACTGCCTTCTTCTTTTGGGGGGGGGGGACACCTGACTTTTTTTCATCTGCTATGGAGGATGTTTCATTGACAGTGTTGGATGAATTTGGACGATTTTGCTCTTTGATAAAGGGCTAATTTCATCAGGATGTATACATATGATTCTGAAATCCTCAATGGGCATTTCAGTCTCTGAGGTTCAGAAAGGTATGCGTAATTACAACTGGTTCTAATTTTAATAATTTATTCATCATTAGAATATTGGATAATCTGTAGGGAGAGCAAGATGCTAGTCATCATATCTTATATGGTTTCTTTCCACTAGAGACTCTAGAAAAAGAGACTGGACAGCCACCACGTTGGTGTAGTGACTGAATGTTTGCTTGGCATCACTGAAGTTCATATAAAGATCAGTGATCACCATTAGATAAGACATGGCCACTTAGCTGAATATCATATTTTGGGGGGACTTTTTTTTAACATTTGTTATGCTCGCCCTGCACAAATGGTGCTTTTCTACTAGATGAAGCTATATGAAAATGCTATTCTCCTCTATGTATCAGCAAAGCTATTTTTGAAACATACAAAGATCAGTGGCAAGTTGCCACACGACACTAGATCTTTTAACACCAGCAGTGTTTCCTTATTTTGCCTTTGGTTTTTAACCCTTCCGTGCATGAAGATGCGATTCACATCCCATGGATATTTCCTGGTAAACGCACATTGACGCAAATCATGTTAAATGCAGAAAAAATTCACCAAAAACTAAGTTTTCAGCCGATTTGTGTCAAATTTTGGTGCGTTCTAGCATGCCAGTCTCACCTCCAAAGTAAATACTTGGCAACACTGTAACAGCTCTGATTAGACAAAGCTCAGCAGAAAACCTCAGTACCACACAACCAGCCGGTCTAAAGGGTAGCGCTGTGTCAGTCATCCCTTTAAATCCTCCATTTTCCTTCTCCTGCCCGAGGCAGAAGCCATTATTTGAATATTGTGATTGTACAGTATTTTTTATTTTACTGTGAAATGACTATGTCTATGGAACATAGATATATCGTTTGTAAAGCATTGAGGCCTGTTATCAGCCGTTAGGCCTAGATGCAGGAGTTGGGTTTCCTATAATGGGGTTTGGCTGCTGTGCTTCATCCTGCCCATAAATGATGTGAGTGTTTTACCTATATAGTGAAGCCAATACTTATATTGTGTGAAACATATAGTGCCAGGGTTAGTGAAATAACTGACCTACCTTAGCAGGCATTATGTATGCCATAGAGGTACGCCATAGTCACTAAGGGAACAGACAGTCACCTACTGTACGCCATAGAGTCGGGAAGGTAATAATGGAGGAGGTTGGGATGGAATCATTGTGATAGTGTTTTATGTTGCATATGGTTTAGTGTGAAATATACATATAAAAAATTCAGCGAGTGTTCGTCAAGAAACATTGTGTGCATTGACTGACTTGGTGCAAACCTAGCACAAGAATCAGAGACAAACAATACGCCACACAACCACAGACTTCAGTGAAAAGGTATTGTACCAATCTCAGACAGTGCTATATTGCGTATGGTTTAGTGTGAAATATATATGTAAAATAGTGCAGTATGTGTTCACCGAGAAATATTGCGTGCATTGACTGACTTAGCACAAACCTAGCACAAGGATCAGAGACAAAAATATGTCACACAACCACATATACATATGTATGTCATGCATTGAATGTTCATGGAGAAATCTATTGTGTGCATCGCATGTGTTAGGTAAACATAGAGCGAGGAGGAGACAACAACTATCCTCCCCCCCCCACACACACACACATACACACACGCTCACACACTACGTAACTCATCTTCAAACCCTTCAAGGTCCTGGCAGCAGCTCAATACCTCTGGAGGAAGTGAGTTATCAACATGCTGTTCCTTACTTACCTTTTACCTAGGCGATTTAATGCCTCTCATCCGTTATTTGGCAGTTCCTGTGTTCCTCCAGTTGGCCATCGTCTCCATGATTTTGCCAGTAACCATCAACTGCATTCTTCCCCACTCTCACCTTTCCCCACTCCTCATCCCACTCATGTTGGAGGAGGCTATCTTGATCTCGTCCTAGGTAGCAATGTGGTACAACATGCTGTCACTGCTGACATTGTCCTTACTCTTATCTCCGACCACAATGCCGTCCTCGCCACATATTCCATTCCCATCCTACACTCTCAGCACTGCCATGTCAGGAAAAGGATTAATATCATTAATCCGCAGCAAACCACTTTCAAGGACATACTAACCACCTGGTTTGCCAGTCATTCCTTCACCACATCAACTGAACTTTACACCTCCCTAATTCCCATATTAAAGACCTTTTATGATCATTATGTACTGCAAGTCAACCACATGAAATCCTCTGCCCACCAGGTTGGGGAGTGGGTAGGGGATCACTGTCTACATGACAGTGAGGAGGACGCGCAGGGGGTGGCGGTTGTTTACCGTGCTGACTGCACAGCTGACAACCTCCACTCCTATCCAAGTGTAGCTAGGTCCTCCCATGACCTCAAACACAGTGTTCGCCAGGGGAGTTGGCATTACTTTCTCCAGCATATTAGCACCCACACTCCTCGATCCAGGGCTTGGCAACTTGTCAACAGAGTTGTTCAGTCAAGTGAGTCCCCATCCCCTCCTTTCCACCACAGTCCTGTGGAATATGCCAACAACCTAGTTCATAAATGGTTGACCCAATCTCAACTAACATCCATGCCTCCTCCCATCAAGGCTCGCCTCTCTGCTGCTAGCAGAAACAGGCTAGCACACATTGCAGAGGCTTGTTTCACACCCTCTCCCCTCGATGATTATCCCATCACCAGTGATGAGTTGTGCCTTGTGCTGTTCCAAGGCATGGAACTGTGCTGGGTGATGAACGGATCACCTATGCCATACTCAGACTCGTCACTCAAGTCCCTGACAATCCCTTACTTACACTGTTCAACCCGAGTCTCTCTGAAGGCAGTCTCCCTGCAGAATGGACCTTTAGAACCTTCATCCCCATCCCTAAGCCTAACTCCTCTGATTTCCATCCAATTTCCCCAACTTCCTGCATATGTAAAGTCCTCGGGAGACTTCTTTCAGCAAGGCTCTGCGATCTTCTTTAGGACCAGCTCTTTCCCCATCTCTCTGGTTTCCATCCAGGCCGAAGCACACAACATTGCCTTGCTGAATTACTCACTCACTTCACATCCTCCTCTTGTACAGCCTTCATTGACCTCAAAGTTGCATTCGACATCTCAAACTGTGACATCATCCTTGACGAACTTGGTCACCTGGGTGTCTCTGGCCGCCTGTTCTGCTGGCTGGAAAACTACTGTCCAATCGCTACTCTCAGGTTCTATTTTGTGGGGTGGTCAGTGATTACTGATCTTTCAATCTTGGCACATCTTAGGGTGGGGTCCTGGCTCCTCTGTAATCCTAATCTATGCTGATGATATATGCACCCACTTCTCTTCCCCGTCACTCTTCAAAGTCTCCTAGTTAAATTCGGCCAGCCTGCAACTGCTTGTGGGTTGATTATCAACACCGCCAAAACCAAACTGTTTACTTAATCCCTCACTCAAAGGCTTGCTTGAACAACCATAACTATCCTTGGCTATCATCTTGAGGTAGAACAGGATTATACATACCTCGGAATTCCTTTCTCTTCCCTCTTTATCCCCTCACAGTATGTCTACACTATCTGCACCCACCTCCACCGCAGATTTAAACTCCTTGGCTCTTACTTGTGACACACATGAGGTTAGCATTCCCATCACTCAGACATTTTACATGTTATATAATTGCTCCCTTCTTGATTATTATGCTGTCCCTCTCTCTTATCCCCCCCAGAACAGTGCTGACCACTTGAAGTGGTACAAAATCAGGCAGTGCGTCTCGTTCTTAGCTGTCCAACTCTACCAGAATAGTCAATATGCTCCCTGAACTCAATTTGTGTCCAGTTACTGATCGCATTCATATGCTTGGAGTCTGCTTTGCCACACAGTGTCTGACCACACTTACATCCTTTTCCTCCTGAGTGGTTGATATCCTCTCAGATACCACTCACCTCAGCCAGATCCGGCACACTCACGTGCCAGGCCTGGCATCTTGGCTCAAACGAATTAATTTAGCACTCAACTTTTTTCTCCAGCTTTCTGGTAGAGATCCCAACATTATCCATGTTGATCGTGTCACTCCCATCCCTACTAACCCATTGCCCCTCTTCTTGGACACGTACAACTCAACTTATAGCCTGTACCTACCCTTCACATCTACAATAATGGTTCTGTTCTCCCTAATGGCCGGGCAGGAGCTGCTTGCATTATCTTCACTAACTGCTTCCCCCAATCTTCTCCATCTCCCACCACCTTCTCAACTAGGCCGCAGTGCCGAGTGTGAAGACTGTGCTATACGCTCTGCTCTTGACTTCTTTCTCTCTCAACATCTACCAGGTCTCATCATCAGTGATTCCCAAGCTGCCCTTGCCCTAATTCGCAACCCCCATCACCCCTCTCTATTCCCACGTCCCTCAGGCTCATGGCCCTGGTCTTAGGGTTTCTTTCATTGGGATCCCAGCCTATGATGGACACATCCACCATGACCAGGCAGATCACCTGGTGCGAGCTCCCAGCAACCTACCCCTAACTGCCATCCACCGCCTTGTGTTCTTGACAATTGTCCGGGTGATCCCAAGCCCTGCATACCGATGCCGAACGTCCCACTAATGTCATCATCCAGCACTACACCTACCGAGGCGTGAGACACACCTATGGCAAGCTCCGCATCCTCACCCGCTGCTGTGATGTGGCTGTAGCCCGCATTGGTCTGGGGTATTGCTCCCCAGGGGAAATGACTAGCTGACCAGCCGCCAATAGGTCATGTAAACTTTGTCACAATCCCATGGATGAAGCATTATCCCATCACTTTGTTATCTGCCCAGTTATTGTGCTTTTCAGACCCCCTGGATTATTGTTTTCTGGTTTGTGTACCTACTTCATCACACATTTTGATGTAGTCGAAGACATTCTCACCCTTCTCATTGACTTCCTATCAGTGTAATGCCCTGGCACTACGACAATGCTGCTACATTTTGGTATACATATTATATGGAAGCCTGCGCGCGCGCGCGCGCGCGTGTGTGTGTGTGTGTGTGTGTGTGTGTGTGTGTGTGTGTGTGTGTGTGTGTGTGTGTGTGTGTGTGTGTGTGTGTGTGTGTGTGTGTGTGTATTCATACTTATTTGTCTTACCAAATTGTATCTTTACAGGAACGAGTCAAGCTTGTACTGTCACGTGTATTAAACCATTTTTATCTTATATATATATATATATATATATATATATATATATATATATATATATATATATATATATATATATATATACGTAAATGTATGAATAGTTTTGGCACACACTATTTCATTCGGCAGTGCATTCCACTGATCAGTTGCCCTATTTGGGAAACTGAATTTCCTTACATCTTTATCGCCTCTCTTTTTATGTAGTTTTTTGCAGTGTTCTCTTGCTGATGCTTCCCCATAGGTTATATATAAATTCATTTATGTCTTTTTTTCTCTTTCCCTGAGATTCATTTATATAGCCTAACTATGTCTTCACTTTTCGTCTCTCCTGTAGTGTTGGTAGATTCAGTTTTTCTAGCCTTTCTTCGTAGTTTCGATCCCTTAAGCTTGGTACCCATCTTGTAGCTGCCCTTTGTACTTTTTCAATCTTATCTATCTGTTTTTTTGAGATGAGGATTCCACACCACTGATTAAAACTCCAGGGTTGGTCTGATGACTGATGTTATTATCTTTCTCAGCATGTCTTCATGTGAATGCTATTCTCATATTAGCAAGCAGTGTATACATGATACGTACCTTCTCACTTATGTGATATTGATAACCACTCCCAGGCCCTTCTATCTTTCTGATATGTGTACGGTTGATCTTCCTAACTAATAATCCCAATCCCATCTTTTTTTACTTTTACCAAACTAAATTGCATGACGCTTGTCAACATTAAATTCCATTTGCTATTTATTGCTCCATTCATGAAGTTTAATTCTTCTTGTAGCTCTCTGCAAGAATCTGTTAGTAATTTTCCTTTGTATTTTTGCTTCATTAGCAAACATACTTAGATAGCTTCCATTTCCAATGTTACTGTCTCTCATTTATATATATTAAAAACATAATTGGTGCCAGCACACTGAGCCCTGTGGAACTCAGCTAGTCACTTCCCCCCCCCCCATGATGAGTAATTTCCCCTTAGTACTGTTGTCATTTCCCTTTTTTTCTGAGAAAATCCTGTATCCAACAGTACAGGTTGCCTTGGATACCTCCTTGATGGTACAGTTTCCATAAAAGTCTTTAGTATGGTACTCTGTCAAATGCTTTCTTGAAATCTAAATAGATACTGTATTGTCCACTCATCCTTCTCTTTTCTGGATTTTTCCTGCAGCTCTATCACAGTAGTTTAACCCGCGGCGTCCCGGGGACGTACTTCCACGTCCTCACGTTTTGTCACAGCTAATCCCGGGGACGTACTTCAACGTCCTGCAATTGCAAGGTTCATAATTTCCACAATTTTCAATTTTCGCGAGTCATTTTTGGTATATATACACGTGACACCTTCCTCAACAAGATGCCAGGCAGAGACAATGCCTTACCCAGCATGACCTCCTCCCCCCCCCCTGCATGCCATTGTCTCAGCAATTCACCTGTTATCAGTGACCTGGCCAGTATAGCCATGTCATGCCACGGTACGAAATTCAGGGCCAGAGTGATACCCCAATCAATGACAATGTGGAGGACAAACTTTACATAGCATTAGAGGAAGAAACAGTTAGAAATGATGATCAGGTAATGTGGCAAAAAAAGGTCAGGTATTAGTGAGTGAAACAATGCTTATAATGCCTATATTACTGCTTGAAAACCAATATACTCTTGTACTACATATAAATTCGTAACAGTAAATAAATAAATACCATTTATGAGTGGTGTGAAATAGTTATCCTCCCATAGAACTCGTTTTCTTTGGTGCCAGCCTGATAGAAAACCCAGTAAGGTAAGGAGGCTCTCCTACCTGTAATGAGTATTTTAAACCTCAGGTGAGCGATTTCTCTATGAATTTTCGATGTTTCTGACCAAAAGCGAAAGTTTTAGCAAAAAAAAAAGGGTCGAAAAATGGTCGGGATTGGGGGGTACCAGTGGTCAAAAAGTGGTCGGGACGGGGCGGGTTAATAGATTAGGAACACATGATTTTCCCTTTCTAAATACTGTGTTCTTCTAGGTGGTTTACCGAAACTTTTTTTATTAGCTTTTTTAGTATCTTTCTTACAACACTGGTCAGTGATACTGCTCAGTAGTTGCGTGGATTCTGTCTATTCCCTTTCCTGAATATGGGAGCAATGTTTGCTTTCTTCCAAGTATCAGGTAGTTTACCTTGGCCTAAGGTTTCCTTGAATATTAAATATAATGGTCTGCGTCACTCTTCTGTACATTCATGTAGCATCCAACCTAAAATTTCGTCAGGACCATGTGCTTTCCCCTTGTCTGATTTACTTGACTCTTCCTGTACTTCTTTTTTTATATTTGTAAATCTGGTAATATATGAGGACATGCATGTTTCATAATTAACATCTCTTTCAAAATTAGTTTCTTTTGAAAAAACTGATTGGAAGTACTTATTTAGTGCTCCACAAATATCTTTCACTTGTGTATAGATGATCCCTTCGTCCGTAATGGACTGCATTTTATCTTTAACTTTGGTTTTGCTTCGGTTGTAGCTGTAAAACAGCTTAGGTTGATCACTGCTTTTATTTATAATGTCCTCCTCAAACTGTCTTTGAGCCTCCCTCCTTATCTTTGTATATTAATTTCTTGCCAGTTTATAGGTGTTTCTCACTATTGTGTGGAGAATGTGAGTGTTTTTAAGTACTTGGGAAGTACGGTGAGTAAAGATGGAAGTTCAGAGGATGAAGTGCTTGAAAGGGTACAACAAGGAAGAAAGGTTGCTGGTTCCTTGAAGGCAGTGATAAGAAACAGGAAAGTGAGCATGGAGGTAAAAAAGCTACTACATGACAGTATTGTGATACCAACTCTAACGTATGGAAGTTAAGCTTGGACCTTGCTGGAGCGACAGAAGTCAAGAGTGAGAGCAGTGGCAATGAGTTATTTGAAAGGAGCATGTGGAGTCACATGGAGAGACACACTGACAAATAAGGAAGTGAAGGAGCGTTGGGGTGTGGATGTGGAAGTGATGGGAAGTGTTAGGAGAAATACACTGAGGTGGTTTGGCCATATGTAGAGGATGGAGAACGAGATACTGACGAGGAGAGTGTATGTGAGTGAAGTGGAGAGGGGAGAGGGAGGGGGAGGCCAAGGATGAGGTGGAGGGATGGAGTGGAGAGGTATATAATAGAGTGGGGTGTGAGCTGGAAGCAGGGCAATGAAATGGCAGGGGACAGGGCGACATGGAGGCGATTTGTTTGCGGCCACCCCTTACGGGATTAAGGCGTCTGGCAATTGATAGGTAGACTATTGTGTCTGTATCTATTCCACAGCAAATCACTTTTTTCTTTAGATTTTTTATATTCTGTATTAAACCATTTCTTTATTTTCATTTCTGTTTCTTTGTGCTGAGGGATGTAAGTTTGGACTCCTATTTCATATAAATCACAGAATATTCTGTATATAACATATAAATCTTGTCAGCTTAGCTCCTTTTTCTAATCTTTCTAAGTACTTCTTCACGTCATGATAGTTTCCCATTTTGCAGTTTAGACTCTTTTTGTAAATCTCATTACTGGTAACTGTCATATGCAATCCTGAAGTTACAATTTAATACTGCTGGTCGCTTTTGCCGATTTTTTTTTTTTTTTATGTGACTGACTCTGGGCATAGGCTTCACAGCCTGCTTTCAAGGCCCAGTAGTCCTCCTACGTACTGTACACCTTTACATGTCACCATTTCGGCGCTAACACCCACCGTCCATATTGAATACATGCTAGGGCTGTCTCATACTTTGGAAGGTGATATATTGCCAATATCATTTTCTTGCCTAGTAAATGTAAGATCTTGTACTGATGGATCATCAAGTCGTCTTTTTCTGGTGTTCTCCTTTATATGCTGTGATAGGAAAAACTCCTGCACAAGATACAGGTACTTTTGATCCCAACAGCTTTCATGGCTTCTTACATCTAGAGTATTCCAATTTATATTTATATTGAAATCTCCATTTATTATAATTCTTTCATATTTCTCTTCCATTCTATGTAGCAGTGTTCTTAAACTCAGGATTGTACTTTCTGCCAGGTCTTCATATTGGCCTTTTTCCCCAAGTGTTTGTTTTGAGTGAAATGTATAAATTTGGCTCAATTAATTTCCATTCAGATGTGTTAATTTCCAATGCAATGAGTTCTGCTTGTGAGGGTATATCTAGTTTTATTTCTTTGACTAGTAGATTTTTTTTGTTAGTATTGTTATATCTAGTTTTATTTCTTTGACTAGTAGATTTTTTTTTTTAGTATTGTTATTCCTCTTCCTTTTCTTAAATTTCTGTCTCTTTTCCATATATTGTATTCCTCTAAGTTTAGGGTATCGTTTGATATCCTTGGAGTAAATTTTGTTTTAGTTAGGGAAAGAATACGTGGTTCCTCTTCTTCAGCATACTCTTTCATTTCTAATGATTTAAACACCATTCCATCTACATTTGAGAACATCAACTTAATCATCTTGTTTACATACTTGTCATAGCTTGAGTCTACTACCTTCCTTCTTTTAATTCCCTGTTGGTTATATACCACTTTTGTACATGCAATCCAGTTACTTTGTAAAAAAAAAAAAATTACTCTTCTCTTCCTCTGATCTTTCCTCGTTCTTTGTTTTTGGTTCCTCCCACTTTTCCTTTAGTATTCCTAATTCCTTTTGAGTTAGGCATCTTTTTATCATCTATCTATCTATCTATTGCCAGACGCCTCAATCCCGTTTGGGGTGGCCACAAACAAATCGCCTCCAAGTCGCCCTGTCCCCCGCCATCTCACTGCCCTGCTCCCAACTCACACCCCCCTCTCTCATATACCTCTCCACCCCATCCCTCCATCTCATCCTCGGCCTCCCCCTCCCTCTTCCCCCATCCACCTCACTCACATACACTCTCTTCGTCAGTCTTTCACCCTCCATCCTCTCCACATGGCCAAACCACCTCAGTGTGTTCCTCATAACGCTTCCTATCACATCCACATCAACATCACAACGCTCCTTTATATCCTCATTCGTCAGCCTGTCTCTCCATGTGACTCCACAGGCTCCTCTTAAATAACTCATTTCCACTGCTCTCACTCTTGACTTGTGTCCTTCCAGCAACGTCCAAGGTTCACTTTTATCATACTTTCTTAAATTTCTCTTTTTTCAAGAGGTTATTTGCAGTTTTTAGTATTTCCTCCACAGTGATCACACTCTGGAAAGTTACTTTCAGAGGCCTTGACTTATTTCTGTCATATATCCCTAGCCTTTTGTGTTCCTCTATGTCTTTATCACAGATTTTCCCTGTTATTTCCTTCAATATGCTCTTTATATTTGCCATCTCCTTTTTGTCTCTTTGGATTTAGTTTTTTGTTTCTTCTTCATTTATACCAGTGATTACTATAGATTTGTTGATATCTGCTGAATCTTTGACAAGTTTGGGGTTGTTTTTGATGATTACTTTCACCTCCTTTCTAATGCTATTTACTTCGACTCTTGTTTCTAAGTCAATCCTTAGTTTCACCATATCAGGATATGTATTTTCCACATCAACTTTGTAACTTTGCACCACTTCGTTCACCTTGATTATCTTCTCTTCAATATCACTGCTTTGAACTGTCAGACAGCCTGCTTGCCTAATTGTCTCTGTATCATTTCTGATTTCCTCCATAATACTCTCATGGTCGACAACTGTACTTGCCATGTCATTAATTTTTCGTCTAAGTGAACCCACCTCAACTGACAGCACATCTATTGTTATGTCTTTTTGTTTAATTCCTTTATTAATTTTTCATATTCTTCCTTCTGCATGCACAATTCCTTCTTATTTTCATCTATTTCACTTTGAAAAGTTTTGTTCAGTTTATTCACTTTCTCTACTGGTTTGTTATTTGTTTCCGTTTCAACCAGTTCTTGGTAGAAATCATCATCCCGTATTCTGCCTTTATCCCTTTTATTAACTCCATCCATATTCGCTTTACTGAAGATGGTGCTTATCTTGTACTACTTAGAAAGATTCTGCTTACGAGTATGCGTCTCCCTGCTACCCTCTGGTGACAGACAACATCCAGCTGATGATGCATTGGTCAGCTGATTCTTGCACTATTTGGATGTATTCTGTTATTTGGACAACACTTTTGTTTAAACTTACTATACAATATTAGAACATCATTTAGTTTAACCTCGTACAAAGCTTGACTCAAAAAGATACTATTTAGGTATGGCCAGTTGTGGCCAAGGGTGGCCAGCCTGGGGCGAGGAGACAGATGTGTTGTCTCTGGCGTTGCCTGTGTGTGTGTGTGTGTGTGTGTGTGTGTGTGTGTGTGTGTGTGTGTGTTGTCCACACACGTACAAATTAGGTGGAACTTTATAATGTGTACGTGTGTGGACACGTAGACACGCGTACCCACACGTACACAATATAAAGTTGCACCTAATGTGTACGTGTATGCCCATACATTAGGTGCAACTTTATACTGTGTATCATTTCTATATAGCTATCTACCTGTGTATGTGACAATGTGTATTACATTTAGAGTGTATACATATATGTATATATATGTCTCCCTGTATATGTATATATGGATAGCATATATATGTGCACGAGGCATATGTATATGTATGCATGTCTGTACACAAACCCATATCTTTTTATACGCACACCTATCCTGTATACACAGTATGTCTATGG
The DNA here is from genome assembly GCF_032717465.1 of Coenobita brevimanus. Lineage (NCBI taxonomy): Eukaryota > Metazoa > Arthropoda > Malacostraca > Decapoda > Coenobitidae > Coenobita > Coenobita brevimanus. The sequence continues at coordinate 31,496,403 of NC_137019.1, forward strand.
ATACATGTGCATGAATATATACATATATGTATAGATATATACGTATATGTATGTGTGCATATGTGCCTCTCTCTGCATATGTATGTACATAAGTGTGTGTAGTATCCCATTGCCCATTCCTAAACTTGCATTCCAAGTTATTACAATTTGTACTATGTATGTGTCATTGTATCTCTTTGTTCATTACTGTGCTTGTATTGCTTATTACTTCTAAACCTTTTATGCCAAATATGCGTAATGTAACCCTGCTTGGCCTTCAGTGACAGTGTTCCCCAGAGTGTTGAGGCCTGTGCTGAATGGTAATAATGATAATAAAAACAAAACTTATGTTTCCTCCTTTCATTTTTTCTTAAATCACTTGTTGTTTGTGTGTAGTTATTATATACAGGCACTTCTACACACTATTTGCAATTTCATTTGCAAGCATCACTGTCGTAAGATTTCCGAAGGCCTCACTCCCGCACGGTTTTCCACAGTCATAATCTACATTTCTACTGAGATGACACTGACTGAGGTAGTAACCACCCGTCACCATCGGGATGAATATTGAACAAACCACTTTGTCTTTCATAAAAACACATCACTCTCGTCACTATCGTAAATATTTCATAAACGTCAATATCGTATATAAAACACAAACGTCACTATTGTAAATGTTTCACCAATCACTTTCCCTTTCGGGAAAACACAACACTCGTCACTGTGGTAGTAATTTCATAAATGTCACTGTTGTGAATAGTATACAAATATTACAAGCGTAAATATTTCACAAACTTCAATATCATCAATACTAGACAAGCATAATGGTCATAATTTTTTCACAAAAGTCACTGTCGTAGATATAACACAAACGTCATTACCATATTGTTACGTTCCCATCCCACACTGCCACAGGCTCCAACAGCAGTAGTTCAGTACAGGATGGATGTTGCCCAGTGAGTTGTTCTTCCTATGGTCAGCCTTTCGGTGTGCAACAATGAGATCAGCTCAGGGGTTGTAAATAAACACTGGCTTCTTAAGTCCATGGTCTTTATTTTCCAAATAATTACATTTAATGCTTGCCAACTTCACTTCACTGTTTTCAAATGTACCAGAGCTATGCAGTCTACACTGGCACTGAACTGACACTGAACTAAACTCGAACTGAACTGAAACTCCTCTAGTCCCTTTCCCATCCTTATATAAGCTCCATATGCACTAGAATAATCCAGTACTGTACATTCTCGGGAAAGCAACAGTTTCAACTCAAAGACATCCAAAATATCCAGCGTTTTCATACATAACGCTCCAAATGGTTTAGAAACTCTTGTAGGGTTTGCTACTCCCCATGCACCACCTGGGTACAATGCCTTTTACTCAGTGCCAACCCAGGGTCCTGTTGGGGGTAGTGCTGTTTTGGTGTGAGCTGACATCCCTCATCAGCCAGTCCACCTTCAGTCTAACCTCCAATGTGTTGCGGTGCAGTTATATACCCACCGTTGGTATACAGTTTGTTTCATTTATTTACCCCCCAACACAGCAGTCGGTAGGGTGGAACTTGAGAACCTTCTTGGCCAGTTACCTACGTCCTTTCTTCTCTTGGGGGACTTTAATTGTCGCCACCCTTTGTGGGGCGACTGTCTTGTTAACCAACGTGGGAGTTTGTTGAAATTCTTATTGGAGGATGAGGATCTTATCCTGTTCAATACTGGGGCGTTTACACATTTTCATCCCCAAACGGGCTCATTTCCTGCTATTGACATCTCTATCTACTCTTCTGACTGTCTTCTGGACTTTACCTGGGAGGTTCTGGGGGATCTCCATGGAGGTGATAATTTTTCCATCCTCCTTACTGCAGCGATATCAAGTCCCTGTTCCCGTCTACCGAGGTGGAGATGGGATAAGGCAGATTGGTTCCTCTTCTCTTCTCTGATTTCTGTTAATGTCTCAGTTGAAGACTTTCCACATATTGATGAGGGTGTTTCGTCTTTACCTCCGTTCTGCATTCTGCTGCCCTTCATGCTGTTCCTAAAACCTCTGGCATGTATAACTATCGACCTGTCCCATGGTGGAATGAGGATTGAGTGTTGCTGTACGTGCTAAGAAGTTAGCATTCTCCCATTATCGTAGATGCAGGACAGAGCATAATCTTGTCGAGTTCAGAAGGGCGCAGGCTAAGGCTTGTTGGGTACTGAAACAAGCTAGGCGGGACTCTTGGATGGTTTATGTGTCATCTGTAAACTCAAAGATGCCAGCGACTCAGGTGTGGAAGTGGGTGCGAAAGATTTCAGGAAAATTCACTCAAAGCAGGTCCCCTGTGCTGATGTCTAGTGGTGAGACAGTTGGTGACCCTGCAGCTGTGGCCGATATTTTTGCGTCTCCCTTTGCGGCAGTCACAGAAATACTAGATCACCAATTTTTGCCAGACAATGGGAGATAGAGGAGGCAAGGGTGCTGGATTTCCGTTTGGAGAATGTAGAGTCCTACAACCTCCATTTCTCTTATCATGAGCTCCAATCTGCCCTTTCCCTCTATCATGACACCTCACCAGGGCCAGATGATATTCCCTATGCAATGCTTCGGAACCTGAATAATGAAGCAGTGTCTTTTCTCCTCAACTTTTTTATTAGAATCTGGAAGGAATCTCCTCTTCCCTCCTCTTTGCATGAGGCTATTGTCCTGCCATTCCAGAAGCCGGGGAAAACAGGTTACCGTCCTCTGGAGTATCGGCCAATAGCCTTAACATCTTGCCTGTGTAAATTATTTGAGAAAATGGTTAACATGCGCCTAATGTATTTCATAGAAAGAATTGAATGTCTTTCTCCGTGTCAGTCTGGTTTTCAAAAATATCGCTCGACAACAGATGCACTGGTCCGTCTTTAGGCTGCAGCTGGTGATGCTTTTGCTACGCAACAGCATCTGGTGTGCACTTTCTTTGATCTAGAAAAGGCATATGATACTACATGGTGGTTTGGTATCTTCCAATGACTCCATTCTTTAGGTTTATGTGGCAGGCTGCCCCTATTTATAATAATTTTTCTTTTGCGTGACCACTCATTCAGGGTTAGGGTTCATGTTACCCTGTCTCCTTCGTACCCTCAGGAGGAAGTGGTGCCTCAAGGAAGTGTCCTCAGTGTGACCCTTTTCGCTGTAGCTTTGGACGGTATTGTGTCCTCAGTTCCAGAAAGGGTGTCAGCTTCACTGTATGTTGATGATTTGGCTCTATGGTATGCTGCTTCCCGAATGCCCGTGGCTGAACGTCGTATGCAGCTGGCTCTAGGCAGGGTCTCTCGGTGGGCCACCATGCATGGCTTCTGTTTCTCCCCAACAAAGATGGTGGCCTTGCATTTCTGCCGCTTGAGAGGTATTCACCCAGACCCAGACCTCCAGCTGTATGGCCACAGGGTGTGATGTGTGGATGAGACAAAGTTTTTTGGCCTTAGTTTTGACAGGAGACTGACGTGGTTACCTCATATTTGTTCATTGCGACTGTCATGTCTCCGTCCCCTGTCACTCCTACGGACCCTATCTCACTTGTCTTGGGGTGCTGACAGAACCATCCTCCTCCGACTTTACCGTGTCTTAGTAAGGAGCAAATTGGACTATGGGTGTGTGATGTACTTTTCTGCTACTGAGACACTGCTGCTACCACTTTATTCAGTCAACCATGCTGGGATTCGTCTATTGACTGGGGTTTTCCAGTCATCCCCAGGTGAAAGTCTATTGGTTGATGCAAACAAACTGCCACTGGATCTCAGTCGGCATTCCTTGATTGTACAGTGTTGGCGCCATCTTCCAGCGTCACTAAGTTGTAAGGCTGTCTATAAGGATGCTCTTTTCTCCTTTTATGACACTCACCCTCATTATCCACACCCGTTTGGGTACAGAGTGAGGGCTGCCATGGAGGAGTTGGGTGTCCAGTCCTCCCCTGTTTGCCCTATGCATGTCCCCTGAGTGGCTCCCTGGCTTCTCCCAGAGGTACAACCATGTGATTACTTCCTTGAGAAGAAGGCCTCTCTTTTCTCACAGGCAGCTTTGTCTTATTTTTTACAACATGCCTCTTCTCACAGTGACTTGATCCTTGTATCTGCTGATGGCTCCAAATCCCGTGTAGGAACAGGCTTTGGTGTCATTTTTCGTGATTTTAGTCGTGGTGGGAGTCTTCCTTCTTCTGCATCTGTTTTTACTGCGGAACTTAATGCCATTTTAATTGCAGATGAATTGATTTTTAGTTTTCCTCCAGCTACGTTTACCATTTTTAGTGACTCAGCCAGTGCTCTACAAGCTTTGTCTCATGGCTTCCCATCACATCCCCTGGTTTTGTCTGTCTTGGAGTGGCTCTACTTATTATGTAGGTGAGGATACTCTGTACAACTGTGCTGGGTCCCTGCACATGTGGGGGTCGTGGGCAATGAGCGTGTTGACTCTTTAGCTAGAGCTGGTGCCTCTTACTCTTCCTCTCTTCAATACCGTGTCCCATCCGAGGATTTATGTGCAGCCACTGTGGAGGCTGTCCGTTTCTGATGGGAGAGGAGATGGGATGCAGTAGGGGCAAACAAACTCCGCAGCATTCGTCAGAACCTGGACTATGGGGAGTATGTGGGACTGTCCCAACAGCGGGAAACAGCTTTGACCCGTCTCCGGATTGGCCACACTAGGCTGACCCATGGTTTTTTAATGGAGAGAGCGCCCCCTCCCTATTGTGATGACTGTTTGGTTCCTTTGACTCTGCGGCATCTTCTTGTCGAACATCACAGTCTTGGGTACCTTCGTCGGCGGTACCTTTCTGGGTGCTGAGCTGGCAATGAATCGTACCTTCTCTCCTCAGTCCTTGGGGAAGAGGCTTGTGCTAGGTTCTGGCCTTCTCCACAAGCTGTAGGGCTTTACCATATTTTAATTTGTGTTTTAATAATAATGTTCTAGATTTATCCTCTATCATTCCACCATGTTTTTAGTTATGATTGTTTCTTTTATACTGTTGGTTTGTTTTATTCATCGTTTTTCTCTTTGCTTTTTATCATTTTTTATATATTTTGACTTTCTTTTAATGCCTGTGTTCTGCGGCATATGACCTCTGCTGTTGCGCCATCATGTCACATTTTCTTTCATTCATTCATTCATTCCAAATGGTTTAGCATACAAACTGATATAAAATTACATGATTAAACAATCATGTAAATAAAACATTACAAGGAAAAAGAGCAAAAAAAAAAAAAAAAATCTACAACTTACAAAACACCTCTGCTCAAAAATAGCAGGCTAACTGGCAACTCTGACACATAACTGCAAAATACGATAAATAATGAGAACCTTCCAGTGCTTCCTATCTAGCAAATCCTGCTACTCCACACTGCCCTCTCCTTAGTCCTTCGTCATCCTGACAAAACTACAGAATGTATATAAACATAATTATCTTTAACCCATGGATTGCGCAATTACCTTTTTTTTTTTTTTTATCCCACCCAGTGGGGTGCAAAAAATGAAAACAATAAAAATTTTCTTTTTCTTTTTCTTTATTATAAACTTGAAGACAAACATCCAGGGCATCATCTGGTAAAAAAAAATAAAAACTCTCTTTCCATCCTTCATAGGGCCATATGTATGTTTGCAAAGGGGAGTAATGAAAAAATTTAAAAATATTTTAAAAATTTAGTTTTTGTTTATTACAAACTTGACAATAAACATCCAGGGCATGATCTGTTAAAAAAAAAAAAAAAGGAATCTCGCTCTCTCTCTCTCTTTCTCTCCGTCTTTGTGTAGCATCATGAGCATTTTTGCAAAGGGGCGGAGTAGTTAGCGGTGATGCATGGCCAGCACAGCCTTAGCTGTGGCTCACAACGTGACGCTTCTCAGCCTGAGCTTTGGCTCGCAGGCAATGGGTTAATCTAAACTAAACTTTTAATTATACAAAATCCTTCAACTTATCAGGTCTTCTCATACGCCGCTTCCGACAACATCCCTGATCCTCTGCACAGTCCAGTCCAACTGGAATGTCTTGGTCCTCTTCTTCATGCAATTCTTCTTTTGGGACACTGTCACCATCCTCTTGTACCTCAGCTCTGTGGTCCTCCTCAACATCCCCGGCTGGGGTTGAGCAAGATTCCTCGGAGATGTCCCAGCTGTACTGTTTCGGCCTACGGTACTGCCACAGATAATTCACGTGTACCACCTTTGGGTGAGATTTCCTGCCTCCCCGAATGTGGTACGCTACTTCTAATAGGCTGTCCAACACAGTGTAATACCCGTCCCACAGGCTCTACAGCTTCGGTGACTGTCCCTTCTTCCACTGAGGATTGTATTGCCAAACTTTGTCACAATCTTTGAAGCTCACCTCACATGTTTTAGCATCAAACTTGCATTTCATCACCTCTTCTGAAAACTTTAGAGCTCCTTGCACTTGATGATGCACCTCAGCCAGCCTTTCCTGAAGAGGTTTTGCATAGCTGGAGGTGTCTGTAGCAGCTCTCCACCAGGTGGTGTTCCCATTAACTAGTCAACGGGTAAACATAACTCGTGGCCCAGCATCAGTTTTGCAGGGGTGTAGCTGGTAGACTCGTGGGATGCAGTCCAATATGCCATCAGCAACACAGGTAATTTCTGGTCCCATTTTGTTTGTCCCTGTATGCTGTACTTGGCCAGTTCTTGTCCAAGGGTCCAGTTGAATTTCTCCACCATCCCATCTGACTGTAGCTTTAGTGAGGTCGTCCTGGTCTTCTTGATTCCCAGTAACTTGCAACACTCATGGAACACAGCTGACTCAAAGTTTCTACCCTGGTCTGAATATAGCTCATGTGACATCCCAGAACGACAGAAAAACTGGTCAACCAACACCTGCACAACAGTCACAGCCTCTTGATTGGGGATGGCATAGGCTTCTGACCACTTTGTGATGTAGTCCATGGTGGCACATACCAGTTTCGTCTTTCAGCGAGTGGCAGAGGTCCAGCAATGTCCAGTGCATCTCTTTCCATCAGTGCACCCACTTGGTGCAGTTGGAGAGGAGTGCAACCATGTTTCTTGGGTACCTTCTTGGCATAACATACATCACAGGACCGACACCACACTTCAACATCGTGATGCATTCCTGTCCAATAGAACCCCTGTCACAGCCAACTTAGAGTTTTCTTCGCTCCCAGCTGCCCACTAGTGACTTGGTTATGGGACTTATCCAAGATCTCAGACCTCATTTTCATCAGAACCACCAGTTGCCAGTACTTGCTGAGGCCATTGGGTATCTCCAGTAGTCCGTTGTTCAAATGAAGAAGATCCCACTGACTCCCATAGCTCCTGGTCACAGGGCTGAACCAGGAAACCTCTTCCCAATATGGTCGCACTGTACTCCGCTGAAGCCATTCTAGCACTGGTTGTAAATCTGCATCCTCCATCTGCATCATCTTCAGGTCTTTTTCAGCTGACGCTGGCCCTCTCACTGCAGTACGGCTACATTTCTTGCTATGATCTTGTTTCTTACTAGGCTGCTAGCACTCAGGCAGTCAGCATTGCCATGTACCCACCCAGGACGGCACTGCACCTCATAATTGTGCTGGTCCAACTTACCAAGCCAGCATGCCAGTTGTCCTTCCTGATTCTTTAACGTTTTCACCCAATTGAATTCCCCATGGTCTGTCCTGATGAAAAAGAATCCATACAAGTAGGGATGGAAGAAATCAAAGGTCTTCATAACTGTCAAGAGCTCCTTGATGCAGTAGTTCTGCTCCAGTGGGCTGAGCTTCTTGCTGTAATATGCCACCACATACTCTTTTCCATCCTTCTTCGGCAACAGGACTCCACCAATACCATGGTCACTTGCGTCACAGTCCAGGATAAATGGCTGACTCCAATCTGGGTATGGCGCCACTGGAGAGCCTGCCAACGCATGCTTGAGTTCATTGAAGGTTTTCTGAGTCACTGCTGTTCACACAAACTTCTGCCTCTTCCCTAGCAACTTGTGCAGAGATGCAGATATCATTGCAAAGTCCTTGACAAAACGCCGATAGTAGGTGCACAAGCCCAGGAAACTACGCGGTTCCTTCTCATAAGGTGGAACCAGCCAGTTTTCCAAAGCTGCCACCTTCTCTAGATCAATACGGATGCTGCCATCGCCTACAATGTATCCCAGGTGCTTCACTTCCTTCTGGAACAAGTAGCACTTCTTGGGGTTCAGCTTGCGGTGCACTGGTCAGATCCTGTTGAGCACCTCTAACAGCCTTTCTAATTCCTGGTCAAAAGTCCGTCCAAATACAATTACATCGCCCAGATAGATGCGAGCTGTCTGCCAGTGCAGGCCTTCCAGTACACGATCCATAAGATGCCCAAAAGTAGCTGGGACATTGCCTAGACCGAATAGCATCACTTTAAACTGCAATAAACCCCGCCCGTATGAAAAGGTTTTCTCCTTGTCCTCTGCAACCTTGACCTAGTGGTATCTTGCTTTCATATCTAGGGTGGAGAACTACTTGGCACCTGAAAGAGTATCCAACATGTCATCAGTCCTTGTCAAGGGGCATGCATCCTTCACTGTCACTTCATTCAAGGCTGGATAATCCACACAGAACTTTACTGAGCCATCCTTCTTCCTTACCAGAACCACTGTTGATGCCCATGGATTGCTGGACTTTTCTATCTCTCCTTGATGTTGGAAATTCTCCATCACCTTCTCCATTTCTTACCACTGGGCTGGCATCATCCTTTGCACTGATTGTTTAATCAGGCAGTGACCCCCAGTGTCTATACAATGCTTCACCAGATCAGTGTTGCCCACGTCTAGGTGTCCGGTGGAAAAGACATCAACAAACTTTGTTATCAGCTGCCTCAATTTCAGCACTTGTGAGCCATCCAGACAATAGCAACTCCTTGAAAACAGGTCTTGTATGTGATCTGGCAGATACCAATCTTCTCGACTACACTCCTTTTACAGGCCTTCCTCTGATGCCACTTAGGGCCCACCACCTGGCACGGTCCCACAGTTTCTCCCTCGTTGATCTTTTGTGGCTCAAGGGAGAAATTGGCCACCACAACCAGCACTTCACCTGCACATGTTTCCACCAAAGTTCTCCGCACCATCACTCTGGCCTTCGTCTTGCACCATACATCAGGCTCCACTATCCCTAGACAGCTGTCAAAGGTCCCACTCACCTTGCACTGGAGCAATAGTTTCGATCTTGGGGGTATCACTGTAGTGCGGAACTCCCTCACGTCACTACCAGAACTGGTATGTCTCACTGCCATGATGGGAATCGACTTTCCTCGAACCTTCATCTTCATGGATCACAAGTCCGGAACACATCCCATGGACATCAAAATGTCTAGGCCAAGAATGCAAGGATCCTCCATATTGGCCACAGAGACTGGAAGCATAGCCTCTTGCCCTGCCACTTCAATCCTGACATCCAGGGGTCCTCCGGACATCCAGGGGTCCCCTCAATTCTGTGCCATGCCCAGTTATGTCAAAGTTGTTCTGATTGATTTATGCAAATAATTAAAAACTGGCGGCGCAACTGCCAGGGTCATACGCCGCCGGATGACAAAGTAAAAGACACAGCAAAATAAGAAGTGCCTATTCAAAATAAAGTTAATATCTGTTAGTAGGAATAATACACTGAAAATAATAATAGAACAGTTAATAAAATAACAGTTACCTATAAAAGTGGAAGGAGGCCCACCTCCTGAAGAAAACTAAAAACATCAGTAAAATCGCCAGAGGCTTCACCAAGCATCGAGGACAAACAGTAGGCACCATCTGCCCCGTTAGGCCTATTTAGGAGTCTCTGACGTAGGTCCCCCAGACTCGGACACTCGACCAGCAAGTGATGGACAGTAAGGGGAACAAGGCAGTCATCACAGTACGGTTGAGTCTCACCACACATGAAGAACCCATGTGTAAGCCACGAATGCCCAATGCGAAGCTAGCAAGAGCCATCTCCAATCGCCGAGACATAGAGAGAAGAACCCTTGGCACAACTGCTCTCAGAAAGATTTCTTTTAGTTTATTGTGAGAAACAACATCCCAGTGTCTCTGCCAAGACGTATGAATTGCATACCACAAGTAAGGTGTTACATCAGAAGCAGGAAGTGGGTAGTCGGTTGGGGGCTGTTGAGAAGATGGAGCTTTAGCTACAGTATCGCCCTCTCATTGCCCACCACACCAACATGTGCAGGAACCCAATAGAAGTCTACACTGTGGCCACGACGGCCAAGAAGAAAAAGCCACTCTAAAATTGATAAAACCAATGGATGGGATGTATTAAAAGACTCCAGTGCAGACAAAGCACTACGCGAGTCACTAAATATCACAAAAACGGATTGAGAGAGAGTAAAGATGATTTTAAGAGCATGTAAAATTGCAGTCAGTTCCGCTGTATATACTGAAGTAATGCCAGGAAGGCTACCGCCCCTACTAAAGGAAGGGAAGACAACACCAAATCCTACTCCAATATCAGTCTTAGACTCGTAAGTATAGACGGGGACAGAACCCTCATGAGGGGAGGCATGTTCTAAAAAGAGAGAGAGGGATACCTGAGAGGGAAGTGAGCCCTTTTTTTCAACAATGGACCTACAGAATGTCACACGAGGGAGTAGCCAAGAACCCATCCTTGGGATCCGATGTGGACAAATTGCCAGTCTCGGAACAGAGAGGGCTAACATAACAGACCGGACCCTGTAACCAAATGGCTTTGGGAAATTAGGACGGGTGTCAAAAACAGAAGATCGGGAATCCTGAGAGACGATGGCACAAGAAATTGAGTCTGGAATGCGGTGAAGACAATACCAACACCTCATCATTAGCAATTGACGTCGCAAATCCAAGGGGAGTACACCAGCATCCACCAACAAACTTGGAATTGGGGATGATCTGAATGCCCTGGTTGCCAGACATACACCAGCATGATGCACAGAATATAACAACCGGAGATGGGCATCTTTGCAGAGGAGTAGACCTCACACCCATATTCAAGTTTAGGAAGAATAAGAGACCTATGCAAGAGGAGGAGGGTCTGACGGTCAACACCCCAAGAGGTATGAACTAAAACCCTAAAGAGACTCAAAGCTTTAAGACAAGCCACCTTAACAGAATGAATATGAGGAACACAGGTTAGTCATCTATCAAACAGAAGACCCAGAAACCGTGTCTTTTCCACACAGGGTATTCTCCTACCACAGAGATACAAGTCAGGGTCTGGGTGAACCCCTCGAAGACAACAAAAATGCACAGCCAAAGTCTTCGTTGAAGAAAAATGGAAACCACGATTTTCTGCCCAGTCAGAAATTCGATTGAGAGCCAGCTGCAACTTCCTGTCAATCAGAGACATTCTAGACACGGTGAAGGAAATTGAGAGATCATCGACATATAGTGATCCTTATACACCGTCAGGAAGTACACTGATGACGCTTTTAATGGCTACGGCAAACAGAGTAACACTAAGGATACTCCCCTGTGGTACTCCATCTTCTAGTCCTCAGGCATTAGAAGGCACTCCTCCCACTTGCACCCTTATAATTCGGTTAGATAAAAACTGTTGAATAAAAATAGGCAAGCGCCCACGAAGACCAAACTCATGAAGAGAGAGTAAAATACCATGACGCCAGGCAGTGTCATATGCCTTCTCCAGATCGAAGAAGACCGTGACCTGGTGTTGGTTAGTGGAGAAAGCCTCACAGACAGAAGATTCGAAGGACAGCAGTGCATCAGAGGTAGATAGCATTTTTCGAAAACCAAACTGGGCAGGGGATAAGAAGTCACCTCTCTCCAAAAACCACACAAGCCTAAAATTCACCATCTTTTCCAGAACGTTACATATACATGACGTTAGAGAAATAGGCCGATAATTCGTTGCTTGTAGGTGGTCCTTGTCTGGTTTGAGGATGGGGATAACCACAGCAACACCCCAACTAGCCGAAAACTCCCCAGAACACCAGATCTTATTAAACAGTGAAAGCAAAAACAAAAGGGACTCATCAGACAGATGACGTAAAAAAGCATTAGGAATATCATCATAACCAGGAGACGAGTCATGGCACTGCGATAGAGCTGCCTGGAGTTCAGAAATTGAAAATGGAACATTGTAAGGCTCTCCCCCAGCAGAGGCAAAACTGAGATCACGAGACTCTAGGGCCGACAGTGGCAAGGTGAAGGTGTATCCGCATCCTTCTGTGACACACTGGCAAAATGATCAGCAAGAAACTGCAACAAGAAAAGGTTCAGCCACAGTTCCACCTGCTGCAGATAAAACGGGAGGCGAGGGAGCAGTAAATTTCCCTGAAGTTTTTCTTACCCGGTTCCACACCTGGGTGATGGAAGTCCTCGAACTGATGGAGGAATCATAACTCTTCCAGGATGAACGCCTGGCCTCCTTTAGAACCCGCCTCATATGAGCTCGTGCCCTCTGATATGCCACCAAATACTGAGGATCCCCTCGGTGACGACAAAGTCGAGAGAAGTCTACTCGTTTGGTTCTCACTGCGGAACTACACTCAGAGTTCCACCAAGGAACCAGACGTTTAGGAAATTGACCCTTCGTTCTTGTAATACTTAAAAGGGCTGCTGAGTGCAACAAGTCATTGAAATATGACACTGCCTCAGTAAGACAGCCAAACTCATTGACAGAAAGGGAAGTGGAAATTAATTCCCTGAATCGTGGCCAATCAGCCTTATCCAGAAACCAGCGAGGAAGGTGTGGCTGAGGTGCACCTGCACTAGCAGTTAAAAGTAAGGGAAAATGGTCACTGCCATAGAGGTCTGGTAATACATCCCAGGTAAAATCTAAAACTGCAACTGCTGAGCACAAAGACAAATCAATGGCAGTAAAAGTTCCAGTCTGGCTATGGAAATAAGTCATTTTATCAGCATTGAAAATGCCCAATCCCTCATCTTCTACTAAAGAGGCCAGCATGACACCCTGAGGGTTGGCCTCACAGTTTCCCCATACTGGATGGTGTCCATTCATATCTCCCAGTAACAAAAAGGGAGAAGGAAGGCCACGAATAAGGTGTTCCAGATCCGCCCTTTCAACAATAGCACTAGGGGGAAGATCAAGACTGCAAACTGTATACTGCCGACGTAAAAACATCCGGACAGCTACAGCCTGCAGGGGAGTAGAGATGTCCAGATGACTGTATGGAATATCCCAGCGAAGGAAGATAGCAGCACCTCCATGACGACCTTGACCCGGAACAGGATCAGAATAAAAGGCATGGCAGCCAGAAGGACCAGAAGCAACAGCATCACCTACCATGGTCTCCTGGATGCACATGCACAGAGAAGTAAATTGAGAAACAAGATGACACAGTTCCTCATAGATAGCACGTAAACCCCGACAGTTCCACTGGATGATAGAACCCATAATGGAGGAATGATGATTAAGTGCGGGACTGTACACCTGACAAGCAAGCGGGTCTGGATTGATGCTTATGAAGGCCCTTCGCAGGGGCCTGCCTAGCTCCAGAAACCCGCACCCTCTGTCGAACATCTGTGGGCAAACGAGAGGACGAGGAAGGAAGTTTTACAACACTCCTTCTTGAGTGAGCATACCAGTTTGTTTGGAAGGTGGCTTGGGGGGCGCATTTGGAGGTGTGGGACAGCCAGTGCCCCCACCAGAAGTCCCAGAAGTGGAAGTAGAGTCCACAGGACTCGAATCACTTGAGGATGGCATCTTATGCTTTAGATCTGAAGTGCCAACAATTTGTCCAACAACTTCCCCACATGGGGACTGAACCAGAGATGAAGCATCAGCTTCAGCTGTCACCTGGCCAGATTCTCCAGCCTGCGGGGCAGAGGGAACAGGAGAGGGGTCAGCAATAGATTCAACAACAGAGACCTTAGTTGGTCGGTCCCCAGGCTCAGAGAATTCTGATGAACAACGGTAGCGTTTGCTAGGTACAGATGGAGCCTCGGTCACACTGGGTAAGACAGGAGAAGGATTCAGGTCAGCATGGACATCTGCCACAACCACAGAATTGTGCAAGCCATCAGCCACTGAAATGGAGGCAGAAACTGCAAGTTTGGAGGGTGGGCGAGCAACAGTCTTACAAACAGTACTACCCTCGGGGACATCAATCTGTAAATCACTAGTTGAAGGATTGGGGACTGGAATGGGTTGAGGCTGCCTCTCAAACACAGGGCGCCGCACCAACACTCCAGAAAGGACAGTAGCATAAGTAACTCCGGGCTGGAAAAAGTGAGTCTGGGCTCTCTTCTTAGCTTCAGGAAATGAAACCCTCTCAGTTGTTCTAATAGACAAAATCTCTTTTTCCAGGCAGTAACGAGGACAGTTTTTAGAATTTACAGCATAAGGACCCCCACAGTGATAGCATTTAAGGGGTCCTGGACAGTCACTGGTATGACTTGGTCCACCACAGTAGACACATTCACCAGGAAGGCCAGCCTGTGCACGGCGGCAAAAGCGGCTGACATGTCCATATCCCTGGTAGTGGAAACAGTGCTTTGGGGTTGGTATGTATGGTTTCACCGGAAGTGATAGCCAAGCCAACTTCACAGAGGCAGGCAAGGTCAACCTGTCAAATGTTAGGAACAAGGTCAGCATCGGGGTCAAGACACCATCTTCCTTCTTCTGCAGGTGCTCTACATTCACCACACCAGCTGATTGCAGCTCCTCCAACAATAGCGCCTCCGAGTACCGGAGGAGGTCACGACAAAATACTACTCCCTTACACCTGTTAAATGTAGCGTGTGGAATGCACGAAACCTCTATACCAGAAACTGAGGTCAAAGACATCAGCCGGGAACTCTCTTCCGGTGAGGAGACCTCAGTAAGGATGCTTCCATCCCCCTGAGATGAAAGTTTTGGTTCTCTCTTACAGGCCTCTAAAATTGCATGGTATAGCTAAAAAATATCTATCTCTTTCACTGATCCACTCACAGAGGATTTCAGGACTAGATATTTTGTAAAAGACTGCGGCACTGTGTTTTCTGGGGAGAACTCCATAACCAAACCAGCCCGATGGGAGTTCCTCCTAGTCCCAGTTGAAGGCTGGGGAACAAAAGGAAATTCCCCAGGGGCCTGGAAAGCCTCCAGGGTCGCAATAAGAGGAGAGTTCGAAGAATGTCCGGGAGCAGAGCCAGCGTCGGCAACAGAGTTATGAAAATTGTAAGCCATATTTTAGCACAAAAGAACTTCATTCCCCCACCCCTCCACCCTCCACGGAGCCCAACAAAGGTAGGTCGTATGCCAGGGACAACACTACTGGCGACCCCAGAGGTAGCGGGAGAGTATACGCAGGTAACCAACGGGGGACCTTGGTAAGGGTGACTCCAGGACGGTAGAAGCCATCAGGCCCTCCAGTGCCCACTTGACCCTAGCCAACGCATGACCAGCCGATTGACCTGGTTGGGCCCAACCAGGCCACCCGTCTAGCCAGAATAAGGGACCAAAGAGATGTATTGGTAGCTGCAGGGTGCATCGTGCAGCATCGCTCAACCTCCAGGACTCCTGCCTCCCAGCATTACGGGACGCCACGAAGGCAAACACGTGGGGAGGCAACCGTCCCGCCCTAGATGACAAATGGGAAAGGACTAACATCACCAGTAGGCCTTCTCCACCAGTAATGTTGGGGGTGCTTAGTCCACATGGCCAACAAATGCCGAACCCTACAAAGGGAGGCATGCCTCCAAAGTAGGTAGCACTGCCAGCCATGCTTCAAGCCCCGCCACCAGGTCAAGGTGACCCCCTGCACGGGGCACAGTTATTCTGATGACTCAGGTAGATACCGATGGTGTAACACATCAGGCCACACAAAAGTCTGCTCTAAGGCTGAATCAATCACCAGAGAACACCTCTTGCCATCTGTTCATCCCTCCACCTGCATGCTGTCAATTACAGTACTCATGCATTTTCTCAGTGATGGGGCTACTTGTAAAAAGCAGGCTTGTGGTTGCCACTTAACACCAGCCTCCACTAGTTTTAAGCCTCTTTCTGGTCTTCTGCAGCCTTCTTTTTATCTTCTTTTTTCTTCTTCGGACAGTTAGAACTGAAATGTCCCACCTCACCACACGTCCAACGCCCTTTTTCTACAATGATTGTAAATTCCCCTGCACCACTCTGTTCATGTTCTTTCTTCCATTTGTAACAATCCTCCTTTTTGTGTATTGGCTTCCAGCAGAACAAGCAAACTCCTCCGGTCTTCTCCTGTTTCCTATTCCGCTTGTAGCAGTCCTCTTTCCTATGTCCTGGCTTTTCACAGTACCAGAAAATTACTTCAAATTTTCCTGCTTCACATACCTGCCCCATTCTTGCCTTGAATCCCGCACTATGACCTGCCTGAAAAGTGGACATACTGGATCTGACGTAGGACTCAAATTCTAGAGCTCTTGCTAGTGGTTCTTGCATGTTTCTGGATTGTGCCTGCTTCTTGTGCACTTTCAACACTGCGCTCTCAAGAGAATCGATGAACTGGTCCGTCAGATGAACAGCCAACAGGTTAGGTGCTGCTCCAGAGTATGCCTTATATGCCATACTCTCCGGGTCATGAGCAAGCTGCTTTAGGGATTCTCCTCGAGCCCGTACACGGCTCCAGAATCTTGGTCTGTAAACCTCAGTCTAATACATGGTCTCATATCTGTGCTCCAGTACTTCTACTAAGGACTGATAATTGTTCCTCTCCTCTACTGACATCTTGCCCAGAATTTCCACTGTGATACCCTTGAGGCTAGCACCAAGCAGCAGTACCCTCTATTATCTGAACCATTCTGATCTGCAAGTAGTATCTCAAAATGGTATACATCCAAGATATTTTGCTATCAAATTCCTGATGTTTCTTTTTAACTTGACCCCCATTATAGCCATACACTTCATTGATTTGGGGCCTAAAAACTGGGGCATCATACTTAAGCTCAGGACTCAGTACTCCTACATTCAGATCATTCAACCCTGTAATGCTCCCTTTAGATGCTTCGGATACATCAAGACTCACCATAAACTGTCCATTTTATTTTTTATTTTTTTTTCAAATGCTCATTGTACACTAATATTAGGCTCAGCAGTGCAAGAATTCTCTACAGCCTCATTTCTCTTGCTAATTATCTTTAATTGGTCAAGATGCTGTGTGTATATATATATATATATATATATATATATATATATATATATATATATACATACACAGTAAGGCCTTGAAATACAAAAACTCGAAGTACGAATTTCCGATGGTATGAAAGCGATAAATGTAGGACAAATTCCACAATACGAAAATATCTGTCTCGTTGTTACGAAAAATGATACAAGAGGAAATACAAAAAAATCAAAATGGGTTGCGGCGAGAAAACAAACTAACCCCTCTCTGGTAAACACATTTCCGCGCGCTTCCCAGTTGAGTCTCATCCATCCTCTCCTCTCAGCTTTGCTGTACGTTACCCTGTTTTTCGCTGTTCTTCACCTTTTCATATTTTCCCCATGTCAGTGCCCTGCATCATCTCCAGCATCTAGGGAACCAGGTGCAGAGAAGAAACAGCATCGTACTCTTACTTTTGAGAGGAGATTGGAAATAATAAGATGCCACAAGGAGAGGCAGGGAGTCTCGGAGATTGGGCGAGCTTTAGCTCTTGCACCATCAACCGTTGGGACTGTGATGAAGAAAAAAGAAATGTTCAAGAAGATGGCCACCTCCTTCTCTTCATCTTCAGCTGCCTGCCAAGCCATGATGACCTGCAGCTTTTGCATGGACTTAGCACCATATCAACGACACGAATCTCCAGCTGCAGCACAGGTGTGTATTTAACTGTACAGTGTACTAATACTACACTAATTAGTTGTATATTTTATTTTTTTATGTCTGTACAATAGTATAATACTCTATAGGAGGGATAAAGTTTTAGTGTGGGTCCAATGGGGTCCTAGAACGCATCCCCCCCTTTATATATATATTTCAGTTGGGAAATCGTTCCGATATACAAAATTTCGGATTACGGAAGTTTTTTTTGGTCCCTATCCTTTTCGTATTTCGAGGACTCACTGTATATATAGTTGCAAGGAGAGTGGAAAGGTTACAAGAGGATGAGAAAAAGGCAGAGTATAAGAGAGAAGTGGAGGAACGATTGGGCAAATATGAATTGGAGCAGATGGGAGACGTGGAAGGTGTGTGTAGGATGTTTACAGAAGAAATATGTGCAGCGTGTGATGTGGTGTGTGGAAGGAAGAGAAGATGGAGGGGGGTGCAAGGAACACCATGGTGGACTGAAGAGGTGAGACAGGCTGTGGCACAAAAGAAAGCATACAATGAATGGATGAGAAATAGGGGCGTGGAAGAAGTTGAGAGGCGGAAGAGAGAGTTATATGTAGAACGAAAGAGAGAGGTGAAAAGATTAGTAAGAGAGAGTAAGAAGAGAGTGGATGAGAAATTTGGAAGGAATTTGAGTGTAAAGTGGAGGGACTGTAAGAAAATGTTCTGGAAAGAGGTGAAAAGAGTAAGACAGGGTGGAAGTGAAGTTAGCAGGGGAGTGAAAGATAAAAATGGTAGATTACTAGTGGAGAAGGGAGAAAAAGTGAGCAGATGGAGAGAACACTTTAAGGAACTGTTGAACATAGAGCATGGAAGTAATGCGAGTATAAGTGGCTGGGGAATGGCTGGGAGAAGGAGGGAGGTGAGAAGACAGAAAGAAATCAGTAGGATAGAAGTTGTGGAAGCAATAAAGAAAGTTAAATCGGGGAAATCCCCAGGAATTGATGAAGTGTGTGGTGAAATGCTGAAGCATGGGAGAGAGATAATAGTAGAATCGATGTGGAAGATGTGCAGATTGGCCTGGGAGGAAGGTAAAGTCCCGGAGGATTGGAAGTCAGGTATAATTATTCCCTTGTACAAAGGAAAAGGGGAAAAAGAAGTGTGTGGTAATCATAGGGGGATTTGTCTTCTTAGTATAATAGGAAAAGTGTATGGTAGGATACTTATTGACAGAGTTAAAGAAAGAA
The DNA here is from genome assembly GCF_032717465.1 of Coenobita brevimanus. Classification (NCBI taxonomy): domain Eukaryota; kingdom Metazoa; phylum Arthropoda; class Malacostraca; order Decapoda; family Coenobitidae; genus Coenobita; species Coenobita brevimanus. The sequence continues at coordinate 31,515,299 of NC_137019.1, forward strand.
CAGAGAAATTAGTTGGAGAAGAACAGGGAGGCTTTAGGAAGGGAAGAGGTTTTGTAGATCAGATATTCATTATTAGATCTTTAGTGGACAAGTTTCTAGAGAAGGGAAAGAAGTTGTATGCGGCTTTCATGGATTTGTAGAAAGCATATGACAGGGTGGATAGACAAGGATTGTGGAAAGTGTTAAGAATATATGGAGTAGATGGGAAGTTGTTGAATGCTGTGAAGAGTATGTACGATGGTGCGAAAGCTGCAGTGCGTGTGGATGGTGAACTAAGTGAATTTTTCTCTTTCAAAGTTGAGTTGAAACAGGGATGTGTCATGTCTCCATGGTTGTTCAATCTGTACATGGATGGGGTAATAACAGAGGTACAAGGTAGGGTAGTGGATGTTGGAGTGGCCCTGGTGAGAGAGGATAGTGTTTGGAAACTCCCTGTACTGTTGTTTGCAGATGATACTGTGTTGTTGAATGAAGACGAAGGGGAGCTGCAAGGCTTGGTGGATGAGTTTGGGAGTGTGTAAGAAACGGAATCTAAAGGTGAATGTAGGGAAGAGTAAAGTGATGGTCTTTGAGAGAGGTGAAGTCAGTGAATGTACAGCGAGGTTGGATGGTGAGGAATTGAAAAATGTGAGTACGTTTAAGTACTTGGGTAGTGTGATGAGTAAGGATGGAGGTTTGGAGGGTGAAGTGCTTGAAAGGGTACTGCAGGGAAGAAAGGTTGCTGGTTATTTGAAAGCAGTGATAAGAAACAGGGAAGTGAGCATGGAAGTGAAAAAGTTACTACATGACAGTATTATGATACCAACTCTAACGTATGGAAGTGAAGCTTGGACGTTGTTGGAAGGACACAAGTCAAGAGTGAGAGCAGTGGAAATGAGTTATTTAAGTGGAGCCTGTGGAATCACATGGAGAGAGGCTGACAAATGAGGATATAAAGTAGCGTTGTGGTGTGGATGTGGATGTGATAGGAAGCGTTATGAGGAACACACTGAGGTAGTTTGGCCATGTGGAGAGGATGGAGGGTGAAAGACTAACGAAGAGAGTGTATGTGAGTGAGGTGGAGGGGGAAAGAGGGAGGGGGAGGCCGAGGATGAGATGGAGGGATGGGGTGGAGAGGTATATGCGGGAGGGGGGTTTGAGTTGGGAGCAGGGCAGTGAAATGGCGGAGGACAGGGCGACTTGGAGGCGATTTGTTTGTGGCCACGCCAAATGGGATTGAGGCATCTGGCAATATATATATATATATATATATATATATATATATATATATATAAATATGTATATATATATATATATATATATATATATATATATATATATAAATATGTATATATATATATATATATATATATATATATATATATATATATATATATATATATATATACAGGAATCCTTGTACTTTCCGGATGTCCACTTTTTGGACACCCCATTTACCGGATATTGTGGGCCTGGACCTTCGGAACCCAAAGATGGACAAAAAATAAAAAAAATCTCCCCCAAATCCGAATTTCTTCCCACCCCTGATTTGAAATTGCCGCACAGCGCCGAACAGCTGTTACACCATGAACCCTTCTCCCCTTCCATCCTCCTCCTCCCCCCTCCCCTGTCATGGTTGCCATTTGGTATTTTTCATTACCAAATGTAGGCCAATTTGGTAATGAAAAATTCGTTTGGTAATGAATCAGAATAATGCATTACCAAACGGATTTTTCACATGTATGATTATACACAGGATGGAGATGGTGGATTGTCTGCTCTCTCTGATTAATCTGCTAGCTAACATAGCGTGAAAATAATCAACATTCTGTTAATTATAAGGAGAGTGATTACATGTATTTCCACTTGTATATATAATTAGTGAAGAATGAATGCTTCCTTTAAGAATTTCGTAATGAAAATTGAGGAGTTTGGTAATGTGGCCGAGTTCAGATCTGGCAACCCTGTTCCCAGTTACTGTTTAACCTTTGTTCATGGAAGACGTCCATCGTAATCGATGCCGGACGTGCTCGTTTTTTGTGAATAAACAGTGAATTAACTGCAGTACCTCGCCACTAGACCACATGGGAATTTACAGTGTTGTGCAGTGTTATGAAATTAGAAATTAGAGTGCAAAGGATTAACTGTGCTGTGAGTGTGGAGTGCCAAGTGGCGGTTGAAATGGCGATTGAAACTGATGTGATTCAGTTAAGAAGAATGAGCAGTGTTAAACAATTATAACTCACAGTGCAAAGAATTAAGTGTAGCACAACACTGGATTACTGTATGTGCTTCAAGAGCATTCTCTCAACTACCAGAGCCTTAGAGAGTTAGAGTCGGCAGCCATAGACGTGCTGTAAGTACAGTACAGTACCCTGTATGCTGCTAGGCCTAAGTATTTTCCATACTCCCTTCTAATTCCTCATTCTCTGGTTCCTTTTCATTTATTTCATGCATTATGTCCATTATTGGTGTGAATAGGGTCATAAATAGGTTTAAATAAGTACTGTGCATGTCTGGTAGGGAGTTATTTAGGTGGCTTTCAAAGTTAGGCTGGGTTAGGGCCCATAAGTACCGGTCCAGCAGTCAGAGGTCCACTTTCCAGATGGGACCACTTTCCGGACATGCCTTTGGCTCTATTACATAGGATAGTGGAGGGATTACATATATATATATATATATATATATATATAGATAGATAGATAAATAGACAGATAGATAGATAGGTTTTAATAATTGTTACTGGTTATAATGGTAATGAGTAATGGACTTAATACAAGTGAAGAAGGTGTATGTGTATGTAAAGTATATATTATATAGATGAAGTGGTTGTGTTTGTAACTATATTTAAACTCTGAGAAAATTAAGTAAAAAGTATAATCACTCATTTATGAGGTAGAATGATGTCACTCTGGGTCACTTCAGGGTCGTCGTGAAAGATCAGAGTTGATTGACGTGAGATGTTCTCAACAACACCAGCACCGCACAAGGCCGACTTCTCACTTTGGTAGCTGTGGAGAGTAAATGAGTAAAGATGAGTAATGTTTGAGTAACGATGAGTAAGATGAGTGGTGAATGAGGCCTCTGAAAGTTGCTGCATCGTAGTTTGACCTGTTCACCCCAGCACCAGTGTTGTGGAAATGGAGGGCGGTTGGAGAGAACGGTGAGGTCAGGTGTGGGTTACTGTGGTTGTGGGTTGTAAGTCTTCTTGCTCTCCGTTTGCTCTTCCGTAGCAATCGTTGATAGTTGTAGTTCGTTGGTTCTTCATAGAAATTGGAAGACTGGTTGTAACAAAATATTGTCAAACCACTGCCAGTAGTAGTGAGGTGTCGTGTGGCTCGACCTGTAGTATTGTTTGTTTTCTATCTTGATACTGTAGACTCAATTGTAGACTCGTAGACTCGTAGGCTCGTAAGCTCATAGACTCATAAGCTCGTAGATTCGTAGGCTCGTAGGCATGGTTCATATGTTCACTGCCACCAGAATAATATATCAAGACTTGTAATTGATTATATAGTAGTCGTAGTCGAGCTGCAGCGGACAGTAATTTTATTTGTAAGAGATAACCTCAGTTCACTTGTAGTCGATGGCTGGAGAAGATAAAGATGAGTCTGGAGTTGATTGCAGTTTATTCTCTTCAAAAGGAAAAGCTCAAGATTAACACTGAGTGTATTACACAAGAGCGTTTTTTGCTAGCTAACTTCTTTCAGCCCACCATGCCTGTCTCTCTAGACCCCCTTCTCACTCTCTCTTCTCCAGTCTCCTGACTCCTTCTGACCTCTTCTCCTCTTTCCTTCCATATATGAGAACTTCCGCCACATGGGCTGATCTGTTGTCGAATGTTCTACAAGATTGTGTGTGTGTATTTGTATATAGTAGCCTTCTAGTCACATCTTGCTGTCAGGCATTCCTGAGAGAGAATTTTGCTAACACATTTATTTCGGCCTCTATTTATGACTCACTCAACCTCTAGCTTACACATATGTTATCAACTATTATTTATGATATTTTAGAGTGCTGACATGGGGTTTGATTGCAGTCTACTTCTTCAAAGGGAATATCTTGCAAGAGTTGTACTGAGGTGAGTTTTCTAGGGAGTATCTCACAAGAGCAGTACTGAAGTGAGAGCAGTTTTATACTGGCTATCCCCGCGCTCTCCTTCCTGCCTCTCGTCGCCGTGTCTTTATTCTCTCCTAACCCCTTCTGCCCTGTCCCTCTCATTTCCCCTGTATAAGACTGGTTGTGTCACCTGTAAGGGCACAGGTGTGTGGAACGTTCCCGAGCCTGGGGAGTTTCCGATCAGGCATCATTGTGCTGTGTGTTAAATTCATAACAGAGAATGTGCATTGCTATTTCCTGTAGCCCTCTCGCTTAGGCACGGGTCTCATCTAACCTCTAAATTATATATATATATATATATATATATATATATATATATATATATATATATTGTTACGGAACAGAGAAAGATAATGTACACTTTAAGTGAGAATACTAAAAATCACTACTGTCCCGTAAAGTTCCAGGTTCAAAACAAAAGAGTTAGGTAAAATTACAAGTTAAAGTTTAATGCACAAACTAACAACAAAACATTCAGGACTCATAAGGATAATGTAATGGCAAAAAACAGGTTAAATATATGGTTAACTGCAATAGCCTCTATTAACACGAAATTAGCAAGAGTAAATTTACCTAAGTCAGCCCTGATAAAATGAAAATGCACTGGGTAATGCTCAGTTAATGCAAGATAAATTATTACAAATACAAAATAGTATTAAAACTGGCTGACAAAATGAATCCTACATAAATTACAAAAAAAAAAAACTCACTAGGCCTACAAATCAACACCTTATGCTATACAGTACAAGGAAAAAATGCAATAACAGTTATACTCAAATTACACAGCTGCTAGATGGTTGGAGACTTCCGGAGTACTCAAACAATAACTGTACAGGGAGGACAGAAATGTGAACAAAATGAGGAGTAGATCTAAGTGGCAATGATGCAGAGACTAAGCTCATTATATAGGGGCCAGAGAGCTTGATACAACTTGTAAGAAGGACGCACAAACGAAGCCATGGGGACAAAGAGCTGAAAATCCTGCTCTGAACAACAGAAAAGGACGACTTTTTCTACTATAACAGTAGAAGGGGGGGACTGAGGCAGAACACGCTCGTGATCAAACATGTAGCATACTGTGCATTAAAATTACACAAAGGATGATGAAATCATAGGCTATGTAACAATATATATATATATATATATATATATATATATATATATATACTAACTATTATGTAGTGTGTTATGATACTTTAGCATCCTGATACAGAGATTGTTGCAAAGTTGTTGCAAAACTGACGATAGCAGCCACACATCCCCAAAACCACACAAAAGACTTCTAGTCAGTTGGTCGGGGATACACCATAATAGTCTCTTTGTTGGCATCCTTTGGGCGAGTAGTGCCATGTCCAGTCACATGTCCCAGGTAGGTTAACGTTCCCCTTCCAAAACAGGACATTGCAAGGTTGATGGTGAAACTGTCTTGGGCAAGTCGGGACAGCAGAGCCTCCAGTCTCACCAAATACGTCCTTCCAAGTGTCTGAAATAATCACAATGTAGAAGTCTACCACATCTAATCCCTGAATGGTATAAGATATAATCCTTTGGAAAGTTGCAGGAGCATTAATCATCCCGGAGTGCATTATTGTATACTTTGAACAATATCAGGGGAGTAGTTAATGCTGAAATTAACTTTGCCCTTTCTGTCATACCTATCTGGTAATACCCCTTCTGTAAATCTATGGTGGTAACAAACCTTGAGGTTTCTTCTTAGTCAATCAAATCCTCAATGCGAGGAAGAGGAAATGCATATGAGGCAGTTAATGAATTCACTCTTCTGTAGTCAGTACACAGCCGACTACTACCATTTGGTTTAGGAACAGGCAGAGAAGGGGAAGACAAAAGGGAATTTCTTATTTCAGTTAATCCACTTTCCAAGATAAAGTCAATCTCCTTCCTCATGATTGCTTGCTTTTGTGAATTCAACCTATGAGGCAACTGTTTGGTTTAACATCAGTTGAAGTGAGTATGACACCATGAAGTTGGATCTTGCGAAACCCAGGGAAGTCTGATGTGATTGAGGGGAATATCTTGGTACAGCTTTGTTATAATTCCTCCTTGACTAAGGTACATTAGGAAGATATTCATAGAAATGACTCAAAACATGACTATTGTTAGGTACAGTCATGGAAAGTTCAGCATTACCCACCTCCAGAAGCACTGGTGTGAGATGGGTGAATGTGAAGCAGCAGCCAGATCTCATATGTTTGGTAACTGTGTGTGAAGGAGGGGGAGGCGGGGAATGGGGGCAGAGGAGGGTTTGGTGATAGGTTGGGAATCACGTGTAAGACTCCAATGTGTGGTTTAGACAGTGTGTTTGAATTAGTTTATTAAAGACAGATGATCATGGCAATATAATGCTAGAATTTTATGAAAACTAATTACTTAGATGTGTGTAGAGTTAATGTTGTCAGGAAAGTAATGGAAGTTTGCAGGGTTCGGACAGAGAGGTTTGAATGGTTTCATTCCCTCTCGACATGACACGTTTCCCCGGAGATATTCGCAACGAAATAACGATTTACCATATATTTATATTTTGTGTTGACTCAAAAACTATATATATATATATATATATATATATATATATATATATATATATATGATTCTTCATTTATGTCAAATAGCTACTATTCATCCACACACCCCTGTCGTGGAGGTTACAGTTCTCGGCTCGTCTCCTGGTCCAATTCCTGACTGTGGGGATTGAAACCGCTAACTCGCGGGCAATCACTCGTATGGAGTGCCTAGCTTGTCATAGACCGACTGTTTGTCCCATAAGAGCTACCTGCCGTTGTTGAGGATCCATTCTTGGGTCATCTGTACCGCTTTTTCACTTCAAGAATACGTCGTCTGTATTATCATTGGCTATTGATACTGTGACGTGAGCAGCTCTCCAAACCCTCCGGCCCCCGGCCACCCTCCCTCCCACTCACAGTTGCCAGACATGTGGGGTCTGGCTGCTGCTTCGTGACTATTCGTCGGCCACCAATGCTCCGAACAGTGGGTAATTCGGAACTTTCCCTGACTGTACATCAGTATCCCCAGCTACATTAGAGTCTCCCACCCTATGCAAACCACCTGTAGTGGACGCCTTGTCTACAGTATTTACAGATTCAGTATTCTGATCCTCCTTCAGATGCCTTTCAATGTAAGGTTTGATCTGGTTGATATGAACCAACTGGGTATCTTTCTGGCGATGTGGAGTACAAACAACATAGTTATGATCAGTCAGCTTCTGTGATACTATGTATCACAAGTATATTTACTTGTAAGTGGGTTACCTTGAACTAGTAAGGACAAAACTTTCTGTCCAGGAGCAAAAGCACGGTACTGAGACTTTACTTCATAATGAGACATCGTCTTCGACTGATTTTGTGACAAGATCTTTAACCCGCCCCATCCCGACGTTTTCTGGGCAGTGGTACGCCCCAGTCCCGACATTTTTGGACTTTTTTTTTTTTGGGGGGGGGCCTCAAACATCCGCTTTTAGTGAGAAACATCGAAAATTCATAGAGAAATCGCTCACCTGAGGTTTAAAATACTCGATCCAGGTAGGAGTACCTCCTTACCTTACAGGGTTTTCTATCAGGCTGGCTGCAAAGAAAATGAGTTCTATGGGAGGATAACTATTCTACACCACTCATAAACGGTATTTATTTATTTATTTGGTACGAATTTATATGTAGTATGAGAGTATATTGGTTTTCAAACAGTAATATAGGCATTATAAGCATTGTTTCACTAACTCATCACCATTCCTGACCTTTTTTTGCCACATTACCTGATCATCATTTCTGACTGTTTCTTCCTCTAATGTTTGTCCTCCACATTGTCATCGATTGAGTAATCACTCTGGCCCTGAATTTCGTACAGTGGCATGACATGGCTTTACTGGCCAGGTCACTGATAACAGGTGAATTGCTGTGAAAAGGTCATGCAGGGAGGGGGAGGAGGTCATTCTGGGTAAGGCACTGTCCCTGCCTGGCATCTTGAAGAGGAAGGTGTCCCGTGTATATGTGCCAAAAATCACTCGTGAAAATTGAAAATTGTACAAATTAGGGACTTTGCAATGTTGTCGCGTTAATTTACGTCTCCGGGATGTGAGTGTACATCATGTGAGGATGTGAATTCACGTCTCTGGGACCGGGCGGGTTAACCCTTTCGCATACAGATAAGTTAATAAGTTTTCTGGGACATGACACACAGTCTTTTCTCCCCTCCCCCCCCGCCCGCTGCATGCTCCAAAAATGTGTATTCTCGGCTTATTTTCACCACCCACACATATTTATTTTGCCACAAAACCCACATATTCCAGTTCGTCGATGTTTGTTCTACACGATAAGCAAAAAAAAAAACACACACATGCTATATGTATGTTAAGGCTGTGTGAATAAACATTCAAGAGCATACATCTCACTTCCCAACATCATAAGTCAAATTTTACTACTCTACATGTTATATCATCATTGGAAAGAGACTTTATTAGCTTTCAAATGCCGGAGGTCCCAGTTTGATACGAGGTATGGTATTCGAGTAATAAGCAAAAAAGTAAAACCCATTTCCTACGGACGACAGATTTTTTTATTTGGGGAGCTCCAGCAAAAAACTTTTCTCCCCACTGTCATGTTTTTATTTTATCGTCTTATGCAGAATTTCATTGGCTTTCATTTGAGCCCATAACAGTGATCCAAGGCCTCACAATTTTTGGAGAAAAAGGCAAAAAAGTATGATGTATCCACACTGTGTCGTGCTGTAAGGTGATTTCCTGCTTTCCTCTAAGCTACTGCACGTATTTCACCAATTTTTTGTACACTAGGTATGCACTATATTCACATGATTCACTGTCACTTTTTCTGATAGCTGAATACTCACATTTGGTGCAGGGTAGAGGCAGTGTAGTTGATTAGAAACTAATACAATCTTCGTTGTGCCAACAGCTCATAACGACCAGGAATACTTCACAAACACCAAATTTCCTATTGCAAACACCAAATCTAATCACAACAGTGCCCAAACACTATACACAAGTACTACTGGTATAGTGAAATATGTTGCACAGCTGGGATGGGGGTAAGGGTGGAAATTTAAAGGGATGGAACCACATACTACCTTCCCCACTCACAGCTCATTTGGTACTGGATAACCTGTCTGCTCTCTTGCTGGTATCAGGACCCACAATTGCCAACGTATTACATTTGACAAGGAGCAGGGATGCTATGACGCCTCCAAAAATGATTGGCCAAAAACTTTTCCTCCGATAGTTTTTATGTTTTAATGACGCCAAAAGCATCAATGTGTATTGTCGCAGCCAGACCCTAATGACGACAAACGCATCATCGTGTACAAAGGGATTAAGGCTAACTCTCACACTTTACTGTAGACGGCTTGAGCTTCAGGCAGATAATATATTCTGAAACTGTGTGAGAGGGATGATCAGAACTCTCAATAAACCACTGATCTTTCAGAGCTTTCAGGGGATCATGTACTTGCTTTCCATTTAACAGTTCGAAAGGAGAATAACTCAAGGACTCTTGAGGGTACTCTCTGCAAAAAGAAGTAACTGAATGTTTCCATCCCAGTCTGTCTCAGTCTCAAAACAGTACTGCTGTATCATGGACTATAAACTTTGGTGAAAACACTCTAGGCATCCCTGGGACTGAGGATGGTAGGCAGTAGATATTTGTTGATGCAAATAGAGTTCCTTCATAACTTCAGTCAATAACCCACTTGTAAAATTTGAACCTTGATCATGCTGTATCTCCCTAGGTATGCCTACATTAGTGAACAAATGAAGCAAGTGTGAAACTATGTTTTTCGATTTTATATTCATTAGTGGGTATGCCTCTGGGTACGTTGTAGTTGCACAAATTACTGTAAGAAGATATTGATTTCCCTTTTTGGTTTTAGGAAGAGGGCCTACACAATCAATAAGTATCTTTTCAAAAGGCTCACTAGTGACTGGTCTTGGCTTAAGATGGGCTCTAGGAATGCTCTCATTTTGTTTCCCAAGAAGCTGACATGTGTGACATGATCTTACAAACTTTGTGGTGTCTTTCTTCATATCTTCATATTGAAATTCTCGGCGTCTCACTTAACAGTGCCCAGTGCCCTCAGCTGGACCTCTCATGTCAGATCACTTGCTATAACTGCCTTAAAGAAACTTGGATTATTGTGCAGACTCCGTAACTTCTTCACTGACGAGCAGTTAGCTATAATTTATAAGGGTCATGTGCGCCTTCAGCTTGAATATTGCTCACCATTGTGGAGTGGATGTGGAGAGGTTGCATTAACCCCTAGGCTGCTGAGAGCTCTGAGCTAAGTCATGCCCTGGTGCGGCTATTTTCCGTTAACATTCGTGTAGAGCCTTCTGAGAGGTTTGTAGCAGTCTGTCAACCAGTCCTCAGATGCTTGCAGCAGCCAAGGGGTTAAAACAACTAAACAAAATTTAGAACAAAGCTGCTGGAATTATTAATAACCCTGCTATTATGAATAAACTACCTCCCCTACAAGTAAGAGGGAATGTTGCCTCCCTTGCATTATTTTACAGATATTTTTATGGCAAATGCTCAGACAAAGTTGCATCCATTGTGCTACCTCTCTATGCCTTCCATCGTGCTACACGGGCATCTGGTAGCGCTTATGACTGGAACGTCATTCAGGTATATTTCAGAACTTCTGCCTATCATAATTCTTTCATTCCCTGAACTGCATCTCTCTGGAACTCGCTTCCTGAGAGTTGTTTCCCTCCAAACTTCAACCTACAGCTGTTCAAGTCCAACTGTTACAGATGTGAATGGATGACACCAATAATCTGGTGTATGGATATATTTTTTTTTATTCATTTGTTTTTCTTTCCTCTGTTCTGTTATTAAAAATAAATAAAATTGGCCACAGAAAATGATTTAACAGTTTCTGGTAAGGGTTAGTTTGTCCTAGATGGCAAGACAACCCCAAAATGAGTCACTTCTAGGATAACAGACCGAAAGGATTTAGGCACCACTATCTGGTGAACTGTGGACCAAGTGTCTATTTCAAATCTAAGTGGAGATTGAAAACTACGCATAAGCACTCCATCTTTATAATAAAAACTTGGATTTTTGTTATTCAAGGAACTTTCAGCCTCTTGCCTGTATTCGCATTGGTAGTCTGTGAGTGAGTAACTGCACATACAGGAAATATATGGGGATGGCCCCTGTCTAGGGACTCTGTAGAGCTCTTAAGTTATGGCTTTTCCATCAACTGTAAATTAGGGATCAACCCATTTCCTGCTAAATCATTACTAAGGAGGAAAGTGACTCCAGATACTGGAGGATCTGTGCTTAAAACTGCAACCTTTACTACTCCTGGAGTAAATCATTATCAAGTACTACTTCCACCATAGGCACAGCTGGTTTGGAATCTAAGGTCTGGGGGTGTAATGTTTCTCCTGTGTAGTTAGTTTCAAGTAATGGCAGTGCAGATCCTGTATCTCTTAGTATGGTAATAGGATATTTCAGAGAGTTAGGATGTGTAGACACCATGCCCTCGACTTTAAACTCTGAAAACATATAGGGGTTATGAGCAGGTGTGACACAGTTCACATGTTTCTCGCTTGTGTTGGTGTTGCTGTCTGTGTTGCAGCAGCAGAGAGTTTATAAGTGGCAGAGGTTTTACACTTAGGTGTCTACATTTAAGTATGGTATGGCCAGACTGTTTACAATATGTACACGACTCTTCCTTTTGTTGGAAGGTACTTTCTTTGAAGTTTTTGGCGATTTTTGTTGCCTACCATCCGCAGTCATTGGATTACTACTGGAGGAGGATTTTACATTCAGCAGCATGGTCTTATCTCTGGGTGGAGAGGCCTTATGGAGCAGCGCATGGGAATCAGCGAATTGTGCCGCTTTGCTAGGATCATATACCTCTTTCTCCTCCACATGAACCATGATGTTAAATGGTAACTTTCGCCAAAACTCTTCCGTTTACCAGCTCCAGAAAAGTAGTGATTTTTGAAGCTTCTAACCACTTCATGAACAAACGTAATTTCTCAATAGTAAATTCTAGGAAAGTATGTTTTTCGGGTTTGCTGTAATTCCGGAATCGCCTTCAATAAGTATCTGCAGTTATGGAACAGGCATCCAGAATTGCTTTCTTAAACTCACAATCTTCAATGTTATCAAGGTTGACAAAGATAGTAGCAGCTTTACCTACTAATTTTGGCAGGAGTAGCCACTTTGTTGTAGGCTGCCTAAGATGTCTGGCTCTTTGCTCAAATGATTGGAAGGAGCTATCAAGATCTTCATTGAATGAAAGTACCAAGGGAATGCTTTTTGCATGGTCAAAATGTCCATTCTGTACTAGCTTTACTTTCTCATCTTTAAGTTTAATTTTAGCCATTTTTAATTGCTTTGTTTGTGCAAACCTGGCATATTCTAGAGCTCTGTCCCTTTCTTTTTGCTCTCTGTCCTGAGCTAGCTTTTCTCTTTCAAACGCTATGCGTGCCTCTGACCAAACTTCAGTCTGTGACCAAACCTCGTAAGAATCTGAATTTTCTCCTGTCTCTTCCACCCTCAATTGGTGCATTGATTTCATTGGAGTTATATCATCAGCTGCATCTTCAGGCAAATGTTCTCGTTTTTCTAATTCTTCTACCGCTATGTTCGTTATCATCTCCTCTGTATGAGAGCTTGTGTGTGTAATATTTGCCCTGCACTTGTTGGGGCATGGGCAAACAAAAGAGCCAATCAGTGAAGGTGCAGGAAAAGGCTGTCCAAAGAGAGCTCAGCGGAGCTTACGAACGACTGACGAGGAGGCAACAAAGGCAGGGGGAGGCGCGATGATGAGGGCAAACAAGCATACGAGCCGATAGTTGAGGAGGGCAGGGGGGGACGGCTAAAGCAAAGCAGGGCACCAATGGAGGGGGCACCAACGAAGAGCTGCAGATGGCGACTGCCTCAATGCTGTCCTCAACCCCCTTGCTCGTGGTGGAAAGGGCGATGGAAAACTCGCCCAGCTCTCCAGCAGCAGCAGGTGGTATCAAGGAGGGGAGGCCCGGTCCTGGTGGTCACAAGGGCACAACTCCAATCCAGGTGGTGGCGGAGGGAGGGTCATCGGCCGTGGTAGAAAGGCGGAGGAGCCTCGACCTCCTGGTGGGCAGATCAGGGCACTCCCTGAGGATGGAGAGGACAGGCCCGACTCCCTCGGCTGGTACGGCTGCTGTGGAGAGCTGGTCCCACAGGGAACAGTGATGGAGATGTTGCCTCGACGGGAGAGGGGCTGCGAGTATGAAAGCTTCCAAACTTTATGATTAAATAAAGAAAAAAGCTATATACTTACATTCATGTTTCAATGTTACTGTTTTCTTGAGCTGGTCAAGAGATGGCGCACCTGCAGAATTCTTTCACATTAAAATTCGATGCCATGTTAACAAGTTTAAGTTAATTTCATTTCAGTGAATGAGAAAGTCACTGTTCAACACTGTATAGGATGTAATATTGCAAAACTACCATCCATCCAGACATTAACCCCTTAACCACGGGGATGTCAGGAGCGCGCCGTGTCCATCCCGAGGGGATAATCATGCTCCTACTGACTTTTTAAAAATACTTGCCAAAAATCAGTTATTAGTTCTAGAATATTATAATTATAAATTCTTATGGCACATACCTTCAGCTTTCTCCTGGGATGTTTGTTTTGTCTTCATCGATTACCGTAGGACTTGTGGAGACTTCTGAAGTTGGGTAACGAAGTCTCCACTTTACACTTCTCGATACCCCGTAATATGGGTACCACTGCCTGATATTATCAGTACAAACACTGTTCTATGAATTTCAAGTAGTTTGGAATCCATACACCAAAAAAAAAAAAAAATGTGAAAGCAATGTAAATTACGAGCACATACGAGCTTTCCACCTGCGCTCGTTCCTTGCTGGTATTCTGAGGCAGAGCTGTCATTTATTATTTATAAACACACTCACACTTTATATTCCTAGTACTTTTCTTGCACTTATTTATATACAGAAAATTTATCCATAAGTTTCCTTCACTACTAGTAGTTTATTTTCACAACAGGCATTCACTTTCTCGTTCAGTAAACTAACGTAGGGAGTGAAGCTTTCACTTTCACTGTCATTACTCCAAGTATTTATACTCCTATTCTTATATTAGTAATTATTTACATTTCTATTTACATTTTCTATTTTATTTACGTTATATACATTTCTATTTTATTTACACTATGTTATGCACTGTCACTTGCAGTAACTAAGAGCTCCTTTCCCTTGGAGCCAGGATGAACGTGGGACACTGAAGCACTTGTACTGGGAGGTTCTGTCACAATTTCCTCCACTGGCTCATCACACGATTCACCAGAAAGATTGTAGTCAGTGTCCATCATTATCATGGATACATTAGCCAGTTCATGTTCCACAGAAGAGTTACTTAGTCCTTTACCCCTTCCCACACGAGTTTAGTAGGGATGGAGGTCACAGGGCCCTTTGCAGTGGGCTCAGAAGCGGCGAAAATGGAGGGGCGCGAATCCGACATGGTTTCACCTCGAAAGACGACATTAAATTGAATGATGTGGCGATTATGGGCAGGGAAGGGTTGAAAATGTCAGCGTGGTGACAGCTGCTAATTTATGTGCTGTGAAATGATTGGCAGGATATCTAGACAATACATAATAAAATTTATTACCTAATTTAATTAGGTAGTTCCAGGTGAAAGTAAATATCACTTAGGCTTCTCCCCTCCTTTCTTATATATACGTTTTTTATGAGAATAGGTCATATGGCATATTTCAAGGGTAAATAAACAGGGAAAATTAGCGAACCAGTGCACATGGGGTGTTGCCAGGTGATAATTAGCCCATTCCAGGTGAATGGCAGTATCATTTACCTTTTCTCTTTTTTATATATATTATTTTCTATATGCATAGGGCATAGGGCACATGTCCATGGATGAAATGAGTGGAAAAATCCTGGCAAGATTTGCATAGCGCGGTGTGGCTGGGCTGGCAGGAGGATGGGGTAATCGTGGGGAGGTAAGGAGGGGAATCAAGGACAGGGGAAAAATGGCTAAATTGTCAACAATCGATGGGAGTACAGATGACATTAGCAGTGCTGACTACAGCTGGACACTGGCAGTACTGACAGATGACACAAGCCACCAGAAAGCCCAGGTGAATTCAAAATAACACAGAATTCATGGCCCGCGGTATGATCCCTTGCCCCTGAGCGTCATGAAAGTGACGCCCCACAGTTAAGGGGTTAACTGGATTTGAACAGTAACGGAAGACTAGCATTAACTAGTGACTAGGAGTTATGCTCAGCAACCTAGTATGACATTAACTCTTTGAGACAGGAAAGACAACATCTTACACTTAAGATTACATTATGTACAAATAAGTTGGCAGACAGAACATAAAATTAAGAACCCGATACTTGATCTTGAGTTACAGTGTCACTTTCGCTAGTGAATCAATGATTGAACGAAAGTGCCGTACATCTTAACATGCTGTTCACATTTGTCCTGCGTACATTTTCACGTTTTATCCTACTGGAACAGTCCCTTGTGAAATGGCTATCATAAGAAATCATGACATTCTTCACTACTGCAACTTCACATTTGCTCCATATAAACCTACACATCATCAACGCATCGGGCATTCACAGTTCTACTTCACTCATACAACATCATTTTTCATAATTTGTCCAGATATACCATCATCTCATACTTCAGCATTAGGATTATACATAGCACCAGACTACTGTGCTGTACTTACAACATCCTTGTCCACTTTATATATATATATATATATATATATATATATATATACAACGTCCTTGTCCACTTTATACATATATATGTATATGGGGGAGGCGGTGGCTGAATCGGTAGAGAGGCGGCTTGCAGTCCTAATGGACCCAGGATCGAATCCCGGCTGGGGCAGGGAACAGTTTAAGGATTTGAATTTCCTAAAAAGCAGACTTTCCTGATCTACCAGATGACCCGCCGACATGTCGTAAAAGTACCCCCGCTAATATCAGTACACCAGTCCTGTATGAGACAGCCCTAGCATGTATTCAATATGGACGGTGGGTGTTAGCGCCGAAGTGGTGACATGTGGAGGCGTAGGAGGACTACTGGGCCTTGGGATAGGCCACTGCCCACAAGAAATAGGCCCTGAGCCTTTGCCCAGAGTCGGACACGTAAAAAAAAATTATATATATATATATATATATATATATATATATACAACATCCTTGTCCACTTTATATATATATATATATATATATATATATATATATATATATATATATGCAAAAAAGAAGGAACCAAAGGCCAGGAGCCCACAAACAGTTCCTTCCAAGAAAAAAAAAAAAAACAGTACAAAAGAGAGCCAAATTCAAGATCCGTTCATTTCGAGATGCCCGGACACACTGCGTTTGAAAGACTGGAGATCACAGGAAGTAGGAAATACAGATAGAGGGAGACAGTTCCAGGGTTGGGACGAAAAGCCTTTGACTCCACCATATTAAGAGCTGTATGTGGGACGCCTCCACACACATGAGAATTGTACTCTAAACAGGGGCGAATGAAACCCGTGTACTAAGTCAACAACTGTGCAGGGGTAAAGAGGGTATGGAGTCGGCTTTGCACACCTAATCTCTTGGAAGCAGATTTTACAAGAGATACAATATGATTTTTCCAAGATAAGTCCTGAGTGAATGAAACCCCAAGCATGTTCAAGGAAGGTACAGTATTGAGCTGGATATTATTACACCTTAGAGGGTACTCCAATGGAAGATTTCATCGGGTTGATTGGTGTAAAAACTGAGTTTTTGATGCATTAAAAACAACAAGATTATTTTTACCCCAGTTAGAGATACGAGCCAAGTCAGAAATCAGGTGTGCCATAGCTTCATATTGTACATATATATATATATATATATATATATATATATATATATATATATATATATATATATCCCCTGCGGAAGGGGGGGATAAAATACTTCCCCAGTATTCCCTGCTTGTCGTAAGAGGCGACTAAAAGGGACACTTTTATCTACATTCTTTTTGTTGTCTCTCTTTCCCTCGTAGTATGTTCTAACCCTCTGCATTTTACTTTCTTTTGGTTGATTTCCTCACTCCACTGTCTGGTTCCTGTGAGCCACTGGCATTGGCTCCGGGGTAAAATATTTTTCTACCTAAGAAATCTTGATGAACTCTGGCTATGAAGCAATGGCCCTCAGTTCCGTGCAGCCCTTAAGTGGGCAGATGGTGCTAAGAATCCCTCGGAGTAGGAAGACGTTTATAAATTCAAAAAGAACCTTAAGAATAGGAAATTGCAATGTTCGAACTCTCAATCAGGCTGGTTAAATGGAAGAACTTATTTCAGTGTTCAAGGAATACAGTACAGATATTATTGCTCTTACAGAAACGAGGTTGACTGGAGTTGATAAAATGAATTTGGAAGATGGTATTACTTTGTTGGTTTCTGGTAGGAGTGATGGAAATCATTACCAATGGGTAGGCCTACTGTTGGGTAATGATGCTTGCAAGGCATTATGTGAGTTTGAGTCAATTAATGAGCTTTTGCTTTATGCACGTTTAAAATCTGACCGTGGTAATATCAGTATGGTGGTAGGGTACGCTCCAACAAATGAGGCTGCTGATGAAATGAAGGATGACTTTTAAGAGAAGCTGCAGGATGTAGTGAATAGAGTGGCAAAACATGATGTGTTAGTTTGCATTGGTGATTTTAATGCGATTGTTGGTAGTAGTAGGGATGGCTTTGAAGATTGTATGGGTAAAGAGGGTGTTGGTATAAGAAACGAAAATGGGGTGCGATTTGGAAGTTTTTGTTTGCCAGATGACCTTAAGATTGATGGAACTGTCTTCGAGCATAGAAAAATACGTAAAACTACTTGGATTTCACAATGTGGTAAATACTGTAATCAGATTGACGACATTGCACTTAGCAGAAGACATAGGATTTATTTGCAAGATGTTTGCGTAAGGAGAGGGGCAGGTATAGGTAGTGATCATCAACTTGTGTCAAAGATTAAAATAAAACTTAAGAGAAACTTTAATGGTAATTGTGCAGGAGATAATAAATATGATTTTGATGAGCTGAGAAATGATGAGTACGCGAAGGAAAAGTTTCGGTGGGAATGTAGGAACAGGTTTCTATTCCTGCAGACTTTGATGGAATCTAAAGACAATGATATTAATCAAATGTGGAGAGAGGCAAAAGAGGTTTTGCATGAGAGTGCTAAGGTTACTATTAAGAAAAAGGGAAAAGTGAGAAGGAAAAAGTGGATGTCAGATGAAACATGGAATGCAATTAAGAAAAAGAAAGAGGCTAAGTTAAGAAGTGAAGAGCAACATGTTGATGGCCAGGTAGTTGAAGTACTTAGAGTAAAGTATTGGAGTTTGCATTCTGAAGTAAAAAGACTTGTTAGACGTGATAAGAGGAGGCTATATGAAGAAAAGGCAATAGAGACAGAAATTAAGTTAAGGAAAATGACGGTCAGAGCACAAGAGCAGCGTATCAGGCCATAAAGGAGTTAAATGGAACTGAAAAGAGAAGGATGGAAATACCTGTACGAGATAGAAATGGTAACTTGATGACTAAAGAAGTGGATATAAAAGGAAGGTGGAAAGAGCATTTTGAATCTGTTTTAAATAGACCAATCCCAGCTGGAGAGGACATTTTGCCAGCCGAGAGAGATTTGCAGATAGAAACAGGGGATATAACTTTGGAAGAGGTAGCAAAATCTATAAAGGAGTTAAAGAATTTTAAGGCTCCAGGTGAGGATGGAATATTCCCTGAAATGCTTAAGGTGGAAAATGACGAGTTGATGAATGCACTTTTGAAACTTTTTAATGTGGCTTGGGATAATGGTGGAATTCCAGAAGAGTGGAAAAATGGAGTGATTATAAAAATACCAAAAAAGGGAGATTTAAGTGTGTGTGGCAACTGGAGGGGGATAACTTTGACACCTGTAGTTGCAAAAGTCTTTTCCAAAATCTTGTTGAACAGAATAGAGCCAGTAATTGATAAAATTTTAAGAGAAGAACAAGCGGGATTTAGAAAGGGTCGAGGTTGTAATGATCAGATTTTTATTGTAAGGCATCTAATGCAACAAGCTAATGAGATGAAAATGCCACTTAGTATGTGTTTTGTGGATTTTGAAAAGGCGTTTGATAGTGTTTCACGTGGAGCTATGTTGAAAATTATGAGATTCTATTGTATACCAGAAAAGTTTGTAAATATTATTAGAAGCCTGCATTAAGGTACTTTTTGTAAGGTAATGGTGGGTGGTTCTTTGAGTGATCCACTTGAAGTTAGGTCAGGAGTGATTCAAGGAGTTCTTTCGTCTTTGCTGTTTGTTTAGGTTATGGATTATGTTATGAGAAAGGTTGTAAGGAGAACAGGTGCAGGAATTAACTGGAAAGAAAATAAGAGGCTGATGGATTTGGACTATGCTGATGATATTGTACTCATTTCCGGAAGTATTTACGAGATGCAGAGGGTGCTTGATTGTCTGGTGGAGGAAGGAGAAAAAGTGGGATTGGTAATAAATTGTGGAAAGACTGAAATTATTAATATGAACGTGGAGAACCAAACTGATTGTGTAATTGGGAATAATGTGGTGAAGAATGTAGAAAATTTTAAATATCTGGAACGATTGTATCATCTAATGGATCATTAAACAATGAAATTGAGGAGAGGATTAGACAGGCTTGGCGAGCTGTTGGAATGTTGAAATCTGTGCAGAATAATAATATGTTTTCGGTACATACTAAAGTAAAAATTTGCAAGTCCATGGTTAGACCACTTTTAATTTATGGGCATGAGTCATGGTACAGTACAAATGCAACAGATCAGAAAGTATTAGGATTTGAGAATAAAATACTGAGAAGGATTCTTAGGGTAAAGTGGCAAGACAGAGTTACTAAAAATGAAAGAGTGAGGGATATTACGAGAGTGGAACCAGTTGATGAATATGTGAGAGTGTCTCGCTAGAGATGGCTGGGGCACATATATAGAAACGAAGGCAGTTTAATACAGGATGTGCCAGAGTGGACTGCTAGAGGAAGAGGAGGCAGATGTAGGCCGAGGGAAACCTGGCTGAGGACAATGAAAAGAGAAGCAGGAGAGGAGTGTTGGTGGGACCTGTAGGAGATGGCAAGAGACAAAGATTGGTGGAGAGAGTTCATCGATGCCCTATGCATCATGTTGGGTGCCACAGGAAATGATTTATTGATTGACTGATATATACTGTGTGTGTGTGTGTGTGTATATATATATATATATATATATATATATATATATATATATATATATATATATATATATATATATATATAATATCTTGTCGAAACTTCGTATGTGCTTGTAGTGTGTTTTGTAGATCAGTTATACATATATTAGACTCGTGGACGAGTGGTCGTTATACGTGAGTATTTTAGCAAGTAGGTAATCGTTCCCTTTTGTTAGGTAAACACAGGAGAGGTAAAGATTAGTATGGAACTATTTTTATTTGTCTTGGAAATATTAACAAACTCTCTCACACACGAGTCAAGTAAACAGTCCCACTAGCTACCTCCCTGTCTCGCTATCTCTCTCTCTGCCACACTCTCTCCCCTGTTTTTAGCCTCCTTCTCCCTACTACCTGTCGGTTGTATGGCTCGCCCCTTTCTGAGCTCTGATTCCTACATTCTCGTCTAGCAGGGGTCGTGTCACGTGTGCTATACTGTCGTGGAAGCTTCTAGTATACTGTATGTCTGTGTGTATGTACTGCTTCCGTTGCACGATCAACATTCCTTCACTTAAAGAGTTGCAAGCTAATTTCCCGTTCCCGCACCTTGTCTGGTGTCCTGTCTATCTATCTATCTCTCTATTCATCATGCTATTTGTTATGATTTGTATTTATAATATGGTAATATCGAGTCCTGATTATATATATATATATATATATATATATATATATATATATATATATATATATATATATATATATATATATATAGGCTGCTTCCCCCAAGTAAAGGGAGGTAGCCGAGACAGGACGACACTCTCACAATTTACTCATCCACTCAAACACATTCATTCACATCTTAGCCCCAAAGGGAAGAAGGGACAGATCCTCACCGAACCACCCCACACGAGGGTCAGCTGCGCTGTGCAATCAGTGATATCCACAGCAGGGCCCGACAGCAGAGCTGGTTTACCCCTGCCACTTCATAATAGACCCATCCCCTTACCCGCATCTGATCTGATTAGCTGATCAGACCAAATGCGGGAGAATATCCCCTCAGGGCTGTCATCATTTATTCATTCACAATTTCTCTCCATTTACTTCTGTCTTGCACAGCCACTCTTTCTTGCTCGACAGACATCCCTCTCGCATCCAATGCTCTCTTCACGCTGTCCATCCATCCTATTCGTGGTCTCCCTCTCAGCCTCACACCTCTCACATCAAATCTAGTTATCTTTTTCACCAATCTCTCATTATCCATTCTCTCCATATGCCCAAACCATCGCAACACCCTCTGCACAACTCGATCAGCCATCACCCAAACAACTCCAGTTATCCTTTGCAGTTCATCATCTTACTCGATCCATATGCGTCACTCCACACATACTCCTCAGACACCTCATCTCCATTACATTCAAACTTTTCCTCTCTGGTACACCCATATTCCATGTTTCAACCCCATATAATGCAGTCGGTACCACAACACCCTCATACAGCCTTCTCTTTACATCCATTCTAGGTGAACGACATCAAAACACTTTTTTCATTCCTCCCAACACCTTTCCTACTTCATTCATTCTGAACTTCACTTCTGCATCAATTCTTCCATCCACATTAACATGTGACCCTAAATACTTAAAACACTCTACCTCCTCAAGCAACTCACCGTTCAAAACTATATTCATCCTTCTACCATCTACAGACCTCGTACATTTCATCACTTTACTCTTATTCTCATTTGCTTTCAATTTCCTTCTTTCACACACCCTTCCAAACTCCTCTACCAACTGTCTTAATCTCTTCTCTGAATCAACCACCAGTGCAGTTTCATCTGCAAACAGCAGCTCCTTCAGATTCCACTCTCTACCATCAACATTCACCAGACTCAGACCTCCACCTAAAACTCTTGCATTCACCTCCTTTACAACACCATCCATATAAATTTTAAACAATCAAGGTGACATCACACATCCCTGCCGCAGCCCCATTCTCACGGGAAACCAATCACTCACAGTATTTCCCACTCTTACACACGCTCTACTATTTACATAAAAACTTCATCCCTTTTAGTAACCTACCATCAAATCCATACAATCGTAAAACAGTCCACAAAGTCTCCCTATTCGCTAAATACTTCTCGCACACTTGTCTCACAGCAAACACGTGATCCACGCATTCTATCCCTCTCCTAAAGCCACACTGCTCATCACCAATCACTCCCTCTGTACCCTCTCTAACGCTCTTAATTAACACTCTGCCATACACCTTGCCTACAACACTCAACAGACTTATACCCCTAAAGCTAGTACATTCATACTTATCACTCTTACTTTTATACAATGGGACCACATAAGCACTTTCCCAGTCAATTGGCACCATACTTTTCACAAAGCACACATTGAACAATCTTACTAACCAGTCAATAATAGTTGCTCCTACACCCTTCAGGCATTCCACAGCACACCCATCCATACCTGCAGCTTTCCCTTTTTTCATCTCCTTTACTGCCTCCTGCACTTCCTCCTTCGTAATCAAAGAATCATTCAACTCTCCCAACACATTTATTCCTTGCACCCTTCCATCCGCCACAATCTCAGCCACCCTTTCCTCCTCTACATTTAACAATCTTTCAAAATACTCTGCCCATCTCTTCCTTACTGCATCCATCTCAATTAACATCCTTCCATCCTCTGCTTTTACTCGCTCTTCCTTCCCAGACTCTCCCTTTCGCACCCTTTTCACCTCCTTCCGAAACATTTTCTTACTCTGTTGAAAATTCTCAGTCAACCGCCTACCCCACCTGTCATCTGCTGCCACTTTAGCATCACGCACAGCCCTTCTCGCCCTATTCCTCTTTTCCTTATACCTCTTATATGACACCTCATCCTTCCTCTGCAGCCACACCTCATATTCACATCTCTTCTTAGCCACAGCCATACTTACTTCCTCACACCACCATTCACTTTCTTTTCTTACACCACCACCGACACGTCTCACACCACACACATCTTCCGCATGCCCCACCACAGCACTCTTAAACAACTGCCATTCCTCCTCCACATTGCCATTCTCCTGATCTTTCACTACATTCCACTCATCTTTCAATTTCTCCTGATACTCTAACATTATCTCTCTTTTATCCAACTCACTTTCAAAACCTCCCTGCCACACCTAACGCTCCTAGCTCTCACCCATCTCTTACTTACTCTTAACTTCCCCTCCACCAGGTAGTGATCAGACATTCCTCCACCCTCCCCTCTCAGAACTATCACATCCAACAATCTTCCTATTACATTCCTGGACACAACCACATAGTCCATCAATGCTCTGTCAACAACCCTTCCACCATCCTGTCTCACCCATGTATACTTATAAATATCTTTCTTCTCAAACAAGATATTTCCAATCACCATCTCTCGCTCAACGCACATCCCTATCATTCGTTCCCCATTTTCATTTCTTCTAGGCACACCATGCATACCAACTACACCTTCAACTGCTACATTTCCCACTCTAGCATTCAGATCTCCCATCATTACCATATTCACATTCGCTCCAAAACTCTGCAGACACTCATCAACATCATTCCAGAAAGACTCCCTTTCTTCTTCATCCCTTTCACTACCAGGCCCATATGCACTCACAAACACCCACAACTCACATTCAAATTTCGTTTTCACCCAAATCACTTTCGATGACACCTCCTTCCATTCAATCACACACTGCTGTACTTACGGACTCACTAACAAGGCTACACCTTCTCTTGCCCTCCTCTATCAACACCAGACAATCTTCTATTCACGCTTCCAAACATAGACTCACCCTTCCCTTTCATCTTCGTTTCACTCAAAGCTAACACATCCAACTTTCTTCTCACTAACATTCTCCCAATCTCCTCCCTTTTAGCCTCAATCATACTACATCAACGCACATTCATAGACCCAATCTTCAGAGTACGGGGATAACTCACTCCCCCATCCCTCTCTCTGGCCTGTCTCTTTTTAGGAACTAAGAATACAGAGGTAGGGGTCCCTAGTCCCCTCACCCCGGCCCTTTTAGTCGCCTTTTATGACACGCAGGGAATACGGTGGCAGTATTCTTCCTAACACAACCTGGCCGCAGAGTAGTAGTACCACCCCATAGTGTGGCCAGATTGTCCCCCCTCGCCACAGGGGGATTTACTGTATATATACTGTTACGGAACAGAGAAAGATAATGTACACTTTAAGTGAGAATACTAAGAGTCACTACTGTCCCGTAAAGTTCCAGGTTCAAAACAAAAGAGTTAGGTAAAATTGCAAGTTAAAGTTTAATGCTCAAACTAACAACAAAACATTCAGGACTCATAAGGATAATGTAATGGCAAATAAACAGGTTAAATATATGGTTAACTGCAATAGCCTCTATTAACACAAAATTAGCAAGAGTAAATTTATCTAAGTCAGCCCTGATAAAATGAGATACCAGATAATACTCAGTGAATGCCAGATAAATTATTACAGATACAAACTATTATCAAAAATGACTGACATAAAACCCAACATTAATCAAAAAACCTCACTAGGCCTAAGAATTAACCTTATGCTACACAGTACAAGAAAAAATACAACAGTTATACTCAAATTACACACAGCTGCTAGATGGTTGGAGACTTCTTGAGCACTCACAATAATAATATCCGTACAGGGGAGGACAGAGATGTGAACAAAATGAGGAGCAGATCTAAGTGGCAATGATGCAGAGTCTGAGCTCATTATATAGGGGCAGGGAGAGCTTGATACAACTTGTAAGAAGGACGCGCAAATGAAGCCATGGGGACAGAGAGCTGAAAATCCCGCAAAGTATAACAGAGAGAACGACTTACTCTACTATAACGGTAGAAGGGGGGGACTGAGGCAGAACACGCTCGTGATCAAACATGCAGCAACTGTGCGTTAAAATTACACAAAGGATGATGAAATCATAGGCTATGTAACGCCTCTCCACAAAGAAAAAAGAAATTTACAAAGGAAATTTCTTATTACTCTAAAACAATCTGTATATGGCATTACAGAACATGCAAAAGTCTGTCCTAATGTTACAAAACATGAGATCTCCCTAGCATGTTCAGTCATAGGTACTTGCCAGTATCCCTTTAACAAATCAAACTTACTTATGTACCTAGCCTTTCCGATCTTGTCTACGCAATCTTCCACGCGAGGGAGAGGGTAAGTGTCTGTTTTGGTT
Source organism: Coenobita brevimanus (assembly GCF_032717465.1). Lineage (NCBI taxonomy): Eukaryota > Metazoa > Arthropoda > Malacostraca > Decapoda > Coenobitidae > Coenobita > Coenobita brevimanus. The sequence continues at coordinate 31,540,876 of NC_137019.1, forward strand.
ATCTGATTAACACGTCTGTAGTCGATGCAAAGCCGCTGTGACCCACCTGGCTTAGGGACCAGAGTGACAGGAGAACTCCACTCGCTCTGACAGGGCTCAATCATCTTGTGGTCCAACAGGTAGCCACGCTCCTTCTGGATGAGAGGAACTTTCACTGGGTTCACACACTAAGGAGGCAATTTAATTGGCTTTGCGTCTCCAACATCGACATCATGCATCAACACAGTGGTTCTTCCTGGAGTGGCACGGAAAACTTGCGGGTACTCCTGCAGTAATGCCGAAAACTCCTGCCTTTCCTTGGGTGGTAGATGAGAAAGCTTAGTCTGGAGATCATTCATGATATCAGGATTCTTCCCCAAACTATCACTCAGGCTCATACTGCATGGGAGAGCTTCACTTGCAGACTCGGGTGGAACAGCTACAGTGCAGACTGGATTATTTTCGTCCCGCCTGTGATATAACTTTAGCATGTTGATGTGACATAGTTGCTTGCTCTTTCTACGATCTGGCGTGGCGATGACATATTTGACATCACTGAGTTTCTTCTCCACGAAATAAGGGCCACTAAACTTGGCTTGAAGAGGTTGCCCATGAACTGGTAGCAGAATCAAAACCCTGATCTCCTGGCTGAAAGTGGCGTAACCTGGACTTCTTATCATACCAAGTCTTCATCTTCTCCTGAGCAGCTCCTAAATTCTCTCTCACCAGCTGTAAAGCAGTGGACAGCCGTTCTTTGAACTTCATCACATACTCCAGCAGGTTGACGTCATCTTCCTCCGACAGCCAGCATTCCTTGAGTAACTTAAGGGGTCCTCTTACTTCATGGCCAAACAGTAGTTCAAAAAGGTGAGAAGCCCAGTGATTCATTTGGAGATTCTCTTGCAGCAAACACAACGAATGGAAGACCTTTATCCCAGTCTTTCTGATGTTCCAAACAGTATTTCTTGAGCATCGATTTGAGTGTTTGATGATATCTCTCCAACGCTCCTTGGGTCTGGGGATGGTAAGCTGAAGACGTGATCTGGGTGATGCCCAACTCTTTCAGAGACTGCTTGAAAACATTCAACATGAAATTACTTCCCCGGTCTGACTGTACCTCCTTGGGCAGACCAAACTTTGTGAAGAACCCTAGCATTTCCTTAACCACGTTCTTTGCTGAGATGTTTCTAAGTGGAATGGCTTCAGGATAACGAGTAGCCATATCAATCATGGTCAACACATAAGAAAATCCTGAAGAAGTCTTAGGAAGAGGGCCCACAATATCCACCAACACACGGGTGAAAGGCGCCTCAAAAGGAGGAATGGGAACTAGAAGGTGAAACCTTTTCGGTCTGATTTCACTTCCCCACAACTTGACAGGTGTGACAAGACTTACAATACCAGGAAACATCCCTGAAGATACCTGGCCAGTAGAAGTGTTTCAAAATGCGTGCCACAGTCTTCCTCACTCCAAGGTGTCCTGCCAAACTGGAATCATGAGCCACTCGAATGATATCCTGCCTACAAACACGAGGGATGACAACTTGATGTACAACCTCCCATTCACAGTCGGCTGATGCTGTTGGGGGTCTCCACTTCCTCATAAGTACTCCTGACTTTACATAATAACAAGTAGAAGCACCAGCTGACTCTTCTTCACTGTAAGCAGAGTTAGCTAGACCTTTCAACTCAGGGTCAGCAACCTGCAACTCAACCAACTCTTGACGAGACAAATTATCAACACTACGGAGGTACTGCCTCATCTGGTGAGTGGTCCAAATTAGCAAGAAAAGTGTCAGCTAGGATAACATCATCATCATCATTATCCTCTAAATCACCAGTAACTTTAGACTTAGCCCTAGTGACAGCACATGCAGGGAACACATCAGGGACATCACAATCCCGGGACGCAGCCACTGGCTCACTAGACAACTGAGGAGCTGGACACACCTGACTTCCACCAATATCATTTCCAAGTAAGAAAGTTACACCTGACATTGGGAGTGTCTCAACCAACCCAACCATAACAGAACCATTAACAAAACCAGACTCTAAATTCACTCTGCACAGAGGGACAGAGAAGTAATTATTTCCTACACCTTGTAAGATTACAGTTTCATCAGAGGAATTAACATTAGAGCCTAGAACACTGGTCAGCATAAGGGATTGGCAAGCACCTGTGTCACGATATATTTTAACTGATTTCCTGTCATTACTGTCCAGAGGACTGACAAAACCATCAGACAGGAAATTAGCACATGAACTCTTGAGAGTGTCACCCACGTTACTGCTCAAAAGAGGAGCTCCATCATGAGAATTTAAGTTACCCCTCAAAGCAGGTTCAGTTAACTCAGTTAAAGAAATCTGGGAACTCTCAAGGGTGGACACTAGACCAATTGACTGAATATTTAAAGACTCCTTTTTGTTCACATCACACTGTCTCCTGAAACATTTCTCCGTAGTATGACCAAGCTTACTACAATAAGTACATTTACGTTTCTGAAATCTAGAGGTGAAGCTGGTATTTACTTCCTGAGAAACATCATCTTTATTCTCTTTCTTGTTACCTGTACTCTGAGTAGAGGCAACGTACTTACTCTCAGCTTTCCCTTTTTCTCTAGAATATCTCTTGTGAGAACATACTCATCAGCTAAAACTGCAGCATCAGACAAATTATCTATTCTTTTCTCATCAAGATATAGGCTTACATCTTTACTAATACACCTTTTGAAATCCTCCAGCAAAATCATCTGCTTAAATTTACCAAAATCAGAATCCACATTCTTAGAATTTAACCACTGCTCTAACAAATCTTCTTTGATTTTTGCATACTCAACATGGGATTGCTTATCTTGCTTGTAAGTTGTCCTAAATTTTACTCTATAGGCTTCAGGAACAAGCTCATAGGCCTTAAGAATCAAGCTCTTAACTACATCATAATTATCAGACTGATCCTGAGGCAAAGATGCATAAGTTACTTGAGCTTTACCGGTGAGAACAGTTTGAAGGAGTACTGGCCAATACTCCTTAGGCCAATTAAAACCTGTAGCTACCCTCTCAAACAACTGAAAATACTTTGTTAAATCAGATTCATTAAAAGGAGGGACAAGTTTAACATTTTTAGCCACATCAAAATCATCAGAGCTAGATGATCCAGTTCCACCTTGTTTCATGCGATACTCATGGTCTGCCTGAATCCTAGCAAGTTCAACTTGTGCGTGAAACTCAGCCTCCTTAGCTTTTGCCTGAAATTCAGCTTCTTTAGCACGAGCCTCCTGCAGAGCTAGCTGTAACTTAGCTAATTCAATCTGGGTTTGCTCATTTGGAGGAGTTACATTAAACAAACTTTCATTAATCATGTCAACAATTTGATCTTTAGAATGATGAGAGCGAACAGCAATTCCCAATTGTTGAGCAACGAGCTTAAGTTCATTTCTTTGTTCTGTTTTCCACATCACACACTGTTTGCACATTTGACAAAAAATCTTTGGCTTCATCAAGTGTAGAAATAGTAGCCATCATGAATATATCACAGTCACAAAATATCAAACAATATCCTTATGATAATATCCTGAATATCCTGATGAGAGGTCGCCAAATTTATGTTACGGAACAGAGGAAGATAACGTACACTTTAAGTGAGAATACTAAGAGTCACTACTGTCCCGTAAAGTTCCAGGTTCAAAACAAAAGAGTTAGGTAAAATTGCAAGTTAAAGTTTAATGCTCAAACTAACAACAAAACATTCAGGACTCATAAGGATAATGTAATGGCAAATAAACAGGTTAAATATATGGTTAACTGCAATAGCCTCTATTAACACAAAATTAGCAAGAGTAAATTTATCTAAGTCAGCCCTGATAAAATGAGATACCAGATAATACTCAGTGAATGCCAGATAAATTATTACAGATACAAACTATTATCAAAAATGACTGACATAAAACCCAACATTAATCAAAAAACCTCACTAGGCCTAAGAATTAACCTTATGCTACACAGTACAAGAAAAAATACAACAGTTATACTCAAATTACACACAGCTGCTAGATGGTTGGAGACTTCTTGAGCACTCACAATAATAATATCTGTACAGGGGAGGACAGAGATGTGAACAAAATGAGGAGCAGATCTAAGTGGCAATGATGCAGAGACTGAACTCATTATATAGGGGCCAGGAGAGCTTGATACAACTTGTAAGAAGGACGCGCAAATGAAGCCATGGGGACAGAGAGCTGAAAATCCCGCAAAGTATAACAGAAAGAACGACTTACTCTACTATAACGGTAGAAGGGGGGGACTGAGGCAGAACACGCTCGTGATCAAACATGCAGCAACTGTGCGTTAAAATTACACAAAGGATGATGAAATCATAGGCTATGTAACAATACATATACAGTAAATCCTCGTTTTTCGCTGCTTGGATGTTCCGCCAAAACCTTGCGAACCGTAAAACGTCAAAATGTGAAGTTAAGAATCAATGGGAAAAATAGGGGAGCAGTCCGGTAGGACACGTACCTACCCTATCAGAAAGTACTAAAACACCAAAAAGGCCCTACCGAGAATTAAATGAAGAGTGTTTGCTACTGCTAAAACAGCACAACACAATAAACATGTGCCTGAAAAGACATTAAAACTGTATAAAGAGCTGCAACACCAAAAATCCTTACTAGAAATAAAGTGAAGACTGGCTTGAGTGGCAAATGAAGGTGTGTTGAGAGTGGATGGGCTAGTTCCCGATGTCACTAACCAAGGGAAAGCTGCCACTTTTCACTAGATTATTTAATTTTCAACATCAAAGTAGGTCAACTAAACCCCGGTCATTTTATGTGCCCTCTTTGTCACTAAAAGGAAGGGAGAAATTATAACAACATTATTTTACTCACTGCTACAAGGAAGAGAGGCTGTAATGTAGTCAAACAATAAAAAATTGGTGGGCTGAGTCTACCATCTCTGTATTGGGACGGTTATTATTCTTTCCTTCCTTTAATATCGATAAGCTTTATTTTACATCCACTTCAGGTATTTGTCCATCAAAACAAAAATAGTGTTACGAGAAACATGTAACGATTTTTTGTTAAGAAATAGTACCACGACACGGCTGAAGATCGTACGGTACGATCACAAACAATAACAAACTCATGTGTGTCTACTGCTCAGCTGGATTTGCTGTGTATTCACGACACGGCTGAAGATCGTACGTTACGGTCACAAACAATAACAAACTCATGTGTGTCTACAGCCCCTCTGGACCAGCTGTATAAAGATCATGGAAAACTGTTGCATAGAAAAATGGGCAATGCCTAGACAGAGCATCGGCACGCATCATCTGAGTGTCGGCTGCCAACTGGGAGAATCGAATTGTGGGGAAATTCGCGAATTGTGAGACAACTCGGAAACTTTTTTCTTGCGCAAAAAACGAGGCGTCGAAGTAAAATGCGTCCAAATACGAGGATTTGTATGTATATATATATATATATATATATATAGATAGATAGATAGATTTATATATAGATATATAGATATATATGTACTGTATATATATATAGATAGATAGATACTGTATATATATATATATATATATATATATATATATATATATATATATATATATATATATATATATATATATAAACAGAGAAAGAGAGAGGGAGAGAGAGAGGGGAACAGGATCCCATTGGTATCAGGCGCAACCCCTAATGGGGAGAGGGAAGGCCTTTCAGATATACTGTACGTCATAATGACTTAGACGGGACAGACACTGGGACCCCTGAGGTGCTGGGGAACAGGCACTGTTTTCACTGGGTTTAACTGTCTGTCTGGCTGTTAACAACTTTACATGAAAACTAGTGGTGCGATTTTGACTAAAATTACAGGGATACTGGGTATGATCACCTGATTAAATTTTAGGCCAAATTGGGCCAAGGCCCAGGCTGTAGGCCCAAAAATGTAATAAAATATTCGTTTTTTCGCTGTAACTCCTTTCAAATTCGTCAAATCGACTTGAAACCAAAACCTAAAGGTGCATCTTTCAAATCTGCATCATGCCTCATTATATCAGGAGGGGTCATTCCCCACTTAGCTGTAGGGGGGTCAGTGTCCGGTGGGTCGGGCCTAAAATTTCAAATGGGCATGAAATAGTAAATTTTCACCCGATTTACTCCAAATTTGATGTTACACCTTTGACTAGATATCCTCTTGTTCTATATGTCAGCTCTAAAAAGCCAGGGACGCGTTTGTTGTGCCATGGCAATGATTTATCAGGCGTTCCTGTTGGATGGTGATTTACTGGGATAAAATCACACTCCCTTCTGTGCTTACGGGCAGTATTTCACTGAAAGTCAGTAGGCACTGTCTCAGCAAATTACAGACCGGGACATTAAACAAACAGAAATCCATGATGATCTACATGTATGATGTGAGAAGCCTTGCGGATGAGTACAATATTAAGTCCTTTATGACTGAATTAAGAAACATTGGGATATTTTAGGTCTGAATGAGATCCACAGAAGATGAATAAATAATTCAGCTGCAAGACAGTACCCACCTACTTTACTACAGAGGAAGGCAAAATGAAAGAGTTATGTAGAATTTCTAATAAACAGAAATGTTGCAGAAAACAGTGTTAGCATCGTATCTGACGGAGTGGCTTGGATTATAATTAGGCTATGCAAACATACAGCCTGAAAATAATACAAGAATATGCACCGACTTTTCAAAGTTCAGATGAAGAAATAGAAACATTCTATGACGACATTATTGAAGACGAGAACAGATATACTGTACTATACCCATGGGAGACTTCAGTGCAAAAGTTTGCAAATCGAGAAATATAGAAGCATTTCTGGGAAAATTTGGAGCAGAGGGGAAAGACAGGGGTTAAATGGTGGTAAATTTTACTGGAACATATAACATGAGAATAAATATATTCTTCCACAGAAGAACATGGAGAAGTACAAGAGGATTTACAAAATAAAATCGACTTCATTATAGCAGATATGAAAAGCAAGATCACTAATGTCACAGTTATCAACAAAGTAAAATTTAGAAAGTGACCAAAGAAAGGTGCGTTGTGCAGCCAGATTCAATTTCAGAAGTCGAAAAAAGTAACTGATTAAAGATAAAAAGATTTGCCCAGTAAAAGTTTGCGAAACCAAAGCAGCCTTAAAAAAAAAAAAAAAAAAAAAAAAAAAACATTTCAGGCTGTAAGTTATCCTGAATGTGACATTATTGAGTTCAATGTTGGACTGAAAAGTATTAAGAGAATCAGCAGAGATAGTAGGGAATGCTAATACAACTAAAGTCAACAAATATTCAAAAGTGATCCTCGAGCACATGAAAAAAAGAATGCAGATGAAAGTAAATACAAAGAAAGATGAAATACAAAGGGTGCAATTAAATAAGTCTATCAGCAAGAGACAGAAAGAGGTTAACAAAGAGAAACATGGATCCGATTAAAGAATCCATCGAAAAAGAAAAAGTTTGAAATAAGTTGGAAGAAAATGGCACTAGGAAATCAACAATTTATATCACTGACTGCCAAAAACCATGATGTCATTAAATGCACAGAGAACATTGTGAAGAGAGCTGAAGAATTTTTACAGCGTCACTGACCACCTTCAAGGACTTCACACGTTTCAGTGCCAAGTGGCAGTTTTCATCCTCCTCCCACTCTTCTCGACCTTGTACAGAAACGTTGGCTCCAAGCCAAAATCCATCAGACACTTGATCACACCGGCCGAATTTTTGAAAACGAAGTCTGACTAGGGCTTATTCAACCGGACACTCTTGCCATCGAGCCTTTTCAAGCCTTTTCTGCAACACTTCCTTGTCAAGTTATTCATCATGTCCCACTTCTCTGAAATTTGCAGACGCTCATTAGAGAAGGCAAGGCCCACAAGCTCTTCCATCAGATACCACAAGTGATGTCTTATGCTTTTCAGCCTCATCAACAGCTCTCTGATCCGAGTATCTCTCCAAAACAGAGAGAGAGAGAAAAAAAAGCGGAGATCATTTCGAGGTGCCATTGAGATATCATTGTTTCATTCCATACTTCAATTATAAACAAGGAGATGAAGAGTGCAATCTGGTGCAAGCTTCGTGCCTCTCTCTGCGTCATTGTTTTTGCATTGGCTGCCGAACATCACAGTGTTTATCCCTTTCTGCATAAATCCCTTTTGCCATTCATCCCACCTGATGCATGGCTCCTGGTGGGCGTAAATTTGACTGGTGAAATTGACCCCCAATGAAGATGTACGCCAACTACAGTAGTTCCTTGTAGTCTTCAGGAGGATGACTTACGCTTTCAATTTTTTTTTTTTTTCAAGAATGCCAGCATATACTTCTTCCGTTCCTGAAGGGTGTTATTATTGGCGAGAAGTTCCACAAAATCGTCATCGCTATCCACAGTCTTGTGCAAGGACTGATTGATAAGGGGCCAGTGTGTCTGGAACCGCCTGCATAATCCTACAACTGGTCCAGAGGAAGTTGCATGGCAAACATAAGAGGACGTTTTCGGGATGACTTCATGGACCTGATATTTTCAAGCCAGCCACACTATTAATCTTCCGAGTTCCTGCTCAATTAGTGTGCAAGCACCCCTATGTATTCCCGTATTTGCTACAGAAGTATCAAAGCTCAACGCAACAACCTTGTCTTGAAGACTGGCCTCCTGAACCTCTTTGAGCATAACACGAGCGAGTTCTGTTGGAACACCTAGGAGGACTTCAGTCACTTCGCCGGAAAGCAGTACAGTGATCCGATTTTGCAAACTCTTGCCTTGACAGATATTTGGAAGTAGCTTTTGATCCCAGTGAAGTGTCAGTGGGATATCCTTTGTCCTGATTGATGCAGAGATTTCATCTGTTATCCCTGTTCTTGCATCGAGCTCTAAAGTGTGTAGCAGCTGAAATCACAAACTCCCCGAGATTATGATCAAAGCTTTGGGCAGCAGTAGCCTATAAACTTGTTGCCTGGCACACCGACAGATTTTCCCGGTCCCAGGTAGCAGTCAAGTTCTTGTCCCAGACAGCTTTCTGATTCTTGTTTTTTGCTGCATGACGACAGCAGGGAGATTTGGCTGGAGTCGGATTGACAAACTCATCGTCGTCAGTGGAAGTCGCTGACGTAGAGCTTGATTCCTCCAAAATGCCTGTCTCCTCCAGCCTCCTCCTTTCCTTTAAGTCTTTCTGTTTTCGCTGCAAGGTGTCTGAATCGTGTTTCCTCTATCTCTCTTTGACCTTGGCCATTACCACGTAGATACCAGCCATTGAGGACGAGGCTCTGTCCTCTCATAGACTAATCAGAAACAGTTTATTTTCATCTGGAATGTCCATGCTCAATACCCTCGAGTGTGCCACATCGAATATCTCTCCTAGATCCGCTTTGAAGAGATCCCGTTTCATCTTCTCGTTTTCTCTGCCATTATTCTCCTTTACTTTACATACTCCTCTTACAGCTTCTTGAGCTTCTTCATTTGCCAGGCTTCATCAGATTGTGGAAGGTTGGCTTTTTTTTCAAATTTCCCTCACCTTCAAGATGGTTTCTTTTGCAGCTTCGGAAATTGTCTTTTTCGCTTCCACATGATGAACATAAACACTTTTTGCACTTGTTCCATAGAAGGTAATCGGGTCCTAGTTATATCTGGGTGTGGCTTTCCGATCAGACAGACCGATGATACACTTCTTGTTACCATGCTCTCACTGTGAAAACAAAGTAAGAAAAGTGAATGAAAATAACTAGGGAAAACAAATTGTTACAAGTTTGTTTCAGAAGATCTTAAACAAAACACACAAAACCCAACTACTAATGTGCATAGAGACATAACATTAGAAAAATAGTGCTATTTGCAAGATATTAATAATAGGTTGACTTTTCAGGGGCTGCTAAATATATCTCAGTTTCAGTGAAACTTAGCCAGAAGTCTTTCCCCATAAAGTGGAACAAAGGCGAGGAGAACTTGTTCAAGTTTTCGAAATCTGTTTTTTTCAAACACCCTATATATATATATATATATATATATATATATATATATATATATATATATATATATATATATATACATTGAATATAGTGTGTTCCATACGTGAGAACAAGTGCGTTGGAGGAAGGTTAGTGCCCCTCCACGGAAAACAAGTGAATTAAAATACGAACAAGAAGCCTCGTACCAGAACTGACAACAGGTGACGACTAAGGACTGAACAAAGGACATATTATGGATTCCACGTGGAATGTGAGGGTGCAAATGATGAGGAGAAAGAGAGATTGTCCAGGCACTTGAGGGTGTAAAGTGGATGTGGATTAACTGAAACTAAATGGCGTGAGGCGAGTTTGTGAGAATGGGAGTATGGATGGGGTATATGCCTTGTAATGGATGAGAATGAAGGGTAAAAGAAGGATTGTGTATTGTTATGAGCAACAGGTGAGGGAGAATGTAAGAGAGAATGGATCAGTTGGCTCATGGACTGTGTGGATAAGACTGAAAGTTGGACTACAAATGTGGGCGACTGTGTGTGTGTGTATGCGCCAACACTTGATCGTGCAAGCGGAGTGAGAGAAGAGTTCCGGACAAATGTGGAAGCATGCATGGAAATGTTTGAAAGGAATGAGAAAGTGTTTTTGACTATAATATATGAATGGAAAAAAATGGGAATGTGAAGGTGGATGGAGTACAGGTAGTTGAATGGAAAACATTGGGAATGTGAAGGTGGATGGAGTACAGGTAGTTGGTGAGTGGGATGTGCCTGCAGAGGTGGATGAGAATAGCAGTGCTTTAGTGGACGTTTGTGCTGGGAGGGGGTTGGTGATAGCCAATACCCCCTTTCAGACACAAAATGATCCACAGGCATATGTGGCAAGTGATGAGAAGGCTGGGTGGAGAAATTATTGAACGGAGGTCAGCGATTGATTATGTGTGTGTGTATGAAACGATGAGAAGGTGTGTAATTGATGCAAGAGCATATAGAGATTGAGGGAGTGGACTTTCTGACCTCCACTCGGCGGTGGTGAGAATCAAGGCCCAAATGAAATGGAGCAAAAGAAGAAGGAAATGGCAGGAAGGAGTAGTTCATACATTGAGGGTGGAAATTTTACAAGAGGATGGAAAAAAAGCAGAATATAAGAGAGAAGTGGAGGAGCGGTTGGGTAAATATAGATTGGAGCAAATGGGGGATGTGGAAGGCATGTGCAAGATAATCACAAAGGAAATTTGTGCAGCATGTGAGGTGGTGCGTAATGTGAACAGAAAACGAAAGGGGGTGCAAGGAACAGCATGGTGAAATGAAGAGGTGAGACAGGTTGTGGCACAAAAGAAGAAAGCATATAGTGAGTTGATGAGAAACAGGGGTGTGGAAGAAGTTGAGGGATGGAGGAGAGAGTTATATGCAGAGAGGAAGAGAGATGTGAAAAGATTTGTAAGGGAGGGTAAGAAGTGTGTGAATGAGGAATTTGGAAGGAATTTGAGTGTAAAGTGGAAGGAATGTGAAAAAAAAAAAAATGTTCTGGAAGGAGGTAGAGTTAGACAGCATATCAAAGAAGGTAGTAAGGGAGTGAAAGATAAGAATGGTAGATTACTAGTGGCAATGGGAGAAAAAGTGAGCAGATGGAGAGAACACTTTAACCTAAACCGAGGAGATGTCGGAGGTGGTCCTTGCACATCCCGTGGGGATATTCGCGCTCCGACAGACTTTTTAAAAATAATTGCCAAATATCAGTTATTAGTCCTAGAATATTATAATTATATTTGCACATGGCACATATCTTCAGCTTTCTCCTGGGATGTTTGTTGAGCCTTCATTGACTACCGTAGGACTTGTGGAGACTTCTGAAGCTGGGTAGCGAAGTCTCCATTTTACACTTCCTGACACCCCGTAATATGATTACCACAGCCTGATATTATCACTAGAAACACTATTCTATGAGTTTCAAGTAGTTTGGAATCCACACTCAAAAAAAAAAAAAAATTCTGTGAAAGCAATGAAAATTACAAGTGCGTAGGAGCATCCCACCTGCGCTCGTTCCCTGCTGGTATTCTGTCATTTATTATTCATAAATACACTCACACTTTATATTCCTAGTACTTTATTACACTTATAAATATCTACAGTATTTATCCATAAGTTTACATCAGTAATAGTAGTTTATTTTCAGTCCAGGCATTCACTTTCTCATTCAGTAAACTATGTAGCGAGCGATGCTTTCACTTCCACTGTCATTACTTCAAGTATTTGTACTAATATTCTTATATTGCTAATTATTTACATTTCTTTTTACATTTTCTATTGTATTGACATTATTTACACTTCTATTTCATATACACTGTGTTATGCACTGTCACTTGCAGTAACTTATAAAACTATATTCCACTGTTCAATCATATTTACATCCATTGCTTTCACTTGCTATTTACACGTTATTTACACATTATTTATATTTCTACTTGCACTGTTTTAGAACTTCTTCAGGCTGTGGTAATCAAAGAAGCATGTTACGCAAGGGGAACCTGGCATTCAGCGCACTGCCAAGAGGTGCGTTTGTGCTCAGGTGTGCCTCTGGTGGTATGTGCACATACCTGGCACCTGCGGATCGCACCCTTCCTCTTCGTTGTGGCAGGCATTTGCACCAGTCTGTGCCAATCCTCTGCTCAAGTCTGTCAGGAAGTCTAACAGAATGGCGCCTTGGACCTGTTGCTGTCACCCTACCATACCTTGCAGGCAGCTGCTGGACACAAGTCCTGGCGAACAACCTCAGGGAGAAGAACTTGGGTGGCTTTATCTTCATCTTGTACAGGATGAAGGCATTCATGATCGTCATGTCAATGAGATGCAGAAAAAATTTTCCTGTACCACCTATTATTCTTCCTGAGCCAGTCGATCTCTCCAATCATCATGTCGGACTTGTCCACCAGCCGCATGTTGATACTGTAGTCTAACACAGCATCAGGTTTCCTCACAGGTTCGCCTGTCCTACGGTCGACCTTCCCACTGACTTTCAGTTCCTCCTTGTGTACGGTGGTAAGCATGTGCATGACCCTCTTGTCATGCCACCATATTGCCAGCATCTTCTCAGACTTGCGTAGGTGCACATCTCCTCACTGCGAATTTCCTGCCTTGGGGAATTTGGGGAAGTGGGCACGATCGATCTTGACAGTGCCACAGGAGCCGATGCCGTGCTCTGAAAGGTACTTAGCAAGTTTCGGTGCTGTATAGTAGTTGTCAGCATACAGCACATGATTCCCACCAAAATACCTTTCAAGCAGCACTTTCACTACACAGCCTGAGAAGCCAAGGGGTTGTGTTTTGTCCAGATCGACAGTGTTAGCTGAATAGATGACGAAGTCAAGGATGTTCCCCGTCTTACAGTTGCACAGTGCAGAGAACTTGATTCCAAAATAATGACGTTTGCTTGGAATGTACTGTACGAACCTCAGACGTCCTCTGAACAGAACCAAGGATTCGTCTATGACAGCCTTCTGAAATGGGTGGAAGAATGACAAATTTATCCTTCGTTCTGTTCAGAATCTCCCGGATCTTCCAGAGTCGGTCAGTCTGGGAAGGTACATTGTCGTTGGTGAAGTGAGGGTAGTAAGGGGTCCATGGACCAGTAATCTTCCAACTCATGCTTCTTTGAATGGGGCTTGAGAAGCATAAGGGTGATGAACACATACAGTTCCTGCACTCCAAGCACAATCCACTGTTGCATTCTCACTGCACCTGCACCACTTGCAGCACGTTGTGACTCGTACCTGTTGGTCTCATCACATATGTATTGCGTTTGTCATCAAGGAAGGCCAAAAGGTAGTCCACACACTCAGCATCCTAGTCAAGAGTGAAGGCAGGCTGTATCCCTGAGGAACTCTCATCAAACTGGAGTTGTTCAGGGACGAAATCGGAACCGTCCGTCCACATGAAGGCGTCCAGGGTTCCCTCTTGTGGCGGTGTAGGCTGGGTGAGGGTAGATGAGGGTGGCTGAGGAGACTGGGCTTCACTGTAGGTGCTGGTGGAGACTCCAACGACGAAGACTCAGGAGAAATTTCCACCGAAGAGGAGGAAGAAATTAGTGAAGTGGGGCTGGGAGAGCAGGGAGGTGATTCACCTCGGGATTCATGGTGGGCTGGGACACGCGGGGCCATTCTTCCGGGGCTAACCCGCCTCCTCTTCACTCCCTTCCCAAATTCCTTCCCTTGCTGCACTAAGGGCTCCTTTCCCTTGGAGGTAGGACGAACTTGGGACACTGAAGCACTCGTACTGGCAGTTTCTGTCACGATTTTCTCTACTGGCTCATCCACGATTCACCAGAAAGATCAAAGTCACTATCCATCACTATCGTCGATAATTCAGCCAGTTCACATTCCACTCCAGAGTCACTTGGTCCTTTACTGCTTCCCACACAAGGTTTAGTAGGGGTTGAGGCCACAGGGCCTTTGCATTGGGCGCAGAAGCGGCGGAAATGGAGGGGCGCGAATGCAACATGATTTCACCTCAGACGACGACACTGAACTGAATGACGTGGTGTATATGGGCAGCCAAGGGTTGACAATGTCAGTGTGGTGACAGGTGCTAATTTATATGTTATGAAATGACTGGTAGGAAATCTAGACAATACATTATAAATTAGGTAGCTCCAGGTGAATGTAAATATCACTTAGGCTTCTCCCTTCCTTTCTTATATATATTTTTATTATGAGAATAGGTAATACGGCATATTTCAAGGGGAAATAAGCAGGGAAAATTAGTGACTGAGTGCACTTGGGGTGTTGCCAGGTGATAATTAGCGAATTCCAAGTGTATGGCACTATCAGTTACCTTATTTTTTTATTATATATTATTTTGTATAAGAATAGAGCATAGGGCTCATTTCAATGGATGAAATCAGTGGAAAATTCCAGGGAAGATGTGCATAGCGCGGCGTGGCCGGACAGGTGAGAGGAGAGGGCAATGGAGGGGAGGTAGGGAGGGTAGTCAAGAATGGGGAAAAGTAGTTAAATTGTCAACAATGGGATTACAGATGACATTGGCAGCACTGACTGTTGTTGGACACTGGCAGTACTGATAGATGATAAAAGTCACCACTTGAAAGCCTGGGCGATTTTAAATTAACACAGAATCACAAAATTGACGCCCTGCAGTATGATACATTGCGCCCGAGCATCACGAAAGTGATGCCCTGCGGTTAAGGGGTTAAGGAATTGTTGAACATACAGAATGAAAGTAATGTGAGTATAAGTGGCTGGAGAATGGTTGAGAGAAGGAGAGATGTGAGAAAAAAGGAAGAAATCAGTAGGATGGAAGTTCTGGAAGCAATGAAGAAAGTCAAAATGGGAAAAGCACCAGGAATTGATGAAGTGTGTGGTGAAATGCTGAAGCATGGGGGAGAGATAGTAGAAGAATGGATGTGGAAGATGTGCAGATTGGTTGGGTAGGAAGATAGAGTCCTGGAGGAATGGAAGTCAGGTGTAATTATTCCCCTGTACAAAGGAAAAGGGGAAAAAGAAGTGTGTGGTAATCATAGGGGTATTTGTTGTCTTAGTGTAATAGGAAAAGTATATGATACGATACTTATTGAGTTAAGAAAATAACAGGAATTAATTGGAGAAGAACAGGGAGGTTTTAGGAAGGGAAGAGATTGTGTAGATCACAAATTCATTCATAGATCTTTAGTGGAAAAGATTCTAGAGAAGGGAAAGAAATGTTATGCAGCTTTCATGGATCTGGAGAAAGCATATGACAGGGTGGATAGACAAGGATTGTGGAAAGTATTAAGAACATATGGAGTAAATGGGAAGTTGCTGAATGCCGTGATGAGTATGTATGAGGGTGCTAAGGCTGCAGTGCATGTGGATAGTGAATTGGGTGGATTTTTCTATTTGAAGATTGAATTGAAATAGGAATTTGCCATGTCTCCATGGTTGTTCAGTCTGTATATGGATGGGGTTATAAAAGAGATACAAGGTAAGGCAGTGGATATTGGGGCAGCCCTATTGAGTAAGGGCAGTGTTTGGAAACTCCCTGTACTGTTGTTTGCACATGATACTGTGTTGGTAAGTGAAGACGAAGGGGAGCTGCAAGGCTTCGTGGATGAGTTTGGCAGAGTGTGTAAGAAACGGAACCTAAAGGTGAATGTAAGGATGAGTCAAGTTATGGTCTTCCAGAGAACTGAAGTCAATGAATGTACAATGAGGTTGAATGAGGAGAAAATGGAAAATGTGAGTACGTTTAAGTACTTCGGTAGTATGATGAGTAAGGATGGAAGTTTATAAGATTAAGTGCTTGAAAGTGTATAACAAGTAAGAAAAGTGATTGTTCCTTGAAAGCAGAAACAGAGAAGTGTGCATGGAAGTGAAGAAGTTACTGCATGACAGTATTGTGATACCAACTCTAACTTATGGAGTGAAGCTTGGACCTTGTTGGAGGGACAGAAGTCAAAAGTGAGAGCAGTGGAAATGAGTTATTTGAGGGGAGCATGTGGAGTCACAGGGAGAGACAGACTGACAAATGAGGACGTGAAGGAGCATTGCGATGTGGATATGGATGTGATAGGTAGCGATAGGAGAAGCACACTGAGGTGGTTTCGCCATGTGGAGAGGATGGAGAGTGACAGACTGACGAGAAGGGTGTATGTGAGTGAGGTGGAGGGCGGGAGAGGGAGGGGAGGAGGCCAAGATGAGATGGATGGATGGAGTGGAGAGGTACATTATATTAGTGGGTACTCCTGTACAGACAATGACAGGTTGGTAATTGTAAGAACTCAGTTTTTGACGCATTAAAAACAACAAGATTACGTTTACCCCCGTCAGAGGTACGAGCCAAGTCAGACATTAGGTGTGCCATAGCCTCATCCTTTGTTTGTTGAAGTAACTGCTGAAATGGATGCTGCGGGAAGCGAATGGAAAGGTGAAAAGCGGAATCATCAACGTATGAGTGGATAGGGTTAGCTGTACAGCTTAGAATGATGAATAAAAGGAAAAGAGTTGGCGATAGGACAGAGCCCTGAGGAACACGACTATTGATAGATCTAGGAGCAGAACGGTGGCCGTCAACAATGGCAGATATAGAACGATCAGAAATGAACCTAGAGATGAAGGCACAGATAGAAGGATAGAGACCATAAGAGGGCAGTTCGGAAAATAATAGTTTATGCCATTCTTGATAGAGAGCCTTTGAGATATCAAGTGCAATGGCAAAGCTTTCGCCGAAGTCCTGAGAGGAGGATGACCAGGAGTCTGAAAGGTAGGTGAGATGATTGCCAGTTGAGAGTCCCTGGCTGAGCCCATAGTGACAAAGGTGAAAGAATTTACCTAGGCAGGGTGTAAGCACAGAGGCACAGCTCTTGAGAACAACAGGTGGGACCCCATTAGGCCCATATACCTTGTACATTTATTACTTGTCAAACGGTAGTATTGCTTGACCTTACTGAGGGAAAATCAAGTTCTGTCTTTGTGTTCCATAGTGCTCATGCCTTATCATGTCTCCATCACCAACACTCCTTTCCCTCTCTTCAGTCACCCTTAATAACTCCACTTCCTTCCCTCTCTCTCACCCTATAGTGGCTGGTGGCTAGAAAGTACGATAGTACATCAACACGAGGGGGTGGGGGGTACTTTTTATCATCACGTTTTTACATTAAGGGTATTATCCAATTTTCGGCTGATATCATATATGGTCTGCCTGTGGACAGCATGTCACTGAAAATCGCTGAGAACAGTTATTTGCTCTTGTCTCAGCAACAACTACCAGTAACCACGGTAGTAGTAGCTTTACTGGAATTTAGAGGTAAATCACTTCTGGCAGATATTGCAACGGATTAAAAGAGTATTAGAAGGACCATTATGAAATGATATCGTAATGTTCTTGTTTATCCAAGTACAGAATTTAGTACACTGAGATAGTCAAATTTTAAGAAAATAAGGAATATCAATGTTTTGCATGTCAGCTCCAGTGTTATAGAGAATGATTACCAGGTGGATTCCTGCAGGGTTTACCTATGTAGGTCTCCATTCTACTGAGTGTTGTCCTTGTTACTGTTGGTATTATAAAGCACAATAAAGGCTTTGCTATGGGTTTCAGAGGCCGTGTTACACAGTTTTTCGGGAATAACTTATTAATAAACAGTTGGATCAGTATGATACTGGCAGAGCTTGTTTCACACTATGCCCAAATTATCGGCAATGTAGTGCATTACCAAAAGTGGAGAATTAAGGCACTCGTCCCTGACACGTGATGTTAAATTCCGACCTGAATGTCTAGGAAACGGACAAGGATACCGTGACGTACCTGTGACGTTAGTCCGTAAGCTCCCCCCCCACCCCCCCAGCTCCCTCCCTCTCCCCCTCTCTCTCTCTCTCTCTCTCTCTCTCTCTCTCTCTCTAACATGGAAACAACGGCCACGGGCGCATGCCTTGTACACATAATGTTGAGGCATGCATTATGTGTTATTGTTTCTGTATATATTTATTTGAGAGGGACAGCTACCCTGAACGTAAAGGCAAGAGTAGGGTAGGGTGGTGGGTGATAACGACCGTGTATGATGGGAGTGCAATGGTGTGGTGGTTTTCAGGTGTGTGTTTTTGTCATTTGACACGGGATTATGGCAGCAGTAGTATACCTGCAGCCGTACGATCGGGGAAAGTTCCGGATACTACACCTCACCACAGGTTCGAACCAACTAAAGTGAAGCCTGTGGTAGCGGATCTTTAATAATGCAAACGCATGTCTGGTAACTGTATGTGACAAAGAGGTGTGAAGTGGGAGAGGGACTGCTTCGGTAGGGTGGATGGAATGGGGAGGTGTGAGGTATGCCTTAGGTCGGTTGGTATAATCTGTATGTTTGCGATATGACTAAATCGTGGATGCATGATGATTGGCTATTGATATTGTAGCGTCGGTAACCCCCTTGACCACCCTCCTTTCCCTCCATCCCTCCCTTCCCCCATCTCTCTGATGCACTGTTATCAGACAAACATGCGCTTGAATACAGATTCCCTAATGCAGGTCTCATTTGCCAGGGTTCGAACTTGTGGTGAGGTGTAGTTCCCGGAACTTTCCCCAGTTGTTCAGTCCAAGACAAAAGTCGTGTCACGATTTTTGGTGAAGACATCTGATAAAAGGCTAACCTTTAGGGTATGCCAGTCTCGAATGCGTTACTGGGGTAGGACTTCAGATTGTTTCGCGACTGACATTAAATCATCGGACAAAGCAGTGACACGACTTTTGTCTTAGACTGTACATGACATTTGCTCCAGCGGTGCTGATTATGGCATGTTACGTTATTGTCCACGCGGCTGTAGGAATGCATTTGTGTTGCGACTTTACTCCGTATACAACAGGGAGAAAGCTGCCAATCAGCTAAGGATCAGTTTGAATAGGTAAGTGGGTATTTATGCTCATTTTAAGTAGCAACATAAAGTAAGGGCGTTTTACTGCAACCCATTCATTGGCTGCACTGGAGTGGTGATCCTGATAGCTACAACTAAAATACAGTACTTATAGCCATCCATACAACAAGAAAAGTATTTATACCAAGATCCCACGCTTATAATTTTTTTTTTTTTTATAAATAACAGAACGGAGGAAGGAAAAACAAATGGGTAAAAAAAAATAATCCATACACCAGATTACTGGTGTCCTCTGTTCACAAAATATCTGTAACAGTTAGACTTGAACAGTTGTGGGTTGAAATTTGGAGGAAAACAGCTCTGGGGAAGCGAGTTCCAGAGAGATGCAGTTCAGGGAACAAAAGAATTCTGATAGGCAGAAGTTCTGCAGTATAGTTGAGTAACATTCCAGTCATGAGCGCTACCAGTTGCCCGTGTAGCAGGAGGAAAGGCATGGAGAGGTGGCACCATGGACGCAACTTCGTCTGAGCATTTGCCAAAAAAATATCTGTAAGATAATGCAAGGGAGGCAACATTCCTTCTTACTTGCAGGGGAGGTAGTTTATATGTAATGGCAGGGTTGTTAATGATTCTAACAGCTTTATTCTGAATTTTGTCTAGTTGTCTTAATGCAACCTCTCTACAACCATTCCACAAGGGTGAGCAATATTCAAGCTGAGAGCGCACATGACTCTTATAAATTATAGCTAACTGCTCATCGGCGAAGAAGTTACGGACTCTGTACAATAATCCAAGTTTCTTTGAGGCGGTTTTAGCAAGTGATCTAACATGAGAGGTCCAGCTGAGGGCACTGTTAAGTGAGACACCAAGAATTTCAAAACTTTTGGAGATGGGAATATTAGTAGCACTGAAGGTAATGTACGAATCTGGCAATATCTGTCTATTAGTAAACTGTATGTATTTAGTTTTACTAGCATTAAAAGAGACAAGGTTGCTTTGTCCCCATTCACTGATTGTAGATAGATCTTGATTTATGGAGATGGCTGTACTGAGTTGAGAGGTAGAGATATTAGACTTTGTAAATGGATGTCTGAGTGTGAATGAACTATGTAGTGTTGAGTCATCTGCATATGAGTGAATGGGATTGTGAGTGACAGATAAGAGATCATTAATATGAACCAGAAATAGGGTTGGCACCAGAACTGATCCCTGCGGCACGCCGGCGTTAATTGAGTGGAAATTCGAATATACATCATCTACTTTTACTCTTATTTTCCTGTCACTAAGATAAGAAGAAATCAAAGGAACAAAAGACGTTAGTCCATAGCAAGGGAGTTTGGACAGCAGGGAACGGTGCCATACTCTGTCGAAAGCTTTAGAGATATCAAGAGCTACTGCATGAGTTTCTCCAAAAAGATCAATTGATTGATGGATGGTATGAGTTAAGAGATTGAGTATGTCAATGGTGGATCTTTCTTGGCGAAAACCGTATTGTCTATCACAATGCCATAAAGAGCATTTATTTGGTTTTTCATGCGCCACATCAGACATACATATTGGTCTTTCCCTACACAGGCCTTATGACTGGGTTGCAGAAGCATGGGCATGATGGTGAGGGCGGTCCACCATCAGGTCTCGGCCTGGGACACCGACAGCACACGCAACACCGCCTGTCTCTGACAGTTTCACCATCAGCGCCATGCACCATAACGTCCACACCAAGTTTGCTGCCAAACAAAGCTTCACGATTGGTTCCCTGATGAATGACCTGAAGATGGCGAGCATCATTCCGGAAGAAACCTCAGAGACATCGGTGTGGCGGCTCATCCATGACATGGGATTCCACAACAAGACCTCACAGTGGTAGATGTATGTGAGATGTGAGGAAGGAGTCCCTGGACATCGTGTGCTGCCAAATCAGTGCTCTCCGGGCACTCCAATGATGCCTGGAGGAGGGGAGGCAGGTGGTTTACCTGGATGAGACGTGGTTCACCAGCAGGATGAACCACAGCATGGAGTGATTGGACTGCACTAAGCCTGCCACGTACAGCCATCAGGTACTGCCTGGAGAAGGGGAGCACTTCATGGTGGTGGCAGCTGGCACAGCTGCCAGTTTCATCGAGCATATATTCCTCTGCTCCCCCGTCAAAAACACCAGCAGTGATACCACAGCGAATGAACGGCGAGCTGTTCAAGCGCTGGCTGACGTTGCAGCTCCTCCCGTCGCTGGCTGAGCCGTCGGTATTGGTGATGCAGAATGTGCCATATCACAGCCAGCTAACGGAGAAGAGTCGCTGCCCCACCACCACCACCAAGAAAGCGGATCTCATAAAAGGGCTGGAGCACCGCAGACTACCCTTGCCACCACACGCCACACGGCCTGAGCTGCTGCTCATCTGCAAGCAAAACCAACCAGAGCTGCAATACATGGTTGACAACATCATCTGCACTTGGGGCCATAAGGTCGTCCACAAGCCACCTGCTCATCCTGAGCTCAACACCATCGAGCAGGTTTGGGGGTGCATGAAATGGCATGTGCGCTTCTCGCTACGCCGTTTCACCTAGGCGGATCTGCAAGCCATGCTGGAGGAAGCCAGGTTTTGTGCCACTTAAAAGGTGTGGGCGGGTGCGGTCCTACAATCCCGAGCCTTTGAGGATGAGTACTGGTCCAAGGACAACATACACGAAGGCAAGGATCCCGTCATAATCAACCTCGACAGCAATGACAAAGCGACTTGTTCCTCGATAGTGATGAGGACTAAAATAAAACGTGTGCTGGGTATTTTGTTTGCATCATTTTATCCACCCATCATAACTCCTCGTGCTTCCGTCGTCTACAATGACCTATTAATAGAACTTGCCCAGAACCACCCCACTGCATTCCTATGAACTTTTTATAAATGTCCCATTGCCCCTCTCCTTCTCCGTTTTTTTTTTTTTTTTTAAGTATTTTAAATTGTGTGTCCTATTTTCGCCAGCATCTCCCTCAATGTACTTACCCTACACTACCTTTCCACCCTTACCCTTTCTCGACCTCTACCCAACCCCTAATAAATGACCAAGCCTCAACTGCCTCATTCCACCTGACTACGAACACAACCTGACGAAACGAGAACCATATAACATTTTGCAGTAGATATGCTAAGAAAACCATATATATACAGTATATCTACTGTATATCTATGGTATACTGTATATCTACTGTATCTGCTGTATATACAGTAGATATACAGTAGATACACAGTCGATGTACATAGATACAGTTGTTATACAGATATATACCTGTATATAACACCTCACAGTTGATGCTATATACTAAAACAACCAAACCCATACAATCCATCACATAAACACACAACGCCTGCAAACCACCAAACCATTGCACTCTATCATTCACGGTCGTACCCTACCCTACTCTTGCCTTTACATTCAGATTATCTGTCACTCTCAAATAGTTATATACATGTACAAGGTATGCGCCAGTGGCCTTTGTTTCCATGTTAGAGAGAGAGAGAGAGAGAGCTGGGGGGGGGTGAGGGTGGAGCCTACGGACTAACGTCACAGGTACGTCACGGTATCCATGTCCGTTTCCTAGATATTCAGGTCGGAGTTTAACATCACGTGTCAGGGATAAGTGCCTTAATTCTCCACTTTTGGTAACGCACTATATTACCGAAAATTAGGGCAAGGTGTGAAACAAGCTCTGCCAAAATATCACACTTATGCAACTGTTTGCTAATACGTTATTCCCGAAAAACGATGTAACACGGCCTCTGAAACCCATAGTAGGTGTTGAACATTTCCTCTACGAACAGAAACTACATCAAGGCCAGCTGTATACAGACAACCCTTATATTCCTCAGGAGCCCCTTTCGGCACAGTACTGGCAATGTCCCTGGGAGGGTGGCTATGCAACACTGAGTTTTTGGGAGGATGGCCGTCTGTGTTCTATGTCTTTGGCGGGCTGGGTGTAGTGTGGGGACTGCCGTGGTTTCTGATGACTCACGATCTTCCAGAGCAGCACCCATCCATTACCTCCGAAGAACTCACCTACATCATCACCCACCGTACATACGTCAGCCAACGTAAGGTAAGTTACGATGTGTCAGGCAATATTATGATGCACTAGAACAGGACAGGGATGTACAGCCAGCAGTCTGCTGTCTGCACGTGGCCCTCAAGCCTTCTGTATTCAAGATGAAATATTTGAGAGAGAGAGAGAGAGAAAAATACTTACGGTCTACTAGGAATACTGAAAACCACAATTGTCCGTACAGTATACTGCATTGCAATAATCTGAAAGGCAGTGATGGTTTACACTACAGTTGCATAGTAATTAGGTGATCACAGTCAGCAGCGGGTAGAAAACTGAACAGGATGTGAATTACTTATCGAAGAACTAGGCCGTCAAGGTGGGAGTATTATTATTGTTAAGAAAGTTATTGTATATTGATTTTAATCATATAACTAATTTCTTCAGCATAGCCATTCAATTTCCAAGAGATATTAAAACACAGAAGCCATGAGGAAACTGAATCATCTCTCTCTCTCTCTCTCTTTGTATATATATATATATATATATATATATATATATATATATATATATATATATATATATATATATATATATATATATATATATATATATTGTTACGAAACAGAGAAAGATAATGTACACTTTAAGTGAGAATACGAAGAGTCACTACTGTCCCGTAAAGTTCCAGGTTCAAAACAAAAGAGTTAGGTAAAATTACAAGTTAAAGTTTAATGCTTAAATTAACAACAAAACATTCAGGACTCATAAGGATAATGTAATGGCAAAAACAGGTTAAATATATGGTTAACTGCAATAGCCTCTATTAACACGAAATTAGCAAGAGTAAATTTATCTAAGTCAGCCCTGATAAAATGAGATACCAGATAATACTCAGTGAATGCCAGATAAATAATTACAGATACAAACTATTATCAGAAATGACTGACATAAAGAACCCCACACGAATTACAAAAACTTCACTAGGCCCACAAATTAAACTTATGCTATACAGTACAAGAAAAAATGCAACAACAGTTATACTCAAATTACACACAGCTGCTAGATGGTTGGAGATTTCTTGAGCACTCACAATAATAATACCTGTACAGGGGAGGACAGAGATGTGAACAAAATGAGGAGCAGATCTAAGTGGCCATGATGCAGAGATTGAGCTCATTATATGGGGGCCAGCAGAGCTTGATACAACTTGTAATAAGGACGCGCAAATGAAGCGATGGGGACAAACGGTCGACAATCCCGCACTGAATAACAGAAAGGACGACTTACTCTACTATAACGGTAGAAGGGGGGGACTGAGGCAGAACACGCTCGTGATCAAACATGCAGCAACTGTGCGTTAAAATTACACAAAGGATGATGAAATCATAGGCTATGTAACACCTCCCCACAAAGAAAAAAGAAATTTACAAAGGAAATTTCTTATTACTCTAAAACAATCTGTATATGGCATTACAGACCATGCAAAGGTCTTTCCTACTGTCACAAAAAATGAGATCTCCCTAGCACGTTCAGTCATAGGTACTTGCCAGTATCCCTTTAACAAATCAAACTTACTTATGTACCTAGCCTTTCCGATCTTGTCTATGCAATCTTCCACACGAGGGAGAGGGTAAGTGTCTGTTTTAGTTATCTGATTAACACGTCTGTAGTCGATGCAAAGCCTCTGTGACCCACCTGGCTTAGGGACTAGAGTGACAGGAGAACTCCACTCGCTCTGACAGGGCTCAATCATCTTGTGGTCCAACAGGTAGCCAAGCTCCTTCTGGATGAGAGGAACTTTCACTGGGTTCACACGGTAAGGAGGCAATTTAATTGGCTTTGCGTCTCCAACATCGACATCATGCATCAACACAGTGGTTCTTCCTGGAGTGGCACGGAACACTTGCGGGTACTCCTGCAGTAATGCCGAAAACTCCTGCCTTTCCTTGGGTGGTAGATGAGAAAGCTTAGTCTGGAGATCATTCATGATATCAGGATTCTTCCCCAAACTATCACTCAGGCTCATACTGCATGGGAGAGCTTCACTTGCAGACTCGGGTGGAACAGCTACAGTGCAGACTGGATTATTTTCGTCCCGCCTGTGATATAACTTTAGCATGTTGATGTGACATAGTTGCTTGCTCTTTCTACGATCTGGCGTGGCGATGACATAGTTGACATCACTGAGTTTCTTCTCCACGAAATAAGGGCCACTAAACTTGGCTTGAAGAGGTTGCCCATGAACTGGTAGCAGAATCAAAACCTGATCTCCTGGCTGAAAGTGGCGTAACCTGGACTTCTTATCATACCAAGTCTTCATCTTCTCCTGAGCAGCTCCTAAATTCTCTCTCGCCAGCTGTAAAGCAGTGGACAGCCGTTCTTTGAACTTCATCACATACTCCAGCAGGTTGACGTCATCTTCCTCCGACAGCCAGCATTCCTTGAGTAACTTAAGGGGTCCTCTTACTTCATGGCCAAACAGTAGTTCAACAGGTGAGAAGCCCAGTGATTCATTTGGAGATTCTCTTGCAGCAAACACAACGAATGGAAGACCTTTATCCCAGTCTTTCTGATGTTCCAAACAGTATTTCTTGAGCATCGATTTGAGTGTTTGATGATATCTCTCCAACGCTCCTTGGGTCTGGGGATGGTAAGCTGAAGACGTGATCTGGGTGATGCCCAACTCTTTCAGAGACTGCTTGAAAACATTTGACATGAAATTACTTCCTCGGTCTGACTGTACCTCCTTGGGCAGACCAAACTTTGTGAAGAACCCTAGCATTTCCTTAACCACGTTCTTTGCTGAGATGTTTCTAAGTGGAATGGCTTCAGGATAACGAGTAGCCATATCAATCATGGTCAACACATAAGAAAATCCTGAAGAAGTCTTAGGAAGAGGGCCCACAATATCCACCAAGACACGGGTGAATGGCGCCTCAAAAGGAGGAATGGGAACTAGAGGTGCAACCTTTTCGGTCTGATTACACTTCCCCACAACTTGACAGGTGTGACAAGACTTACAATACCAGGAAACATCCCTGAAGATACCTGGCCAGTAGAAGTGTTTCAAAATGCGTGCCACAGTCTTCCTCACTCCAAGGTGTCCTGCCAAACTGGAATCATGAGCCACTCTAATGATATCCTGCCTACAAACACGAGGGATGACAACTTGATGTACAACCTCCCATTCACAGTCGGCTGATGCTGTTGGGGGTCTCCACTTCCTCATAAGTACTCCTGACTTTACATAATAACAAGTAGAAGCACCGGCTGACTCTTCTTCACTGTAAGCAGAGTTAGCTAGACCTTTCAACTCAGGGTCAGCAACCTGCAACTCAACCAACTCTTGACGAGACAAATTATCAACACTACGGGGTACTGCCTCATCTGGTGAGTGGTCCAAATTAGCAAGAAAAGTGTCAGCTAGGATAACATCATCATCATCATTATCCTCTAAATCACCAGTAACTTTAGACTTAGCCCTAGTGACAGCACATGCAGGGAACACATCAGGGACATCACAATCCTGGGCCGCAGCCACTGGCTCACTAGACAACTGAGGAGCTGGACACACTTGACTTCCACCAATATCATTTCCAAGTAAGAAAGTTACACCTGACATTGGGAGTGTCTCAACCAACCCAACCATAACGGAACCATTAACAAAACCAGACTCTAAATTCACTCTGCACAGAGGGACAGAGAAGTAATTATTCCCTACACCTTGTAAGATTACAGTTTCATCAGAGGAATTAACATTAGAGCCTAGAACACTGGTCAGCATAAGGGATTGGCAAGCACCTGTATCACGATATATTTTAACTGCTTTCCTGTCATTACTGTCCAGAGGACTGACAAAACCATCAGACAGGAAATTAGCACATGAACTCTTGAGAGTGTCACCCACGTTACTGCTCAAAAGAGGAGCTGCATCATGAGAATTTAAGTTACCCCTCAAAGCAGGTTCAGTTAACTCAGTTAAAGAATTCTGGGAACTCTCAAGAGTGGACACTAGACCAATTGACTGAATATTTAAAGACTCCTTTTTGTTCACATCACGCTGTCTCCTGAAACATCTCTCCGTAGTATGACCAAGCTTACTACAATAAGTACATTTACTTTTCTGAAATCTAGAGGTGAAGCTGGTATTTACTTCCTGAGAAACATCATCCTTATTCTCTTTCCTGTAGATTTCAGCTACACCTTGTCTGCAAATTACACTTAATACTGCTTTTGTTTCTATTGAGTCAAAAAGCTTTTTTATAATCAATGAACGTCATACAGAAAAATTTTCTCTAATCATTTGTATTCTCAGTTGTTTGACTTATTATATGTATGTGGTCGATGGCTGAGAATCCACTTCGAAAGCCTTCTTGTTCCTCAGTTTGGTAAGAGTCCACCACGTCTGAAATACTGTTGGTGATGGTCTTTATGAATCATTTGTATGTAACTGACAACAGGATAATTGTTTAGTGTTTTTTTTATTTTTTAGATCTTTCAATTCTCCTTATATTAATATTATTACTAAACCTTTCCAGGTTGTTGTGACTTTTGATACATTTCGTAAAGAGTTTTGATCGTTTTCCCATGGCAGTCTTTCCTGCATCTTTAATCTACTGTGACATAATGCTCTAAACCTTTTCATACTTCTCAAAGCTGTATTTGTATCTTCTGCAGTTATAGCCGGAGTTCATGTAGATATTGGGTTTCCTTTGACTCGTCGTCTGTCATCTGAGCTGCATAGATCATGAAATTCTTCCACCACTATGATAATTTCTTCCCTATAATGTGTTATTTCACAGTTACTTTTCTATAAAGTATACATTGACTTTTCCCTCTCCCTAATCTCCTCTTTGCTGTCTTTATTGTGATGTGGCAGGGGTAAACCAGCCAAGCTGTCGGGCACTGCACACTTGACCCATGTGCATTGTGGTGTGGTAAGGATCTGTCTATTCTACCCTTGGGGCTTAGGTACGAATAAATGTGTGTGGATAAGTAAACTGGTATACAGTATACTGTAAATATATATATATATATATATATATATATATATATATATATATATATATATATATATATATATATATATATATTAATGATTGGTGACGAGCAGTGTGGCTTTAGGAGGGTGAGGGGATGCGTGGATCAGGTGTTTGCTGTGAGACAAGTGTGTGAAAAGTATTTAGCAAAAGGCAAGGATGTGTTTTGGGCATTCATGGATTTAGAGAAAGCGTATGATAGAATTGATAGGGAGACTTTGTGGACTGTTTTAAGATTGTATGGACTTGATGGTAGGTTACTAAAAGGGGTGAAAAGTTTTTCCGTAAATAGTAGAGCGTTTGTAAGAGTGGGAAACACTGTGAGTGATTGCTTTCCCATGAGAACGGGGCTGCGGCAGGGATGTGTGATGTCGCCTTGGTTGTTTAATACTTATATGCATAGTGTTGTAAGGGAGGTGAATGCAAGAGTTTTAGGTGGAGGTCTGAGTCTGGTGAATGTTGATGGCAGAGAGTGGAATCTGAAGCAGTTGCTGTTTGCAGATGATACTGCACTGGTGGCTGATTCAGAGGAGAGATTGAGACAGTTGGTAAAGAAGTTTGGAAGGGTGTGTGAAAGAAGGAAATTGAAAGTAAATGAGAATAAGAGTAATGTGATGAAGTGTACGAGGTTGGCAGATGGAAGAAGGATGAATATAGTTTTGAATGGTGAGTTGCTTGAGGAGGTAGAGTGTTTTAAGTACTGTATTTAGGGTCACATGTTGCTGTGGATGGAAGAGTAGATGCAGAAATGAAGTTTAGAGTGAATGAAGTAGGAGAGGTGCTGGGAGGAGTGAAAAAAGAGTTTAGATGTCGTTTGCTTAGAATAGATGTGAGGAGAAAGTTGTATGAGGGTGTTGTGGTACCGATTGCGTTATATGGGGCTGAAACATGGAATATGGGTGTAGCAGAGAGGAAACGTTTGAATGTAATGGAGATGAGGTGTATGAGGAGTATGTGTGGAGTGACGTGTATGAATCGAGTGAGAAATGATGAAGTGCGAAGGATAACTGGAGTTGTTCAGGAGATGCTGATCGAGTTGAGCAGAGGGTGTTGTGATGGTTTGGACATATAGAGAGAATGGTTAATAAGCGATTGGTGAAAAAGATAACTAGATCTGATGTGAGAGGTGTAAGGCTGAGAAAAAGACCACAAATAGGATGGATGGACAGTGCGAAGAGAGCGTTGGATGCGAGAGGGATGTCTGTTGAGCAAGGAAGAGTGGCTGTGCGTGACAGATATAAATGAAGAGAAATTGTGAATGGATAAATGATGATGCAGCCCTGAGGGGATATTGTCCCGCATTTGGTCTGATCAGCTGATCAGGTCAGGTGTGGGTATGGGGATGAGTCTATTATGATGTGGCAGGGGTAAACTAGCCCTGCTGTCGGGCCCTGCTGTGGATGTCACTGATTCCACTGCCCAGTTGACTCTCATGCGGTGTGGTGCAGTGAGGATCTGTCCCTTCTCCCCTTTGGGGCTAAGATGCAAATGAATGTGTTTGAGTGGATGAGTATATTGAGAGTGTGTCGTCCTGTCTCGGCTACCTCCCTTTCCTTGGGGGAAGCAGCCTAGGTATATAGTATAGTTATATATATATATATATATATATATATATATATATATATATATATAGAGAGAGAGAGAGAGAGAGAGAGAGAGAGAGAGAGAGAGAGAGGCTACACACACACACACACACATATATATATATATATATATATATATATATATATACCTTCCGGACCTCCTTTCCCACCTTAGGGCAGGGTGAAGGTAGCAGTGTCCAGACAGCCCAAATTTGCCCATTCCACTGGGCCACATTTCCATTCACTCACCATTCAAGCCCTATGTATCCTGGCTCTATCTGATACGCCAAAAACATTCACCACGTTCTGTAGTTTCACATACACGTTTCTGACAGAGTCAGTCCGGATGCTGTTATGTTAAAAAGAGGTGCCAGATCTTTGGTCACACGATTTTTCTCACAATATTCATCCAGCCAGTTCGATCTCTTGTCAGTTCCCTAGCCTCATCGACTTCCAAACATCTCTTCCTCACACACTCATCCACAATATCCCTCCACCTTCTCCTTGGCCTGCCTCGCCTCCTTCCTCCTTCAAATTCTGTCAGATATACTGTACCTTTTTCACCACTCTGTTGTTATCCATTCTCTCCATATGATCATTCCATCTCATTACACCATCTTCGATTCTGGTGTCCACAATCTTCCTCACTCCACATCTTTCACGAATCACACTATTTCGTATCCTGTCCACTCTCTGTACTCCACATACATTCCTCAGCAGTCCCATCTCCACTGCTGTCACTCTTGACTTTTCATTTTCATGCCACACCATAGTCTCACATCCATATGTTAAAGTTGGCACTAACACTCCTTCATGGAAGCCTCGTGCAGCCGCAACACCCAAGCCTCTGTTACCTATCAAGGTCTTCATTGCACCAGCTACTTTCCTTCCTTATATCACTCTACTTTCCAATTCTTTTGCACATTGTCCTCATTTTTCTCTCAGTGTACCAAGGTATTTGAACTCTCACCATTTCCAGTCTCTCTCCATTCACTGTAACATCGTTCTGGGAGTCACCTTCTCTCTCAGTATCCTTTACTTTACTCTTTTCTACATTTACTGTCAAGGCACGAAACTCACAGACATCAGCTAAACTCATAACTAGTCTACCAAAGTTCTTGTCCACTATTTGCAAGTAGTCAACATATTTGAGATATTCCATCCATCACCATTCATTACCAACGCCATTCCCCTCTCCATTACTCGTGTCTTTACTTCTTGCATCACCCTATCCATATACAGTATATATTGAACAACCACGGGGACATCACACAACCTAGTTGCACGCCCGCACCGATCGTGACCCATTCACTTAGAGGCCCATAAACCTTTACACATGCTTTACTACCATCATAAAAGCTCTTGACGGCACCTAGCAACTTATCATCTGCAGAGTACATGCGCAAAACCTTTCACAATCCTTCTCATTCTACTTTGTCCTATGCTTTTTCCGGATCCATGAATGTCATAAACACCTTGTAGTCCTTCTCACAAGCCTTCTTCACTATCTGTGTCACTGCAAATATTTGATCCACACATCCTATGCCACTCCTAAAACCATCCTGTTCATCACTCACTAGGACCTCTGATGTCTCTCTTGTTTACTTTATAATAATTCTTCCATATACCTTCCCTACCACACTCAATAAGCTTATTCCACGATAATTCTTGCACTTACTTCGCTCACCATTATTTTTGTACAGGGGTACAATCACAGCCTTTTTCCATTCTGCTGGCACAGTTTCACTCATCCAAGCCTTCTAACACAGTTTATCTCCAACAAGCACTTAATTCCGCTCTCTCCACTACACTGTATCATCTCTGCATACATCTCATCAACATTAGCTGCTTTCCCATTTTTCAGCCCCTTCACTGGATTCTTCACCTGTCCAAGTGTCACATTTCATGGCACTGCATTCCTTCTCTGCACACCCCCAAAACCAGTCAAGTTTACAGTGGTTCTGCTCTCTCTATTCCCATTCAACAGGCTTTTAAAATATACTTTCCATTTGGTCCTTACTTCATCCCCACAGGTTAATAATCTGTCACTTGCATCCTTCACGCCTTCACATTTCTCTCCACTTTCATGTCTACATTTCCACACGTCTTTCCAAAATAACTATCTATTTTCAGAGTAGTTTGCACTCATTTTTCTTCCTACATCATCATTTACCTCCTTCTTTTTCCTCTTTACTAGTCTCTTTACGTGCTTCTTCCTCTCAATATATTCAGTTCTTATTTCAATTGAATTTCTTTCCTGTAACCACTCTAGCCACTTCTTCTTTTCCTGCACTGCTCTCTTAATCTCCTTATTATAATATAAGTAGTCGTCGGTGAGCTATTGCAACTGTTTATTGAACTGAAGGAATTTTACGAAGGACAGAATGTTTGTTGTACTTGTCGTAGATGACAGGAGAAAGATAAAGATGCATCTGGGGTTTGATTACAGTTTATTTCTTCAAAGGGAATATCTCACAAGAGTAGTACTGTACTGAGGTGAGTTTTCTAAGGAGTATCTCACAAGATCAGTACTGAGGTGAGAGCAGTTTTATGCTTGCCAGGCCCCATGCGCTCCTACATGCCTCTCCACACCATGCCTCTATTATCTCCTAACCCCTACTGCTCTGTCTCCCATTTCCCCTGTATATGACTGGTTGTGTCACGTGTAACTGCATGGGTGTGTGGAACCTTCCCAAACCTGAGGAGTTTCTGATCAGGTCTCATTGTGCTGTGTGTGAAATTCCTAACTGAGAATGTGCATTGCTGTTTCCTTTAGCCCTCTTAAAATGGCAGGAATAGTCACCGAGGGCACCACAACACCCCAGGAGGAGCCTTTGGAGGGGCAGACAGAGCGCGGCCCGACTCCGGGCGACAGGGAAGTAAGTCTGCTCGGGCCGCACACCCCTATGACCCAGAACTCGCCCGCCGCCACCATAGCAGGAAACAGAGACTACCTTGCGGGCGAGCTGACCCTCGACAGGATCAGGGTGGAGCTATTCCCTCAGCTCCAAGGAGCACCCCAGCGATGGCCAGCAGCCGTGCCCTTTGTGAGACAGCCAGTAGCTGCTCAGCCCTTCAGGAGATGGCCGGTAGATCCTTGGAAGGCCTTCAGGAGTCAGCCAGTAGCTGCTCTGCCCTTCAGGAGACGGTCGGTAGCTGCACCCCTAAAAGGCAATGGCCTGTAGCCAGGGCACACAGCAGGAGACAGCTGGTAGCCGCTCCCCTGCCAGGTGCTGCTATTCCCCCCTACAGGAACCAGCGATGACCAGTAGCCAAGCTGGGGAGAGAAGGGTACGTCCCCTCTCCTGTAGTTGCCTCAGAGGACACGACGCAGGTGACAGCCAGTAGCCGCGCCCGTTGGCAGGAAACAGCCTGCAGCCACTCCTCGTCAGCACATTGTCCTCTATACGGAGCCTCGGTGACGGCCGGTAGCCACTCCAACAGGCAAGTGACAGCTGGTAGACGCACTTTGCCTGTGCCTCCGTCAGGGAGTCAGGCCCTGGCAACAGCCAGCAGCTGCACTGATGACAAAGGCCGGCCGGTAGCCGCTATCATTTCATTGCCCATGGGAACCCAGCAATGGCTGGTAGCTGTGCCGCGGAGGAGCTCCAAAGCTCCTCGTCCCCTGTGACTCCACTACAAGAGGGTGATCTGCCATCAGACCTGCTGACCGACGGGGATGCAGATGATCCTGCTGTCCATCATGAACGAGGCAACCTTCAGGAGGAAGGTCCCAGCCCCGAGGACTACTGGAGAGGCCCTGTACTATCCCCAGGGCTCTTCTCAGTACAGCCGGCTCCGGTGGGGCCCTACCTGATGGACTCTGACAGAGGCCAGCACCGCAGCCAGCTCATGACAGTGTCCCCTACTGCAGGAGACTGCAGCCAACAGGACCCTGAGGCCGCCCCCAGGACCCCCAGGCGGGATCTCTCCCCACCCAGATGCAGGAGACACTCGTCCTCCATCAGGCGCCTGAGTGAGGCTTCAGGAACCTCTTCAGCCCCAGTCCCGAGGGCCACACTCCAGTTCCCAGCCCAGACAGTGCAGGGCCCTTTGCCGCACACAGCCCCAGCCGAGAGAGAACGCCCCTACAAGTGGTCCTGTGGCCGCATGACACAGAGGCCTTTGGCGAGGCTCAGCCCCCATCAAGAATCGGGCTGTGAGCTTCCCCGCCACCCTCTGCCCTCACTGCCACCCTACCCGAATCCCGACCGTGAGTGACAGTGCAAGTGCACTGACAGTGAAACAGTGTCTTATGGACAGGGTGGTGTGTTAATATGTGAAAGGGGAAATTAAGTAAAAGATCCGCCAGCAATGTAGTGACTTGAGTGTAGACCCCCAGTGAAAACAGTGACATGAGGAAAAGCCGAGTAGTGAATATAGTGACCTCAGTGAATGTGCAAGATCCGCATCTCGGCCCTGATAATAAGTTCCTCAGTGTAGTAGGGCCTAAGACCGAGCCACACACCCTAGTGTCAGTGTAAATTTCCCCTAGCATGTCAGTGACTAATTCCTTCCTGCCCAACGTCATAAATACTGAACAGTGTGCTGTTCACTTTGACCCAGAACTATTGCCTAAACAGTATCCTGCACAATACTGCCACCGATGATCTCAATACATGCCCTATAATTGTCTCGAATACCATTTTGTGACGTCTGCCTGTTCCTAAGCTCAGAATTTATCATTAAACACGTAAGGTTTTTGCACTGAGTTTTTGTGTCCTGCCTCTCTCTTGATATTTAAGCTCCGGTCTAGAAAGGACCAAGCCACATCCTAGGTGTTTCTAGTGTGGGAAGCCGCCTAAAAACACCTAGCATAACACTGGGGGACAGCAGTGGTTCTTGACTCGGGCATACGAGAGGGGCATTTAGGAATACCGGCAAAATGGCAACCAAGCCTCATGTACAATTGCCTAAATTCGACCCAGAACAATATGACGTCCACACGTATTAAGCAATTACTAAGCCATTACTAGATATCAGGTTCGAGGATGAAAAACAGAAAATAGCGATCACACTTTCATTATTGGGTAAAGCAGCAGCAAATATTGCACCAAAAATCGTCCCAGGGCTCACATGGCAAAACTTTATGAAATTCATAATCCAGACCATCATGCCCTCACAAGGAAAAGTGGTGGCACTTTCCCAATTGCATAGCCTGAAATATGATGGCAACCTGGATGACACTTTGATCCAGGCCAGGTGCCTTGTCATCGCCGCCTACCCAGAGGCAAATGATGAAACCAGGGAACAACACACCTTCAACACCCTCCTCAGAGTCCTCCCCAGCATGGTCAAGGAGCACTTCACGATCCATGACCAGACGGGAGACCCAGACAAGGACATCCAACTCATACAATGCCTTCTGACCTACCAACCCACCCCTCAGCAAATTAACCCCTAAAGTACGCAATTTGCTCAGCAGGTCTGTCCCTCCAGCCGCAAAACTGGGTCGATTTTTCGACTTTCACCAAGGTAAAAATTTTTCTTCCATATTTCAAGAGACTGAATTTACACGCCTGAAAATGTATGTTTCAGCCAGATTGATCAAATACATATTGCACAATCGCCCGTCAAAGATGCAAAAAAGTTACCAATCCCCCATGGGCGAAAATAGAAAATGTACAGAAAATGCATTATTTATGGTAAATAATTATATATACATAACTAATGTCAATGTGAAGTGTTCCCTAGGGATGAAATGTCAGTGTGACATACTCCCATAGCAACAAAACAAGCCAGGCGAAACGTTGAGGTGGAGTGTGTGTGGCTGGAAGGGGGAGGAGGATGGAGGGATAGGGGAGAAGGGTTGCTATGCACACAATGCTGTATAGGGAATGTTGGGGTATGGTTGGTTGCGAGGGGACAATGTGGAGATGATGCAATGGGGCTGAGTGAGGTAAAGTGATGGTGGTGGGGAGGTTCCTTCTCCCCCACCTTAGGGGGCCAATCACGTCATACCACCCCGGACACTCTAGCTCTCATTGGTCTGATCCCATATACATCACCAAAGGGGCGGAGTTACCCTCCCCCAGCTTTTTGTGTCTTTATCGATCGTGCGGGATAGGCTGGTGTGTCAAATCACACAAAAGCACGATCGTGCGACATAGGTCTTTAGGGGTTAACGTGGTGAATAAGTCCCCCACGAACAAACCTGCACCACAAGTCAAGCCACATCTGTCTATTCTGCACACCAGCCCCACCCCGACACCCAGCTTGCCCAGGGAGCACCCCACCCACAGACGCCTCAGCCACAAGGAGAACCCGAACCTCATCCTAATTAATCCCGGGGAGTTCTCCACAGGAGTAGACTGAAGCACCAGTCGAGCAGGGCAGTACTCCCGAGGTGGATGGAAAGCTGATGACAGGGAGTGCTGGAGCTCCCGTTTCATCAGCCCTCAGGACTAGTTCCTGACCATCCCCCTTTGCTGAACTTTTTCAGTGTCTCAGTTACACAGAGAGTAGGCCAGCATGCTCTCCAGTACAAATTTCTCTAACTATCTTCACCAAACTACATGCACAGTATACACTACACTTCCTTTTCAAAAATCAACAAAAATGGCGTCTATTAATCAAGCCTCAGAGTCCCTAGGGGGGGGGGACCATAAATGTCCCCGCCATCTGCCCCTCTGGTGACGACTCGAGGTGCCTGGAACCACTGTCTGACTCTCTTCTTCTTCATTTCTGCAACATTCGTGGCCTTTCATCTAACTTTCGCTCTGTTGAGCACAACCTCTCTTCCTCTAAACCTCACCTTCTTTTTCTGACGGAGACTCAGCTGTCTGAGGCAACCGACAGCAAACCCTTTTCTGTATCCTCCTATTTTCTCTATACTCATTTCAAAGCCAAAGGTGGCTGTTGTGTATACATACGCAACGACTTATGTTGCTCTCGTGTTCCTGAACTTGATTCTTCTGAATTCTCCACACTCTGGCTTCGGCTTTCCTGTCATTCTCTGACTAAATATATCTGTGCTGTTTACTTATCCCCTAATTCTACTGACTATCAAAAATTCTTCGACTATCTTTCTTCTACGATGGAACACATTCTGTCCATTTCTCCTTTCTCTGAAATCTCCATTCTTGGAGATTTCAATGTTCACCACCACCTTTGGCTCTCCTCTCCTTTCACGGATCCACCTGGTGAACAAGCCTACATCTTTTCTATCCTTAATGACCTAGAGCAGCTTGTACAGCACCCTACCCGTATCCCTGACCGCCTTGGAGAGAGCTCCAACATACTTGACCTCTTCCTCACAACTAATCCTTCTGCTTACTCTGTTAATCTTTTCTCTCCGTTGGGCTCCTCCGATCACAACCTTATTACCTTAACCTGTCCTATCACTCCGGTACGGCCTGTGGACCCTCCAGGGAAACGTCGTCTGTGGCATTTTGGAGCCGCGAACTGGGAGGCCCTCAGGCAGTACTTCTTTGATTTTCCCTGGAATGATTCTTGCTTCCATGGCCGGGAGCCATCTGAGTGTGCCTCGCGCATTATGGAGGTTATTCTCTCGGGCATGGAAGCATACATTCCTTTCTCATATCCTTTGACTAACGCAAGAAAGCCTTGGTTTAATCACGCTTGTTCTAATGCTGTCCGCAACAAGGAGAGGGCCTACAAAAGGTACCGGAGCCAACCCACCCCTGAATCACATCATCTTTACGTTTCTGCCCGGAATCGTGCTAAGTCTGTTCTTCGCTCTACTAAAAATAATTTCATCCATACTAAATGCTCTCAACTCTCCAACTCGAATTCTTCCCGCTCCTTCTGGCACCTTGCCAAAAATCTTTCTAACAACTTTACCTCATCATCCTTCCCTCCTCTTTTCTACTCTGATGGTTCTGTAGCTATTTCTTCTACTGATAAAGCAGATCTCTTCGCACAGACTTTCTCCTCCAATTCCACTTTAGACGATTCCGGTGCTGTTCCTCCATCACTTCTCCCCTCTGACTTCCTCATGGCTGACATTAAAATTTCTTCAGTTGATGTATTTTCTGCCATCACTGGCCTCAGTACTAACAAGGCATATGGGCCTGATGGGGTCCCTCCTGTTGTTCTCAAGAACTGTGCTTCTGTGCTTACACCCTGCCTAGGCAAACTCTTTCGCCTTTGTCTGTCAACTTGTACCTTTCCTTCTTGCTGGAAGTTTGCTCTCATTCAGCCAGTCCCAAAGAAGGGTGACCACTCCCAACCCTCCAACTATCGTCCAATTGCTTTAACGTCCTGTATTTCAAAAGTTTTCGAGTCAATTCTTAATAGAAAAATTTTAAGGCATCTTTCCTATTACAACCTTCTTTCCGATCGTCAGTATGGGTTCCGTCAGGGACGCTCCACTGGTGATCTTCTCACCTACCTTTCAGACTCCTGGTCATCCTCCTTTCGGGACTTTGGCGAAAGCTTTGCCATTGCACTTGACATCTCAAAGGCTTTCGATCGAGTCTGGCATAAATCTTTAATTTCCAAACTGCCCTCCTACGGTTTCTATCCTTCTATCTGTGCCTTCATCGCTAGCTTCCTTTCTGGTCGTTCTATAGCCGCTGTTGTAGACGGCCATCGTTCTTCTCCTAGATCTATCAACAGTGGTGTTCCTCAGGGCTCTGTCCTATCACCAACTCTCTTCCTTTTATTCATCAATGATCTAAGCTGTACATCTAACCCTATCCACTCATACGCTGATGACTCCACCCTTCACCTTTCCATTCGGTTCCCGCAACGCCCATCTCAACAGTTACTTCAAGAAACAAGGGATGAGGCTATGGCACACCTAATGTCTGACTTGGCTCGTATCGCTGACTGGGGTAAAAATAATATGGTTGTCTTTAATGCATCTAAGACTCAGTTCTTACACCTATCAACCCGACAAAATCTTCCACAGGTATACCCATTAATGTTTAATAATATTCAGCTTAATCCTGCATCATCCTTGAACATGCTTGGGGTTTCGTTTACTCAGGACTTATCTTGGAAAGATCATATTACATCTCTTGTAAAATCTGCTTCCAAGAGATTGGGTGTGCTAAGCCGACTCCGCTCTTTCTTTACCCCTGCACAATTGTTGACTCTATACAGAGGTTTTATCCGCCCCTGTGTGGAGAACAACTCTCATGTGTGGGGAGGCTCCCCACATACAGCTCTTCTCAATAGGGTGGAGTTAAAGGCTTTTCATCTCATTAACTCTCCTCCTCTTACTGACTCCCTTCAACCTCTGTCTCTTCGCCGCACTGTTGCATCTTTATCTCTTTTCTATCGCTAC
The DNA here is from genome assembly GCF_032717465.1 of Coenobita brevimanus. Lineage (NCBI taxonomy): Eukaryota > Metazoa > Arthropoda > Malacostraca > Decapoda > Coenobitidae > Coenobita > Coenobita brevimanus. Next base: position 31,580,096 of record NC_137019.1, read on the forward strand.
TTTAATGGTCACTGCTCCTCTGAACTGTCTGCTTGCATTCCTCCACCTCTACGACGGGCGCGTAGCACCTGTCTGGCAGCAAACTCTCATCCCTTTTCTGTCCAACTCTCTAATGCAAGAGTTAACCGTTACTCCCAGTCTTTCATTTATGCAACAGGTCAGCTCTGGAACTGTCTCCCTCTGTCTGTATTTCCTGCTGCCCATGATCTCCAGTCTTTCAAACGCAGTGTGTCCAGTCATCTCAAAATGATCGGATCTTGAATTTGGCTCTCTATTGTATTTTGTTTTTCTCTTGGAGGGAACTGTTACTGCGGGCTCATGGCCTTTGGTTCCTTCTTCCTCGCATAAAAAAAAAAAAAAACATGCAGCTGCAGGTATCCACTCCATGACATCCGGGATCAACTGAAGGCTGCTAGGCGCAAATCAATCATCCGAGGCCGATGTAAATTTTCCTCGCTAAAAAATGAGGGGCCCAAGTTCGAACCTGCACCCACAGAGGAAATCGACCCTGGGAAGACGGAGCAAGAGGAAGAAGAAGGCGATCCACGACAGTTGGACTTTTAGGACCTCCCCCGTAAAACAGTGGTGGGGGCCACCTGTCTCAAATATTGCCCTCCACTCTACAACAAGATGAGGCTGAACGGGGTGAAAGCCAGGCTTCTGGTCGACATGGAAGCGGCCAGATCCTGCCTATACAGTCATTTTTACTCCCATCATAAGTCAATCTTTGGCCCGCTTTTCCCGACGTCAACTCATCTTGTGGACGCGGGGGATGGCCCCTTGCCTATCCATGGGGAAACCCGGGCCCTACGTGCCGACACTCATCAACCAGTGACACAACACAAATTCGTCATATTTGACTCTACCTGCCATAACTATGATGGGTACCTGGGACTGGACCTGCTACAGAAGTTGCAAGCCACAATTGATTGCCACAACAGACAGCTCCAGTTCTGGAAATCCCCCGACCCCCCCCTTCCACCTGCAGGCCCCCCCCCAAAGCAGTGTGCACCTAAATGCCCCAACCTCCATCACAGCCCCCCTCCCCCCATCCCTGTCCCCCTCACACCCCCTCCTCCCCTCCCATGTTCCCTACTACCACCTCCTCCAAAGTAACGATTCCCCCTCACCACAAAGTCTGGTTGCCTCTGAACAGGCCTACAGGTACGTCTGTTCTGTTCTCCCCACGCCTGCCACCAGGAACTTTCTCTGCCTGCCTCTTGCTCCCAACTTTTCTTCCCCCTCACGTCACAGCAGTCAGAATTGCGAACATCGCCCCCCCCCCCCTAACATTACCTAAAGGACTCGTAATAGGGGAGATGGACGAGGCCGAACCCTGCCTCCCCCTCCCCTCTGGCTTTCCTGCCCCCCTACCCCCCATCTCTGACCACCTCTCCCCCCACCAATCAGACACCCTCCGCCACCTCCTCCTGGACTTCCAGGACATCTTCACGGCGGGGCCTTCCGACATTGGACTCACCACCTACCTAGCTCACGAAATCTGCATGACAGGTCAGCCGATCCGCCAGCCATCCTAGCGGAAAAATTCCAAGCAATGGGAGGAGGAGGACCGCCAGGTCCAGAAAATGATTGAGGCCGGGGTTGTTTTCCCTTCAACCAACCCCTGGTCCTCTCCCATCGTTCTCGTGAAGAAGAAGGATGGCACCATGAGGCTCTGTGTTGACTACCGCCAGCTCAATGATGTGACCATCAAGGACGCAACCCCACTTCCCAGGATAGACGACTCCCTTGATTCTCTGTATGACACCCCCTGGTTCTCCACCCCCGATCTCCAGTCAGGGTACTGGCAGGTCGCAGTACAATCGGAAGACGGAGGTAAAACCACCTTCTCTACCAGTAATGGGAAGCTTTATGAGTTTAATGTCTTACCCTTGGCCCTCTGTAATGCCCCAGCCACCTTCTCGCAGTTAATGGAGTCTGTCCTCAGTGGCCTCACCTGGGAGATCTATTTAGCCTACTTAGTTGACGTTATTGTGTTCAGCAAGACCTGGGCCGACCACCTCCAACGCCTCTGAAAGGTCTTTGCCCACATCCAACAGGCTGGCCTCAAACTCTGGACCTCCAGGTGCGTCCTAGCTGCCACAACCATCTCTTTCCTGGGGCATGTCATCTCCCAGGATGGCATATCCCCCGACCCAGACAAGCTCTGTGCCATCGCGAACATTCCCCCACCACAAGACGTCCACAGAGTCCGAGCCTTCCTCAGCCTGACCTCCTATTATCGATGCTCCATGAAGGGGTTCACTCACATTGCCAAGCTACTCTAGAACCTCACCTGGAAGGGAGAACTTTTCATTTGGACAGACGAAAGACGAGCTGCCTTCCAACAACTTAAGGACAAGCTCATCTCCGCCCTAGTCATGGCCTTCCCTGACTACTCCCTCCCGTTCTGTCTCTGCACTGACGTCTCCTTGATAGTAAGGGGCGCTGTGCTAGCCCAAGTCCAAGGGGGCTGCAAACATATCATTGCCTGCGCCAGCCGCACCCTCAATCGGGCAGAAAAGAACTACCCCCACAAAGAGAGAATGCCTAGGCATTGTCTGGGCATTACGACACTTCTGGGCATACCTGTTTGGGACCCAGGTTATGATCATTACCGACCACCAGTCCCTTCAATGGCTGCAGCAGTCCGACACACACAACACCCAGCTCATCAGATGGGTGAAACACTGGAGGAGTTTAACTATGAAATCTCCTACCGCCCCAGCAAACTCCATACAAATGAAGATGCTCTCTCTCAGCTCCCCATCAATGCTGTATAGCCTGAACCAGACCTCCTCCAACAGTGGCAACACAAGGAACGACCCCCCTGGATTCCCCAACATCTTTTCCAAAAACTACATCGCCAGGGCAACCACTTGTTTACCCTGTCGAGGCATATCGTCCTCATCCCTGACACCACCCTCGATGCCCTCTGACAGCTACATACCCACATCGGGATACACCTGCGCACAAAGAAACTCCTGCAGGTTTTCAATGACGCATACTGGACTCCTAACCCATCCACCTTTGCCTAGGATATTATGCAATCCTGCCGAGTGTGCGCTTTAGGAAAGGACATCACCCACACTGCTGGCCCGGCAGGAAACATCACCAACCACAAACCTTGGCAGTTGCTCTCAGTCGACATAGTGGGGCCCATGCCTCCAAAATCAGGCTGTAGGTACGTCATCACTTTCATTGATACATACTCTAAATTCATCGTCGCTTGCCCAGAACATCACACTGTTGCAATCGCTGAAGCATTGGTGCGTCATGTGTTTCTGTATTTTGGCATCCCACAGGCTACACACTCCAACAATGCCCCAGAGTTCACTGGTAAAATCTGGCAGGAGTTAGCCAAAATCTTCCGGTATCACATCTCCCACTCGTCCCCTTACTTGCCACAAGGAAACATCATCTGTGAATGAAGCTACCGTACCTTAATGAACCAGCTCCGCACCCGGATAGGAGAAACAAAGAACGATGACTGGCCAGCACACATCAAGATCATGCAATGGGGCATAAACTCTTCCCCACGAGAGGACGGCATCTCGCCTCATGAACGTGTATTTGGGGAAGTGCCTCTCCTCCTACCTTTGTGGCAACACCTATAACCCCCCGTCACCTCCCCCACGTCCGACCCCCTTCACCATCTCAAAAGACAGCTTTCACACCTACATAATAACTTAGACCTCTGACCTGACACCCCCTCCAACTCGTACAAGCCGGGTGACACCGTCATGATAGAGAAGCTCTCTATGCCCCACAAGCTTGCACCTCGCTTCACAGGACCCTACACCGTCACCAACATCCCCAACCCCTACCAAGTGACGGTTGATTACCACAACATGCCTGGACACCCAGGAATCTCCATGTGCTCCTGTTCCACGCCCCCGCTTCCCTAACCTCCATCCCACACCAACCACCGCCCACCACCTCCACCACACCCCCCCCCACCTCCTATGACTCCTACATACTCCCTCACCTTCCTTTTCCACCTCCCCTTCCCCATCCTATCCAACCCCACCGCCTGTCACGCCGCATCACACCTCACCTGAAGACTCGCCAATGCCACAAATTCCAAACCCATCATCCACCCCTTCCCCGCCACTCTCCTCATCCCCCACACCCACCACCACGTGTCCCACACATGCACCAACCTTTCCTCTGCCTGCCCAACCTTCACCCTGCCCAGCGCCCATCACCACCCCAGCCCCATTGCTGCACCTCCACCCCCATGCACCCCTCCAGCCTCCCCACCACACGCAACTTGAACAGACCGATGCCACACACCCAAATCACCGCCCAAACCCACCCTAAAAACCACCATCATGCGCTCCGGCTGCCTTTCATGCCCACCTGCAAGATACGCCCTAACACGAAGCCCATCACACTCATGCTACACCAGGCACAAATCTCATCCACAATTACTCCTCAGGGACACAACGCCACATTGCCCTGTCATAAAACCCCACACTCTCCGGCAGCCTCCAGCATTCAGGACAGCTCTCTACAGGAGACAAGATCTACCAACATGAGAATACGATGAGCTACATGGGTACTGCCCTTCGGACACAAACACCACATCCGTGGCCATCTCCACCTCCTGCGACTCCTCCACACCACCACTGACCCATCCACCCTCTTCATCACCTGTGACACCCAAATGAATGAAAACCCGGCCACCACGCATGGAACACCCTCCTCCAACACCTCCAGCCAGTGCACCACACCAACAAAATGAAAGTCTATAACCTCCAGTCATGGAGACGTGACTTATCCCACAACAAAGGTGGTAAATGTCGGGAATAGTCACCGAGGGCACCACAACATCCCCAGGAGGAAACTACGGAGGAGCGGACAGAGTGCGGCCCGACTCTGGGCAACAGGGACATAAGTCCACCCGGGCCGTGTGCCCCTATGACCCAGAACTCACCTGCCACCACAATAGCAGGAAACAGAGACTACCTTGCAGGCGAGCTGACCCTCGACAGGATCGGGGTGGAGCCATTTCCTCAGCTCCAAGCAGCACCCCAGCGATGGCCATAAGCCATTCCCTTTTTGAGACAGCCAGTAGCCACTCAGCCCTTTAGGAGACAGCTGTTAGCTGCTCAGAAGGCCTTCAGGAGATGGCTGGTATCAGCTCTGCCCTTCAGGAGCTGGTAGCCACACCCCATTAAGAGCCACAGCCGGTAGCTGAGCCACATGGCAGGAGATTGCCGGTAGCTGCTCCCGTGTCAGGTGCTGCTATTCCCCCCCTACAGGAACCAGCCGTGCTGGGGAGAGAAGGGTACGTCCCCTCTCCTCCTGTAGTTGCCTCAGAGGACACAACACAGGCGACGGCTGGTAGCCGCACCTGTCAGCAGGAGAGGGCCTGCAGCCTCTCCTTGTTGGCATGTCGTCCTCTATACGGAGCCTCGGCAACAGCTGGTAGTCGCACCGACAGGCAAGTGACGGCCTGTAGCCGCACTTTCCCTGTGCCCCTATCAGGGAGTCGGGCCCCGGCGACAGCCAGCAGCCACGTCGACGACGAAGGGACGGCCAGTAACCTCCCTTGTTTCATTGCCCACGGGAATCCAGCGACGGCCGGTTGCCTCGCCATGGAGGAGCATCAAAGCCCCTCACCCCCTGTGACTCAACTAAAAGAGAGCGATCCGCCATCAGACCTGCTGACCGGCAGGGGTGCAGATGACCCTACTGTCCACTGCGAATGAAGCAACCTTCAGGAGGAAGGTCCCAGCCCAGAGGACTACTGGAGAGGCCCTGTACTATCCCCAGGGCTCTTCTCAGTACAGCCGGCTCTGGAGGGGCCCTACCTGACAGAGTCTGACAGAGGCCGACACTGCAGCCAGCTCCTGACTGTGTCCCTGACTGCAGGAGACCACAGCCGACATGACCCCAAGGCTGCCCCCAGGACCCCAAGGTTGGATCTCTCCACCCAGATGCAGGAGACACTCGTCCTCCATCAGGCGCCTGAGTGAGTGCTTCAGGAATCTCTTTGGCCCCAGTCCCAAGGACCGCACTCCAGTTCCCAGCCTCGACAGGGCAGAGCCCTTCGCCGCACACAGCCCCAGGTGAGAGAGGACGCCCCTACGAGTGGTCCCGTGGCCGTTGGACACAAAGGGCCCCAGGTGAGGCTCAGCCCCCATCAGGAATTGAACTGTGAGCTTACCTGCCACCCTCTGGCCTCACTGCTGCCCTACCCAGATCTCGACCATGAGTGACAGTGCAAGTACAGTGACAGTGAAACAGTGACTTATAGACAGGGCAGTGTGTTAATATGTGGAAGGGGAAATTAAGTAAAAGATCCACCAGCGATGTAGTGACTTGAGTGTAGACCCCCAGTGAAAACAGTGATGTGAGGAAAAGCCGACTAGTGAATATAGTGACCTCAGCGAATGTTCAAGATCCGCATCTCAGTCCCGGTAATAAAGTTCCTCAGTGTAGTAGGGCCTAAGACCGAGCCACACACCCTAGTGTCAGTGTGAATTTCCCTTAGTGTGTCAGTGACTAATTCCCCCCTGCCCAACATCACGAGTGCTGTACAGTGTGCTATTCACTTTGACCCAAAACTATTGTCCAAACAGTATCTTGCGCGATACTGCCACCCATGATCTCAGTACATGCCCTATAATTGTCTAGATTACTGTTTTCTTTCGTTTGCCTGTTCCTAAGCTCAGAATTTGTCACTATACGTGTAAGGTTCTTGCTCTGAGTTTTTGTGCCCTGCCTCTCTCTTGATATTTAAGCTCTGGTCTAGAAAGGACCCACCCGCATCCTAGGCGTTTCTAGTGCGGGAAGCCGCCTAAAAACACCTAGCATAACGCCTCTCATTTAGGCTCAACTTTCATCTAACCTCTACATTACATATATATGTTACTTGTTATTATGTAGCGTGTTATGATATTTTAAAGTCCTGACATCACTTGGTCATGCCCGGCTGGTGTACCTACATCAGCATGTAGTAGCAAATTACATTCTAATCCATTAATACATGCTATTCATCCCAATATGGTAGAGACAGTATTAATGTTGAAACATAACACACTGTAGTAATATATTGTATGTATAAAGGAGTAAATTCACGGTAGTAAAATACTGAATATAGTATATTGTATAACATATTGTAGTAATATAGTGGCACAAATGTGTATGTACAACAGACATATGTGTATATTTGTTCAAAGGTAATATATATATACTGTATATATATATATATATATATATATATATATATATATATATATATATATATATATATATATATATATATATATATATATATATATATTCGCACGCTGGTGAGCGGGTGTTCGCCTCCCGCCAGAGTTGTAAAAACTTTGGGAAGCGTTCACCAAGCCACTTGCTGCTTTGGCGGACACAAGGGGTGCTGTGGTTGAACCAGTGTCGCATACTAGTATGCTTGCACCCAGTCGGCTAAAGGCGGGCCGATTACACTTGGTTCAGAGACTACACACACATCCAAAGCCACTACAACACTACAAGCACTTCTCACCCTACATACAGTCTCCACCAGAAAGCTTAAGCCACTAGGTAGAGATACATTGGCTGTATCGTCCCTGCTTCGGTAGGGATAGGCCGGTCCTGCAGTGGACCTCAACGGCTGATGATATATATATATATATATATATATATATATATATATATATATATATATATATATATATATATATATATAAAATTGTTATATGAAATGGATACATGTATTTCAGTTTATCATTTATGCATGATTAGATGAATATTAAATAATATGTTACCCCATAATTTTCTTTAATTTTTTCTTTTTCGTCTCTGCATATATAATTTACACTTTACATAATATACACATTTCACTCAGGGGTTTACTCTTCCTCTCGTAAATACTGACTACAGATTTTGCAATCCTTGCTTGCATTCTGTGCATCACCAATAGTAATATACTACATACAATGGAGAAGATTATAAAGACAACTGGAGCTGAGCTATACACATAATATGGACAGAACATACTTATACTCAATTCTTCCCGGGGCTTCATCGTTTGACTGATTAATTGCATAATTTCAGACTAAGATGAAGTAAGCTTAATATTTGTGTTCATGTTTAAATCCATCTCAGGTAGTGATTGGAAGTATTTGTGTGTGTGATTAAGGATGGCATAGTGATTGTAGCTAATGTGGACAAAGATGGTGTAAGTACAGAACAGTAGTCGGGTGCTTTGTATAATCCTGATACTGAAGTATGAGATTTTGGTGTATGTGGGCAAATTATGAAAATTTATGTGATTTGAGTGATGCAGAAATATTGTAATTGCCCTATGCTTTGATGATGGGCGAGTTTATGAGGAGCAAATGTGAAGTTGCAATCCTGATGAATGTCATGATTTCTTATGATAGCCATTTCACAAGGAACTGTTCCACTTGGCTGAAACGTGAAACTGTACGCAGGACAAAGGTGAACTTTCGTTCAGTCGTTGATTCACTAGCGAAAGTGACAATGTCTTGTCTCATGGAGACCATGATGAGTTCAGTGTTGATGTTGATGTTGATGATCACCAAGGTGTCATTATTCTTTGAAGGAAAAAGGTATATATAATAGGCTGTGGACAGATTTTCAGTTATGAATGGTGCATGAACTATCACTGATGTTGGTGTTAGAGTCACTTCTAAGTATGGATAATATAGCATGAGATTCCTCTCCCTCAACAAAGACTTCAAACCATGTTTATGTATGCTTTGACTGATTATTTGACATAGATCGTGAACTGGAAGTAGGTTAATGGTGATCTTGCCATTACTAGCAATTGCAGTACTTTTCATCAAGTTTGCTAACGAGCTCTAGTGTTGTCCAACTGAAGTTTTATTACGTCAATATATTCCAGGATTACTGAGAAGTGTTAAAAAAGTGTCATGTTTCCTTCCATTCATTTATTTTTTGTCCACACTCTGGTGGGTTATCCTTTCTGCTTTTCTGAGATTTTTCACAATCGTCATCATTGCTGTGTTTTGATTGTCAGCTAGCTTCTGTTGATATGTTAATACCTGAGCTGTCTTATTAAATTTGTTGTTTATTTCTTGAAGATCTTCGTCTGTCGCCAATCCAAAACTATTCCCTAGAATTGCACCATCCAAGTCGAACAAACCGCTCCTCTCACGTGTGTGTGTGATGTTATTCATATCCCTAAGTGCCTCCGTTCCACGAGATGGGATATTGTGGATCAAGATGAGCATGGTAGTTTTTGCTTGTTCTAATTTTCATTTTACTAACTTCATGAAATCAGTCACTTCCTTTGTGCTATAAGCTTCTAAAGCAGAACTTCTTTCCATGGCTTCCAGTGTCCTCAGTTGCTTGCCAATGTTCTCCAACAATACCAGTATTTCAGACAAAATGTCCAAACTAATTTCAGTACTCATGATGTCTTTCACAATTGCTGTCGAGGGGGTTGGGGCTATGAGGCATCCTTGCCTTACTATATGTTGAGGGTCTAAGGAAGCTGATCCTCTTGCTATATAGATGAGAATCCATGGTATAATTCCCTTCATCGTTACCTACCGAAAAAAAATATATATATATTACTTAGCTAATCCAGTCATGCCGAGGTCGTTGATAGTGATGATGTGCATTACAACTGGCACTTGGAGAACCATAACTTTGCTCGTTGTTTCACTTATAGAAGGAGTTTAAATCGATACCTAGATCATGTAAATTCTGTATTGTGGCATTTCTAGCAACAGTGGCACCTATGTTTGTTTGTTTGTATGCAGTCTTAATTTATTTTTGTGTGTATTGATTACCTGTAGTTTATTTTCATCGTTTGTATTAGGTTTTTTGGTGGTGTCCGAAGTTGCATAATTGCTGGCTAAATTCCTTGGGACCCTTTTTAAATGATCAACATGAATTTGTTTTTCTTCGCCCCTCAACAGAGTCCTAATTACTACCTTGTTTGCTGTCTCCTTAATTACTCTGTATGGACCTTAAATTTTCTGTGATAGTTTATTGTCTCTAGTGTGAATGATATGACAGACAATGTCTCCTAAGCTGATTGTTGATTCTTTTGCCTCTTTAATCAATGACTCCGTCATTTCTTCCTTGGACATCGATAATTGTTTCTTCACCTTTTTCTATATATTCTGGGATTCACGCAAACGGAGTTTAGGATAATCACCATTATTGTATATACAGGCAAATTTTCACCTTCCAGAATATTATACGGTAATTTTTTGTCTGTCCCATAGATAATGGAATGTGGCAGTCTCCTTTAGTCTTGTTTATTGCACAGTTTATTGATGCTTCCACTCTGAGAATCCAATCATCCCAGCAAGCATAATATTCAATGAGAATGTCGTAGCATATCCAACACTTTTTTGTTTTGTTTCTCCACCAACCCATTGGATGCTGGGTGATAGATTAAGACATTGACCTTTTTTTTTTTATTGTACTTATATTTCTAGTAAGATTTCAGAGTTAAATTCACCTCCATTATCACTTATTAATACCTTTGGTGTGGTGAACCTACATATTATGCTGTCTCTGATTGCCCCTGCCACTGTTTCTGCTGTCTTATCCTTAACCATCCTCAGGTACACCTGGGTCTGACAGACCCAGGCATTTTTCTCGATGGTATAGTTCAGTAACTTATAGATGACTGGGATCCCTGTCCTTCTCAATAGCCTCCTAACTTTTAGTGGCCATGCAGGATGTAGGGGGGTTACTTTCATGTATCTCTATGTTTTTGCAATATATCACTCAAAATTGCATGTCGGGTCTGTGAGACTCAAGTGTACCTGAGGAGGGGGGAGAATTTTTCACTATGAATTTGCAAGTTGATTTTATGTTGTGTGGGATCCACTATGCCCATAATGAAGGTCCTCCATCCCTTAAGTTGTAACACAAGTGCTAGGCTCATAGTGTTCTTTGTTGTCGTGTATGGTGACTGATAAAAAAAGAAAACTTAGCATTTTTTTCATTTTTTTTTTTTTTTTAATATGTGGAGTTCAGTGAATTAAAACTTATTCACATGGTTTTGTAACTGATAAGACCTAATACATTGTTGGATATTCAGGAATTCTTTATATAAAACATGTGTGACACTTCAGCATTTTTTAAAAAGCTGGGTCAGACAGACTCTGATGTACCTACGTTGTAAGCGAAACTGTAGGTCTACCTGAGAAGGGTTAACCCGCCACGTGCCAGTGCCAGTGCCATTTTAAAACAGTCTGACATAATTCTGCGGCCAGTGCCAGTGCCATTTTAAAACACATTTTTCAAGATTCATGGGTAAAAACTGGCAGGCATGTAAGGTAACAGCTCCTCTACCATCCCCCAGGCTGTCAAGGCCATATACTCACTTGCTTCCCCCTTCACGCTCGCTCTGCCTCACTCTGCCTGTGTGCCTCACCCAGTGCTGTACATAGTTAAGGCATTTTGTAAATATTTTCATGTAAGTGTAAGTTGTAAATATTTTCTTGTAAGTGTAAGGACTATATTGTGAAGTCACGTTGTAAATACCTTCTTGTAAGTGCCAGGACTGTACGTAATGAAGTCAGGTTGTACCTATCTTCAAGTAAGTGTAAGATAATGCATTCACAGTGAGAAAGACACACAAATTGTGATAGATGCTGAAGTAATAAGTAATCAGAAAAGTGTACTGAACATTGCTAGACTTTCCCAGTATAAATAACTGAGTATACCTTACATAGAAAACGGCTTTCTCTCACATACGTGGTGAGCATGAGAACCGGCTATACCTGTATAGGAGTATGCCGGACTCAATAAAACCCATTTCCAAGCTTCGCTGGTCATTTTAACGGCGAAATTCGTTGTTTCCACATCAAAATCTATCATTTTAGCCTCCCAAAAAAAGGTCGAAAAATGGCTGGCACTGGGGTGACCCATAGGGCTAAAAATAGCTGGCACACAGCAGGTTAATTGTGACTAAAATCACATATCTTGAGAAATGATCTACAGCAACGAAGATATATTGATTATTATTGTAAGATATGAGTAACTTAAGAAAGTCAACCACGACAACGTCCCACGGGTGGTTAAGTACAGGATATTTCCCTATAGGTGCAGGTGGGAACATGATTGTAGCCTTTGTGTCTCGGACATGACTCACATGTCTATATTACTGTATATATCTTTTCATAACGATGGCCAGTAGTATAACCTCCTGGTTTGTTTAACCATCCTATCCTTGCCAGGATGTCCTGCATGTGGACTATTGTGTATCCAAAGGTGGGCATCGATACACTAAAATGTCTAATGCGATACCGATACATCGATACTCGGAGATCGTCTTGAGCGATACCGATACATCGATACTCGGAGATCGTCTTGAGCGATACCGATTCTTTGTAGATGGTTAAAGCAATACCGATACCGATACATGAACTGCCGATCCAGTATCATCGATACTTTAAGAATATAAAATCCCAATAATATCATCCAATGATGGTGTTTATAATTAGAAATTTAGAGGATAATGTGACATATTCATTGGCGTTTATAGTCTGAGGATATGACATAACAAATTAATGGTTAAATGTAGGCCTACTTACATATTTTTACTGTATGGTTAATACATGAACACAGTTTAGCGTATGATAAACATATACAGTATATATTAGGATCTTGCAACTGCTGAATTTAACATGCCTATAATAAAAAAAACATGCAAATAAAAAATGATGATGGGTTATTCAACCTTCTTGCTCTTTATATATGTATTAATTCTAATTTCCATTACTTTTTATTAATGTATCGATGCTTCCTTTTTTTTCTATACATTTCGAGAAAAGGGCCCTAGCGATACCAATACAACGATACATTCATTAAGTAGCTAATGAGATACTGATACCAGTACAAAAGTATCGATCAATATGTATCATTGATACAAATATCGTGATACTGCCAATCTCTGCGTGTATAATTCTTAATACGTGAGGTATCATTTCAGTGGGTATCACTAATTGTCTATTACTTCAATGGTTTGGTTGTCCTAGGTTGATCCTATATAATGCATTGTCTACTACTGTGAATTGTTCGAGTGGTCTATGTAGTTGTATGTCCTCTCCACTTTCGAACCTGTATATAACTTTAGATCACGTTGGATCATGTCTCTGTGCTTTGGAGATTTCATCTTGGTTTGAGATGTTTCCCTTGAGACCTAATGTCGTGACATGAACTGACGTCGAGTTCCTAGATAGTGCTTCAGTGACTAAATTTATTTTGCCTCGGATGTAGTGAATATGAATATTATAGTTTTCAACCGTACATTTCCATCTTGCTCTCCTCCCAGAAAGGAGTTTTTCTTGGAACATGCCCACTAGCGGTTTATGGTCGGTGAATGGGTGAATTTCGTCACCATATACCAAATCTCGAAACCTTTGTAATGCAAAGACCACTGCAAGTGCCTCTAGGTCTGTAGTGCAATAATTTTTCTCTGCACTTTTTATTTGCCTGCTAGCACAAGAAATTGGTTTATTTTTTTCTACGCTTATCTTCCTGCATCAATACGACCCTTAACCCTTTAAGAGATGCATCTGTGCAAAATATAAATGGTTTTGAGAAATTAAGATAGGCCAGGCAAGGTGCACATGTAAGTTATCTTTTAATTCATTAAATGCTAGTTTTTGTTCATTTCCCCATTCAGATACAGCATGTTATTTCAGAAGGTGGAATAATGGTTCTGCTATATGAAAGAATAGCTGTTTGAAAAGTCTGTAATTGCCCACCATACCTAAAAATTGTCTTACTTCATCCACATTTGTGGGTTCAGGGAAATCCCTTACTAATTGTATTTTGTCCTCAGATATGTGAATCCCCTCTGCATCTAGTCTGTGGTCTAAGAATTTTATTTCCTGAAAGCAAAATTTGCATTTAGACAGCTTAATATTCACACCAGCATTGGCAAACTTGTGTAGCAGCTGGTCTAATTTCTGTAGATGGTCATCTATTGTGTGTGTTGCAGTTATGATGTCGTGCAAGTAGACAAATATTCCATGCCAACATTCCAGATTGTACGCAATTCATTAATCATTGAAATGTGCCTGGTGCTGTCCTTAACCCCATCGGCATTCGTTTATATTGGTAATGGTCTGTATTTGTGGAGAAAGCAGTGTATCTGGATGACAAGAGAAATTTAATAGTAACCATTAAGCAAGTCGATTGCGGAAAATACATTATTTTTTGGTTCAGTATTTTGCAAGACCTCACTTAACCCTTTCTTTCACGAAAAGTTTCAATAAGTTTTCTGTTCCATGACACATCTGCTTTCTCCCCTCCCCCCCTTACGCCTGCCGCGTGCTCCAAAAAAGTGTATTCTCAACCTATTTCGTCACCCACACATATTTATTTTGCCCCAAAAAAACTGTATATTCCTGTTCGTCGATGTTTGTTCTACACGATAAGCAAAACACACACACACACACACACACACACACACACACACACACACACACACACACACATTGAGCTGACAGTAGAACTGGGTTCACTTAGGAGAAAAATTAATGAAATGGCAAGTATAGTAGTCAACCGCGTGAGTATTATGGAAGAGTTCAAAAGTGATACAGAGACAATTAGGCAAGTAAGCAGTCTGACAGACCAGAGCAGTGATATTGAGGAGAAGATAACACAGGTGAATGAAGTTGTGCAAAGCTACAAAAATGAGGTGGAAACCACTTATGCTGAAATGGTGAAAGTAAAGAAAGACTTAGAAACAAGGGTGGAAGGAAAAAACATTAAAAAGGAAGTGAAAAGAATAATCCAAAACAATCCCAAGTTAGTCAGAGATTCAGTAGATATTAACAAATCTATAGTAATCACTGGTATAGAAGAGGAAGAAGTAAAAAACATGATCTCAAGAGACAAAAAGGAGATGGCAAATGTAATGAGCATAATGAAAGAAGTATCAGAGGAAATCTGTAGAAAATACATAGAGGAACACAAAAGGTTAGGGAAATATGAGAGAAGCAAGTCAAGACCCTTAAAGGTAACCTTCCAGAGTGTAAAAACCATGGAGGAGATACTAAAAAATGCAAAGAATCTTATAGAAAAAGAGGAGTTCAAAAATGTAAGGATAAAAAGATGCCTAACACAAGAGGAACTAGAATTACTGAAAGAGAAGAGGGAGGAAGCAAAAACAAAAAATGAGCGAAGATCAGAAGAGAAGAATTTTTTTTTTTTTTTTTACAGAGTAATAGGATTGCAGGAACGAAAGTGGTACATAAACAGGAGGGAATAATCAGGAGGAAGGTAGTAGAATCAAGTCATGATAAGTATATAAACAAGATGATTAAGTTGATGTACTCAAATGTGGATGGAATGGTATCTAAATTATTAGAGATGAATGATTATGTCAAAGAAAATGAACCACATATAATATGCCTAACTGAAACAAAATTAACACCAAGGCTATCAAATGATATCCTAAACTTAGAGGAATATAATATATGGAGAAGAGATAGGAACTTAAAAAAAGGAGGAGGAATTATAATATTAACTAAGAAAAATCTAAAAGTCAAAGAAATAGAACTAGATATACCCTCACAAGTAGAACTGATTGCAGCAGAGATCAATACAGCTGAAGGGAAAGTAACTGTAGCCAATTTGTACATGCCACCCAAGTCAAACACATGGGAAAGAGACGAGTATGAGGACCTGGCAGAGAATACAATTCAGATATTAAAATCATTAATACATAAAATGGAAGCGAAATCGGAAAGAATTATACCAACTGGAGATTTTAATACAAATATAAATTGGAATACTCTAGTTATAATAAGCCAAGAAAGCTGTTGGGACCAAAAGCTCCTGGATCTAGTGCAAGAGTTTTTCCTAACGCAACATGTAAGGGAAAGCACCAGAAAAAGAGGACTCGATGTACCCTCAATGCTAGATCTCATATTTACTAGGCAAGAAAACGATATTGACAATTTAATATACCACCCCCCATTCGGCAAAGGCGACCATGCAGTACTAAATTGCAACTTCAGAATAGCATATGACATAGTTAATAGCAATGAAAGTTACAAAAAGAGCCTAAACTATAAAATGGGAAACTATCATGACCTAAAGAAGCACTTCTTAGAAACTGATTGGGGAAAGGAGCTTAGAGGACAAGATTTAAATGCTATATATAAAAAATTGTGTGAACTTTATGTAATAGGAGTCCAGAAGTACATCCCAAAGCACAAAGAAGCAGAAAATAAAATAAAGAAATGGTTCAATACAGAATGTAAAAAATCAAAAGAAAAAAGAGATTTGTTGTGGAATAGATACAGAAGACACAATAGTGAAACGGCATATAATAATTACAAACAGGCAAGAAAAGATTATACAAGAATAAGGAGGGAAGCCCAAAAACAGTTTGAGGAGGATATCATAAATAAAAGTAGTGATCAACCGAAGCTATTTTACACCTACATCAGAAGCAAAACTAAAGTAAAAGATAAAATACAATCCATTATGTACGAAGGAATCACGTATTCACAAGAGAGGGATATTTGTGAAGCACTAACAAGAAATTCCAATCAGTTTTTACAGAGGAAAAAAAAATTGAGGGATCATGTGGAACATGCTTGCCCACACATACTACCAGATAAACAAACATCAGAAAAAGTAATACAGGAGGAGGTAAGTAAATTAGACAAAGGAAAAGCAAATGGTCTTGATGAAATTTCATGTTGGGTACTTCGTGAATGTGCAAAGGAGTTAAGTAAACCATTATTTTTAATTTTCAAAAAATCCTTGAGTCGAGGTAAACTACCTGATATTTGGAAGAAAGCAAACATTGTTCCCTTATTCAAGAAAGGGAATAGACAAAATCCACTCAACTACCGACTAGTATCACTAACCAGTGTTGTAAGCAAGGTATTAGAAAAGCTTACAAGAAAAGCTTGGGTAAATCATCTAGAAGAACACAATATGATAACAGAAAGACAGTTTGGTTTCAGAAAAGGAAAATCATGTGTTACTAATCTGTTGAGCTACTATGACAGAGTAACAGACACACTACAGGAAAGAGAAGGATGGGTGAACAGTATCTAATTAGATTTCAAGAAAGCATTTGACACAGTACCACACCAAAGACTTTGATGGAAACTGTACCATCAAGGAGGAATTCGAGACAAACTATATTGTTGGATGCAAGATTTTCTCATAAGAAGAGAAATGAGAACAGTACTAAGGGGAAATTACTCATCATGGAAACAAGTGACTAGTGGAGTACCATAGGGTTCAGTGCTGGCACCAATCATGTTTTTAGTGTATATAAATGATATAGACAATAACACTGGAAATGAAAGCTATTTAAATAGATTTGCAGATGATGCAAAAATACAAAGGAGAATTACTAACATAGACTCTTGTAAAGAGCTACAAGAAGAATGGAGTAATACATGGCAAATGGAATTCAATGTGGACAAGTGTCATGTAATCAAGTTTGGTAAAAGTGGAAAAAGACCTGATTGGGATTATACGTTAGGAAATAAAACCCTACAAACATCAGAAAGGGAGAAGGACCTAGGTGTGATTATCAATAGCAGACTATCTCCGGCAGACCACATCAGTGAGAAGGTACGGAACATGTATACACTGTTTGCAAATATGGGAATAGCATTCACATACATAAATGAAGTTATACTAAGAAAGATAATAACATCATTCACCAGACCAACCCCGGAATATGCATCAGTAGTCTGGAGTCCTCATCTCAAAAAACACATAGACAAGATTGAAAAAGTTCAAAGGGCCGCTAGAAGATGGGTACCAAGCTTAAGGGATCTAAGCTATGAAGAAAGACTAAATAAACTGAATCTACCAACACTACAGGAGAGAAGGAAAAGAGTAGACATGATTATGCTATATAAATGCATATTAGGGAAGGAGAAAATAGACATAAATGATTACTTGACCTACGGGGAAGCATCAGCAAGAGGACACTGCAAAAGACTGCATAAGAAGAGAGGTGATAAAGACGTATGGAAATTTAGTTTCCCAAATAGAGCAATTGATCAGTGGAATACACTACCGAATGAAATTGTGTGTGCCAAAACAATTGAGAATTTTAAGGATATGTACGATAAATATGGTTTAAGACACAGGACAGTACGAGCTTGACTCATTCCTGTAAAGATACAATTAGGTAAGAACAATTAGATAAGAATACACACACACACACACACACACACACACACACACACACACACACACACACACATACACAAACACACACACACACACACACACACACACACACACACAAACACACACACACACACACACACACACACACACACACACACGCACTATATGTATATTAGGGGTGTGTGAATATTCTGGAACAAACATCTCACTTCCCAACATCATATCTCGAATGTTTACTAACTTATCTCTACATTTTGTACAATCATTTGAAAGTGAATTTTCTTAGCTCTCGAATGGTCCAGTTGGCACTTTGATACGAGGGATGATTTTCGAGTAGTAAGTGAAAAAGTAAAACCTTTTTGTGGGAGATAACAGAGTGTTTATTCGGGGAGCTCTAACAAAAAAACTTCTCTTGGCAGTGTTATGATTTTATTCCATCATGTTATGCAGAATTTCGTTGGCTGTCACAGGATATAATCAAAGTTCTCCTACGCCTCATAGTTTTAGAGAAAAATGCGTGCTGAACTGTTGTCTGTTGCGGTCACTTACATTATTTTTCCAAAGTGCACAAACATTTTTATGCTTGCTAGATATGTTTTTTTTATCGTTGTTTTTATTCGAACTACTATTGTAAAATTACATTTTTTTTAGTCCTCTCAGAAATCACACATGAACACTACACCTGTTGCTAGCAACTGAAACTGAATCTGTACTTATTTCCCTGCCATTTGTGTTTATGTAAGTAACAATATATATCTATGTGCAAATATACTGATATAAAGATAGCTAAATGGACAAATAAAGAAAATAAAGCACTTTTTTGCTTAAGCCTCTCAGGGTAACTCACGCGATTTGCGTTTCATGTGAATTGTACTAATGAAGTTCAGTCTCTCCAATTGCGTTCCTAAGCGGAAAAAATGCTGTCAAAAGAAAAGTTTTTGGCCGATTTGCGTCAAATTTTGGTGCGTTCCAGTGTGTACATCTCTTTTCCGAGGTAAGCATTTGGCAACACTGTGACTGCTCTGATGAGGCAACGCGTAGCAGAAATATCTCAGTATCTCATGAGCAGCCGGGCAGGAGAGTACCATGACTCTCAGCGTCCCTTTAAACCCGCCATTTTCCCCCTCCCACTCGAGGCAGAAGCCATTATTGAAATATTGTGATTGTACAGTATTTTTTTACTATAATGTGAAGTGATTGTGTCTATGGAACATAGATATATTGTCTGTAAATCACTGGGGCCCATTATCAGCCGTTAAGCCCACAGGCAGGAGTGTGGTTTGTTATAGCAGGGTTTCCACTCTGCTTCACCCTGCCCATAAATGATGTGAGTATTTTGCCTTTATATAGTGAAGCCAATACTTAATTTGTGAAACATATTAGTGCCTGGATTGGTGAAATAACTGACCTACCATAGCAGGCATTATGCACGCCATAGAGATATGCAACAGTTGCTAAGGGAACAGGCGGTCACATAACAGCATTGAGTCGGGAATAATAGACGAGGTTGGGATGGAATCATGTGATAGTGTTTTATATTGTGTATGGTTTAGTGTGAAATATACATATAAAATAGTGCTGCAAGTGTTCACAGAGAAATATTTAATGCATTGACTGACTTAGCTAAAACACAGCGCAAGTGTAAGAGACAAGAAATATGCCACAGCCACATATACATACGTATGTCGTGCAGCAAGTGTTCGTGGAGAAATCTATTGTGTGCATCGCATGTGTTTTAGGCAAATGTATTGCAAGGAGAGAAGAAAATACGCCACAGCCACAGACACACACACACACATACACACACACACACACACACACACACACACACACACACACACACACACACACTCACCCACACCCACACACACACTCACCCACACCCACACACACACTCACCCACACATGCTCACACACTACATAACTCCTCATCTTCACGCTACTGCCAGTATCTCAACACCTCTGGAGGAAGTGAGTTATCTGCATTTTGTTGATTTGTATATTGACCTACTTCTATAGTTCAATATTTTTTACACAAATAAGTAATGTTTTTTACATACACACATATGAGATGGAAGAAAGTTCAACTTCAGTATCAGAACCTAGCAAAAAGACTAGTGGTCATGTCGAGTTTCTGACAGCTCTATCAATAATTTTATGATATTTTACGTGTATACTTTGAGTAAAAAAAGAAAATAATAAACTGTAACGAGCGAAAATATGTAGCCGCGGGTGAGGCAAGGAAAGAATGTTTTTTTTATCTTGCGTGCGGGTGAGGAGGAGTATTCTACATTTGTTGTATAATTACTTCAAAACTATTGGACATATCGATTTCCCGTAAGAACCATGATAAAGAGCAGTAAATTCTATGTATGTTCATTTGCAGAGTATAAGCTTTTGGGAGCATTTTCTGTTGGGAAAGTTGGAGGAACAGACTGTTTTGGTAAAGTCTAAAGCGCTCGGAGGAGTAATCTCACTTTGTCGGCCAATTCCTCGAAAACTATTGGACGTATCGATTTCCTGTAAGAACCATGATAAAGAGCAGTAAATTCTACGTATGTACAAGACATAACAATGTAATATCTATGATAAGAATTAGTTTTTACGAAGCCGGGAATATTGCGTATGCTGTGCGCACATCACGAAAGTGACGAATGGACATGAGTTCCCAGTCGTTTTTGGCGATTAACTCGAAAACTATGAGGCGTATCAAAACCAGTTTTAGGTCATTAGAAAGTTCGTGAAATTCTGCATAATATTATGCAATAAAAACATAACATGTGCAAGAAAAGTTCAGTATTAGAGCTCCTTGATTGTTTTCAAAAATGGCTTTAAGTTTTTGGCTATTTTCTCGAAAATACAAGTCGTATCACAACCGGATTTGTCTCTTTAGAAAGCTGATGAAATTCTCTATCAAAACTTCTAAAAACATTTTCCTGTATCATGGAAAACATTCAAATGGTGATGTTGGGAAGCGAACATGATGTTGTGAAATGATTATTCACGGCCGCCTAATGTTGTTTTATTCATGTTTTCCTATTTTTTTGTGGTGCTTATCAGCTAGAACAAACATCGACGAATAAGATGACATAGGTTTCATTGTAGTATATTGATGTATGGGTGGGAAAATAAGGAGAGAGTATGTGTTATTTGCTGCATGCGTGCAACTGGGCCAGGCGGCCTTGCAGAAAAAATCGTTCACCGGAAAAGTTACTGAAACTTATCGTGCACGAGAGGGTTAACCCTCTCAGGGTCACTCATGCGATTTACGTTTCACGTGGATTGTTCTAAAGATGTTCAGTCACTCCAATTGCGTTCCTAAGCAGAAAAAACGCCGTCAAAAGAAAAGTTTTTGGCCGATTTGCGTCAAATTTTGGTGCGATCCAGTGTGTGCATCTCTTTTCCGAGGTAAGCATTTGGCACCACTGTGACTGCTTTGATGAGGCAATGTGTAGCAGAAATGTCTCAGTATCTCATGAGCAGCCGGGCAGGAGAGTAGCGCGGCTGTCAGCCTCCCTCTAAACCCACCATTTTCTCCCTCCCACCCAAGGCAGAAGCCATTATTGAAATATTGTGATTGTACAGTGTTTTTGACTATAATATGAAGTGATTGTGTCTATGGAACATAGATATATTGTCTGCATATCATTGGGGCCAGTTATCAGCCATTAAGCCTACAGGCAGGAGTGTGGTTTGTTATAACAGGGTTTCCATTCTGCTGCACCCTGCCCATAAATGATGTGAATATTTTGCCTTTATATAGTGAAGCCAATACTTATATTTGTGAAACATATTAGTGCCTGGATTGGTGAAATAACTGACCTACCATAGCAGGCATTATGCACGCCACAGAGATATGCAACAGTCATTTGGGAAACAGGCGGTCACTTATGCCATAGAGTCGGGAATAATAGACGAGGTTGGGATGGAATCATGTGATAGTGTTTTATATTGCGTAGGTTTAGTGTGAAATATACATATAAAATAGTGCACTGAGTGTTCACAGAAAAATATTTCATGCATTGACTGACTTAGCTAAGACACAGAGCAAGTGTAAATGACAAGAAATATGCCACAGCCACATATACATACGTATGTCGTGCAGCGAATTTTCGTGGAGAAATCTATTGTGTACATCACATGTGTTTTAGGCAAATGTATCGCAAGGAGAGAAGAAAATACGCCACAGCCACAGACACACACACATGCACCCACACTTACCCACACCCACCCACACACACACACACACACTCACCCACACGTGCTCACACACTACGTAACTCATCATCTCCAAGCTACTGCCAGCATCTCAACACCTCTGGAGGAAGTGAGTTATCCGCATTTTGTTGATTTGTATATTGACCTATTTCTATACTTCAATAATTTTTACACAAATAAGTAATGTTTTTTACATACACACATATGAGATGGAAGAAAGTTCAACTTCAGTATCAGAACCCAGCAAAAAGACTAGTGGTCTTGTCGAGTTTCTGACAGCTCTATCAAAAACCTTATGATACTTTATGTGTATACTTTGAGTAAAAAAAGAAAATAATAAAACGTAACGAGCGAAAATATGTAGCCGTGGGTGAGGCAGGGAAAGAATGTTTTTTATCTCGCGTGTGGGTGAGGAGTATTCTACGTTTGTCGTCTGTTTACTGCAAAACTATTGGACGTATCGATTTCTCGTAAGAACCATGATAAAGGGCAGTAAATTCTAAGTATGGTCATTTGCAGAGTATAAGCCTTTGGGAGCATTTTCTGTTGGAAAAGTTGAAGGAACAGACTGTTTTGGTAAAGTCAAAAGAGCTTGGAGGAGTAAGCTCACTTTGTCGGCCAATTCCTCGAAAACTATTGGATGTATCGATTTCCTGTAAAAACCATGATAAAGAGCAGTATGTACAAAACATAACAATGTAATATCTATGATAAGAATTCGTTGTTGCGGAGGCGGGAATATTGCGTATGCTGTGCACACATCATGAAAGTGACGTACGGATGCGAGTTCCTAGTCGTTTTTGGCGATTTACTTGAAAACTGTGAGGCGTATCGAAACCATTTTTAGGTCATTAGAAAGTTCGTGAAATTCTGCATAATATTATGTAATAAAAACATAACATGTATGGGAAAAGTTCAGTATTAGAGCTCCTTGAATTTTTTCAAAAATGGCTTTAAGTTTTTGGCTATTTTCTCGAAAACTAGAAATCGTATCACAACCGGATTTGTCTCTTTAGAAAGCTGATGAAATTCTCTATCAAAACTTCTAAAAACATTTTCCTGTATGTGCAGTGGCAGTATCGTAACCAATGAGGTCTTGCCTAAGTGACGTATTTGCTGCTGCTATAAAGCTCGAATTGGGGAAAATTTCAATACCATCTCAGCACTTTTGTGGCACCTCGGTTTGGGTTACCTTTCCAAGAAGGGTAGTCAAGTCGTACCCCACCTGCTCGTGGTGACCTCGCAGACACCCTGTTTTTTTGTTTTTTTTCCATTTCTGTTTTTTGTGTTTTTTTTTTCTTTCGGTTTCCTTTTTTTTTTCTCCTAAATTAGGGTGACACAAACTGGCATGGCGCTACCCGGATTTATCCCGGGTAGTATTGTATATACTTTTTGCTGTTGTTGTCATTTTGTTTTGTTTTTTTGTTCTCCCCTATCATGAGTAAACAACACCAGTGCCCTCACTGCAGTAGGTCTGTAGCAAAAAGTGCACAAGCACTGAAGTGCGCCTATTGCAGCGAGTGGATTCACATAGCTTGTGAAAATTTGGATGCAGGCGACTATCCATTCATGAAGAAGAGCCACCAGCTGGGCTTTTGCTGGCTGTGTAGCCAGTGTGTTGCACCAGCAGACGAGGTCTTGGCTGGTGGAGGAAGTAGTACCAAGAAGGAGTTTGAAGATAAAGTTATTGGGCCAATCTTTCAAGTAATCAGAGACATATCAAATAGACTGGAGGCACTAGAGACCAAGGTCTCATCACCCACGGCGGTCACGCAAGATCAGGCCAAGTCATTTGCAGATGCTGTTCGCGGGTCTCTCGTGGGGGGAGGGAAGGATCTGCTTGGGGGCATGATTGAGATCAGTGCTCATGGCCAGAAAAAAGCCATTCATAGTCAGCATGTACTGATTGTGAAACCAGAGAGTGGCGCTGGTGCCCTGACAAATCAGATGGGACCAGAAGACATCAGAGGCGTACTTAACTAGGTACCGGTTGATAGCTGCCTTAAGACCAAGGCTGGTGGGCTGGTAATGAAGTTTCCTTCAGCTGAGGCCAAGGGTGAAGCAACTGGGGTGCTGATTGATCATTTTGGCTCTGAGGGCACTTTTTGCATATCAGAGCCAAAGAAAATGTTGCCTAAAATGAACGTGACAGGCCTTTCCTCTTCCTTGGATGACTCTGACATCATCCCAAATATTCTGAGAAAAAACAATAAAATCAAGATGCTCGTTGATCGAGGTTGTACCCCCAACCTTCTCTTCACAAGGACAAGAAATGAAACCAAAACTGCTGTTTTGAAGATGTCGCCAGAGGTGAGATCCTTCATTGTAGAACAGGGCAATTACATCTATGTGGATCTTACAAGATGCCGCACTTTCGATAGATTCTGGGTTACACAGTGTCATTACTGTCAAGGCTTTGGTCATACATTTGAGAGATGTTCTAGGAAAAGTGATGAACCTAAATGCGTGTTTTGTGCTGGAGCCCATAAATCTAAGGACTGTAGTAACAGAAATTCTCCCAAATGCATCAACTGCTCCTCTTTAAGACATCAAGATGCTAATTCAAAGTCACAGGCGGTTGCCCATTTTGCACCAAGTAGAGAATGTCCAATTATGATTTCTCATAGGAATAGATTGATTGAAAACACCAGTTTTGACCATTCAAAAAACTGACTACGTCCCTCTTGAACCAGTTAAGGATGGGTCTTTTAAATATTCGTTCCATCCGTAATAAGATAGACTATATTAATGAAACCCTGAATCAGCACGAGCTTGACATATTGTGCTTGACTGAAACCTGGTTGTATGAGTCTGATATCGATATTATTCGTAATGCTTTGCCTAAGACACATTCAATTATTAGTATTCCCAGGCCTGCTGCTGACTATTGGGGAGAAGGCATAGCACTCATCTACTCGGCAGCACTTGCAAACGTTTCTCTCATTGACTCAGACCTGACCCCATCTTCATTTGAATTTATGGAAGTATTAATAAATTTCCATCAGAATACCATTAGAATTGCAATTGTCTATCGACCAGGTCATCTGGGCAGAGATCGTGGTTTTATGGAGGAGTTTGGGCAGTTTCTTGAAGGGTTTTCTCTTAAACCTGAAGGACTTCTTATTTGTGGTGATTTCAATTATTGGGTTGACAGTCCAGAGTCAAAACCATTTTCTTCAGAATTCCTTGAGTTGATCACCCAGAACAATTTTTTCAATCATGTGAGTAATCCAACTCATGTCTCAGGACATGTCCTTGACTTGATCTTGTCCCCTGTTGGTTGCAGGCGCGTATCAGATGTGGAGGTTGACTCATTTGACCCCCTCATCTCTGATCATGCTCTGATCACTCTTAGTTTTGATGTCCCGAAATCCCCTTCATATAAAAAGGTCTACCGCCAGTTGATATGTTTTGAAATTGATCAACGTTTAAACTCCATCGCTTCTTCAAGTCTTTCTTCTGGTGAATTGGTTGATATCTACAACAACGAGCTCAGGTCAATTTTTGACCATTATTGTCCTGAGGTAGTAAAAACAATCACTGTACATGATAATTCTCCGTGGTATGGTCAATCCATTAATTCTTTGCGTAGACAACGTAGAGGGGCAGAACGTGAGTGGCGCTTGCAGCGGACCGAAGTAACTCGTTTGCGTTATGTTTTTGCAAGAAGAGCAGTCGTTCACACTGTAAAAGCCCAAATGGCTAGGTATTATCAAAATAAAGTTGATTCATGTGGTGATCAAGAAAAACTGTCTGCAGTTGTGAACAATTTGGTTGGTCGGAGGAATGTAATTGTTAAACCAACTTCTGTATCTGATGCCCAATTGGCTTCTGATTTTGCTTCGTTTTTTACAAGTGAGATATTTCGCATAAGAAGTGATTTAGACAGCAGTTCTCCTAGTGAAGCGTACTCAGTTGACTTCCAGCCACGGTGCACCAGGGATCATTTGCTTTCAACATTTCATCCACTGGATGTAAACAAAGTCAAATGTTATATCAGAGAACTTAATAAAACATTTTGCTCACTCGATCAGTGTAACATGTTACAACTGCCTGATGTGTATGTGCACGCTGCAGACTTTATCTGCAACATAATAAATAGATGCTTCTTAGAAAGTCATTTTGTGCAGTCTGAGAAACGTGCTTTGCTTAGGCCCCTAATTAAGAAACCTGGCCTTGATGTCGAGAGCATGACAAATTAACGTCCCGTCTCTAACCTGTCTTTTTTATCCAAGATTATTGAGTGGGCCATACTCGATCAACTCTTACCACTACTGGAACACAACAGAGTTGTTCCTGTTGTTCAATCAGCATACAGAAAATACCATTCAACTGAAACTGCACTAACAAGGATTCAGAGTGACTTGGTGGCAAACACTTGTAGTGGGATGTCCTCTCTCCTAGTTCTGTTGGATCTGTCTGCAGCTTTTGATACAGTAGATCATAAACTATTGCTGGATGATCTGTATTTTTATGGCGTTCGTGATAGTGCCCTTTTGCTCCTTAAGTTGTATCTGTCGGACAGATCTCAGAGAGTGGTTGTTGATTACGCTAGCTCTGATTCGGCTCCTCTTCTTTTTGGAGTCCCTCAAGGATCAGTTTTGGGTCCAATTCTATTTACTATCTAGACAAGTAGTTTATTGTCTCTACTTGATGCTCTTGATGTGTCCTATCATTTTTATGCTGATGACACCCAGCTCTATGTTAAGATGTCAGATATCAACGATACTAAGACAAAGTTTGAGTCTCTAATATCTGATATTAAGATTTGGATGGCTAAGAGGAAACTTAAGCAGAATGATGGTAAAACTGAGATCATCATCATCAGAGGAAACAGAAGGGGTGATTACACTGACAATGCCCTGGCTTTGGACATTGGCGTTTCACAGCTGCATCCAGTCAGTTCTGTTCGAAATCTGGGTGTTTATTTTAATTCTAAGTTAAATTACAAAGAACATATTAATCAGGTTGTAAGAGGGTGTAACTTGCATATCAGAAATCTGTACTCTGTGAGAAGATTCCTGCATAGACGGTGCCTCTTAACATTGGTTCATGCAGTGGTCTTGTCTCGTGTTGATTATTGTAATTCACTGTGGGCTGGTCTTCCAAATAATATACTAACAAAAGTTCAGTCTGTGTTGAACAGGGCAGCACGGCTTATCTTTGGTTTCCCCCCGAGAACCTCAACTACCCCGTTTCTGATTGAGTTGCATTGGTTACCAGTAAAGGCTAGAATTGAATTTAAACTGTGTCTTATTACATTCAAGGTTCTTAAGTTTGGTGAACCGAAGTATCTTGCTGAATTGTTAAAACTCCCATTGACACGCCCGGGTGTGATGTTACGCAGTGAAGATGATTCCTTGCGTCTTGATGAGCCAGGAGCCATTCACCAGTCATCTTTCTCTGATCGTTCTTTTGCATATAGAGCCCCTAGATTATATAACAGATTGCCATTGTCCATAAGACAACTCTACTGTTGAATCCTTTAAGAGACAGCTGAAAGCCTTTCTTTTTTCAAAATGCTATGACCTGGAGAGAGGTACTATGACGGATGATTATAGGGTTTAATTATTGTCACTTTTATGTATATATGATGTAGCTTGTATTATATACAAAAAATGTCACAATTCTTGTAATTGTAAAAATAATGTGTGTGTCGAGCACTAGTGAATTCCCAAAAGGAAGAACTGGCGCTTTTGAGAAACAAAAGGCGAGATTATTATTATTATTATTATGATGGAAAACATTCGAATGGTGATGTTGGGAAGTGAACATGATGTAGCGAAATGTTTATTCACGGCCGCCTATTGTTTTTTTTATTCGTGTTTTCCTGTTTATTTGTGGTGCTTATCATCTAGAACAAACATCGACGAATAAGTTGACATAGGTTTCATGCAGTATATTGATGTTTGGATGGCGATAATAAGGAGAGAATATGTGTTATTTGCCGCGCACGGGCAGCTGGACCGGGCGGCCTCGCAGAAAAAATCGTGCACCAGAAAACTTACTGAAATTATCGTGCGCGAGAGGGTTAAGAAACACATTTTTTAAGGAATGGTGTCATGAAACTCTTATTTTATGTATGTGTTAACTTTTTTTTTTATGTGTCCGACTCCGAGCATAGGCTTCACAGCCTGCTACCAAGGCCCAGTAGTCCTCCTACGTACCATACACCTTTACATGTCACCACTTCAGTGCTAACACCCACCGTCCATATTGAATACATGCTAGGGCTGTCTCATACAGGACTGGTGTATTGGTATTAGCAGGGGTATTTTTAAATGTCAGTGGGTCCTCTGGTAGATCAATAAAGTCTGATTTTTAATGAAATTCAAATCCTTTAAACTGTTCCCTGCCCCAGCCGGGATTTGAACCTGGGTCCGATAGGACCGCAGGCTACCTCTGTACCGATTGGGCACTGTATAGATAATGACAACGAATAGGAATAAATGAATCATTATATAGTGTGTGTGTGTGTGTGTGTGTGTATATATATATATATATATATATATATATATATATATATATATATATATATATATATATATGTATACAAACTCTTTAGTCTTGTAATATTTAAGTTTTTAGTTTTGGTTAAAGTTATTTTGGTAATCGAAGAGCAGGAGAAGTTAAAGATGAATACAGGGAGTTGATCTTGATTTTTTATCTTCAGAGAAAGTCTAAGTTGAGCAGCGTATGTATTACAAGGGACTTAATATACTAACTAAATTTAGTTGGACCCCTCTTCTTATTCGCTCTCTCCACTACCTGCCGGTTCTTTGGCCAGTCCCTTTTTGAGCTCTGATTCCTACATTCTCGTTTAGCAGGGGTCGTGTCATATGTGCTATACCATCGTGGAAGCTTCTAGAATACTGTATCTCTGTGTGTATGTACTGCTTCCATTGCATGATCAACATTCCTTTACTTAAAGAGTTGCAAGCTAATTTCCCGTTCCCACACCTTGTCTGGTGCTCTGTCTATCTATCTATCTATCTATCCATCGTGCTATCTGTTATGATTTGTATTTATAATATGGAGTCCTGACATCGCTTGGTCACGCGAGCTGGTGGTCCTTTGACAGCAATCATCATTGACATATGCTAATCTCTTAATACATAACATTGATTATAATATTGTACAGATATAATATTCATGTTAATATTGCAATGATTCAGTAATATAACATTTTAAACAAGCTGTATACATAATTGAACAAATGCAATATAGTTAAATTGGTTATTGTATGACATACTATAAGATGTGTATGTATAACAGAGATATGCATATAATTGTGCAGTGGTAATATGGCTATGCCATTACAGTACATATGGAGTTATCCCTTTAGTAAAGCCTAATATTTCACCCAACTTGTGTGATGATTCTGGTAATACAAAATTGTGTATAACATTGTATGAATTGTTACATAATATTGTAGTAACATTGTGGTAATGCATAACTATAACATTGTATGAATTGTTACATAGTATTGTAGTAACACTGTAATAATATATAACTGTAACATTGTATGAATTGTTACATAATATTGTAGTAACATTGTGGTATTGCATAACTGTGACATTGTATGAATTGTTACATAATATTGTAGTAACACTGCAGTAATACATAATTGTAACATTGTATGAATTGTTACATAATATTGTAGTAACATTGTAGTAATACATAACTGTAACATTGAATTGTTACATAATAGTGTAGTAACATTGTAGTAATACATAACTGTAACACTGTATGAATTGTTACATAATATTGTAGTAACATTGTAGTAATACATAACTGTAACATTGTATGAATTGTTACATAATTGTACTGTAATTGTTACATATCATTTGTAGTTACATAACTGTAGCAAGTGTAACATAATGCAATCGTTTGTCGTTACTTAATTGTAATAACTGCAGTCCTGACATCGCTGTTTCGGTCATGCTGCGATCGACGATAGTGATGTGCCATGCCACTGGCTCGTGGAGATCAACAATTTGCTTTTTGTTTCACTTATAGGAGTTTATGTGGTATTTTGGCATTTGTAGTAACACACCTATTTTCATTTGTTTGTATGTGATCATACTGTTTTTTTTTTTTTTGTATGTATTGATTTTCTATATTTTGTTTTTCTTCGTTTGTCTACGCTTTTTCGGTGTTGTCTGAGGTTGCATAATTGCTAGCTAATTCCTTTGGGACCATTTTTTTAGGTTTAGTTTATAGTGCACAGATATTACTGAAAATGATATTATCTAGTCCCATATTTTGTTATTTTATATAAAAAATATGTATACACTACATACAGTATTAACTATATACACTGACGATGTTCACTTGTACCTATCATGGGCAATATATGTGTCAGCACTGTGTGGAAATCTTTGTCTTCATGATTGTGTGGAAGATGTTTTTGCTAACGTCATTTACGTTGGCCATTTCTTTTTCCTTGTAGCTCAATTTGTCTGTTTCCAATAGGTAGCTTTAATTAATAAATGTTTAATACAGTTCTTTTAATCGCTCACTGAGTAACTGTGATAGTATATTTTCTTTATTACTTTGTGGATGTATAGTTATATGTATGAAACATACCGGGTATTTTACGTAGGTATAAAGGGTAACACTCGTTGGTAGTAAATATATGCTGTAGTAAATGAATGGATATATACAGTGTAGAATATTTATTGTTGGTGCAGGTATTTAGTGATTGAATTATGAAGATACTTGAAGCAGGTATATGTATTTAAGCTGTAGCTATACAGCACGTTTTATATGTTTGTTCAGAAGTTTTTTGTCTATCACTGTGTATTGTATAAATGAAGTAACTATGTAACTCACTAGTTTTTACCGTGGTGGAAATGATGTGAGTGGTGGTGTCACACACGAGTTGATTTACGTGGCGTCGTCTCATACCAATACACCAGACCGTATGAGACAGCCCTAGCATGTACTCAATATGGACGGTAGGTGTTAGCACCGAAGTGGTGACATGTAGAAGTGTATGATCTGTAGGAGGACTACTGGGCCTTGGGAACAGGCTGTGAAGCCTATGCTCAGAGTCGGAAATATATATATTAAAAAAATAAAAGATAAACCACAGTATAAAACCTGACTTGAGTAAGTACTGGTCACTCCAACATCTCATATAACGGAGTTGGAGTTCTTAAGTTTGTTTGTCCCGAATTTAAATCAAGAGTTCGATGGTGTCCATAGTAACCACCAAGAATGTTTCGGTATACAACGGCGCAGGGCAGTCCTTGAAAAGGAGCTGGCTTGTTTTTTCAAAAACGCATATGTATTCCAGGGACTGGATGTGCATATAGCAAGGCTCTGTAGCATTTATCACACGAGCAACATTCAGTTCTCTGCTCCGGAATTCTATCAACGAATTGCGTCGGTAAATGCTTTGCAAAAGATAAAGAGTTCATGTAAAATAGTGGGTGTAATATCCGATATTTATTTGTTAGAATTCATGCAAGACAAGTGTTACAACACGAAATCTTTTTTTATTTTATTTCATCGAGCAGGACGTCAACTGAAGCCCATGGTACATTGCCTTGGACACCTAGGGTTCCAAGGAGTTTCTATGGTCTCATGAGCAAATACGTAGCTAAAAACAAGTTTTATTGAATGTACACCTCTGGCCAGAAATTCGAGACACAGGGTAATCTGCCACCAGAGGTCAGGTTAATCGCACACGTCTACCCCCCCCCCCAAACTCCCCTTCCTTACCCCCACCAAAACACTGATTCGTTAGGCTGATGGATCGAAGATATGAAGCTTCGCTCACTCTCACGTCATGCCGCATGTAATGTTACTTTCATTTATCATACTATTAGGTGCATTATCAAGTGCATAGATCCAACTTCAGTTCCATGAGAAGTGATTATATCGGAGTTTTAGCAGATTACGGTACAATCACCCTAATTTATAGAGTTTGGTTTCCTAATAGTTATCCAAAGTGTTCTAAGCGATAGACTAAAATCCAAGTAACAGTTAAAAGTCATTTGGCCACATAAGTCCCTCACCTGCCTTGTCATCAGGACAGCCACATATGCACCCACCTACTTTTCCACCTACTGACTCTACCCATCCATCACAACCCACCGACCTCATCCCGGCCACCCACACAGCCCACAGATCCCTGCTATCCACCCTGCTAACCCACGAATGCCATACACGAAGCTCACCCAACAATGCCACTTAACACATTCACTCATTCACTTCTCTGTCCTGAACCCATCCAGCCACCCAACCCAACTACCCACTTAGATCATCCCGACCACGCAATCGTCTCAGCCACCCTGGCTACCAACGGTGCTCACTCACCCTGGCGACTCACTGTCCACACATCCCATTCCCAACAACCTATCTTGCCCACCGACCCCTACCACCCACCCTCTCCACTCACGAATTCCACCCACCCTGCTCACCCAACAATGCCATCCATCTCATCCATCCACACAACCCTCCCACCTCCCCCTGAACACTCCCCACCCATCTCACCATGCCCATCCACCCATCCTGTCTACCCACTCCTCCCACCGATTCACCGGCCAATCCACATGCCCAACCACACTTCTTACCCAACCCCATTCACTCCGCCACCCCATTCACCCATTTGAACCCGACCTATCCATCAAACTAATCTTATCCAAACCTAACTTACCGATCCATCCCCGACCACCCACATATCCAGCCACCTACCCACCCAGCCCATCAAACGCATGCAATCACCCATTTACCCCTACAACCCACCCAAAGCCACTTCACACACCACACCCATCAAGTGTTCCGCCCCCCCTCTCCACCATTACCACTGTCCGCCCACCCTTGCGATGCACCGAACTACCACACCCACCAACTCAACCTCATCAACTCCACCCACCCAACCCATTGACTCACACACACACACACACACACACATATACACACACACAACAGAGGGAAAGACAGACAGCCAGACAAAGAGAGAGAGAGAGAGAGAGAGAGAGAGAGACTGACACAGTAAGGGCACGTCCACACGTGTGCTCGAGCAAGTGCCGGGAACATGTAAGCAACACAGTAATGAACACGCAGCAATCCTGTTGGGAACAGCAGCGTCCAGATCATGTTGGCAACATCGTGATGAAGTCTCAGCTGCCTGGTATGGATAAACTTATCCCATCGCCTCTTCTGCAAGTGTTCGAAGCTGCAGTGAAACATGTTTCATACATCTGTCCAAATATTGCTGCAAACATGTTCCCGAACATGTTGCCTGCCGTGTTGTCAATATATGTTGGAGAACACGTGTGGACTCGCCCCAAAATAAATAAAACACGCATAAACACACACACACACACACACACACACACACACACACACACACACACACACACACACACACACACACACACACACATACACACACACAGGGAGAGAGTAGGTCACAACAACTTCATTCACTAATCATCCTCAGTGGTTGTTTATCCCCGAGGAAGATTGGCCCCACGTCTTACGAATTACTGTTTGATGGTTGACTGTATAATCATTGAACAGTATGAACAGCATGTAATATTGAAACTAGCATAGTTATGATAATTAATATTTTACCAAAATATTCGCTCATTAAAACTATTGCCAGTTGGATGGCATATCATGGAATCCTAATGGAAATACATCCATAATAGAGTTGAATTAAAGGGTTTATGTCGGAGATCCGACTCAATGTACTGTGCAAACTGCTACCAGAACAATACTAGACACTTCATTATCTCAACCGTCCCCTTCACCGACCCCAAATCCTCCCTCCCTCCTTTCCCACCCTTCCGCATGTGTGTGTGTGTGTGTGTGTGTGTGTGTGTGTGTGTGCATATATCTGTTCTGACCTAATTGTTCTTACCTAATTGTATCTTTACTGGAGTGAGTCAAGCTCGTACTGTCCCGCGTATTAAAGCATTTTTATTACATATCCTTAAATTTATTAATAGTTTTGGCACGCATTATTTAATAGCGTATTCCATTGATCAATTGCCCAATTTGGGAAACTGAATTTCCTTACGTCTTTCTTACCTCTCTTTTTATGCCTTTTTTTTTTTCAGTGTCCTCCTACTGATGCTTCTCGATAAGTTATATCTCACTGATGTCTATTCTTTCTTTCCGAGATGTATTTATATAGCGTCATCATGTTTCCTCTTCCTTCCCGCATGTAGCACTGGTAGGTTCAGTTTTTCTAGTCTTTCTTCATAGCGTAGATCCTTTAACCCGCCCCGTCCCGGCCACTTTTCGACCACTGGTACCCCCCAATCCCGGGCAATTTTCGACCTTTTTTTTTTTTGCTAAAACTTTCGCTTTTGGTGAGAAACATCGAAAATTCATAGAGAAATCGCTCACCTGAGGTTTAAAATACTCATTACAGGTAGGAGAGCCTCCTTACTTTACTGGGTTTTCTATCAGGCTGGCGCCAAAGAAAACGAGTTCTATGGGAGGATAACTATTTCACACCACTCATAAACGGTTTTTATTTATTTACTGTTACGAATTTATATGTAGTACAAAAGTATATTGGTTTTCAAGCAGTAATATAGGCATTATAAGCATTGTTTCACTCACTAATACCTGACCTTTTTTTGCCACATTACCTGATCATCATTTCTAACTGTTTCTTCCTCTAATGCTATGTAAAGTTTGTCCTCCACATTGTCATTGATTGGGGAATCACTCTGGCCCTGAATTTCGTACCGTGGCATGACATGGCTATACTGGCCAGGTCACTGATAACAGGTGAATTGCTGAGAAAAGGGCATGCAGGGGGGGGAGGAGGTCATGCTGGGTAAGGCATTGTCTCTGCCTGGCATCTTGTTGAGGCAGGTGTCCCGTGTATACGTACCAAAAATGACTCGCGAAAATTGAAAATTGTGGAAATTATGAACCTTGCAATTGCAGGACGTTGAAGTACGTCCTCGGGATTAGCTGTGACAAAACGTGAGGACGTGGAAGTACGTCCTCGGGACGGCGCGGGTTAAGCTTGGTACCCAACTTCTAGCAGCCCATTGTACTTTTTCAATCCTATCTATGTGTTTTATGAGATGAGGATTTCAGACCACTAATGCAAATTCGAGGATTGGTCTGATGAATGAGGTAATTATCTTTCTCGGCATGCCTTCATTTATACATGTGAATGCTGTTCTCATATTAGCAAGCAGTGTGTGCATGTTTCTTACCTTCTCATTTATGTGGTCTGCCGGTGAAAAAGTCTATTATTGATAATCATTCTTAGGTCCTTCTCCTTTTCTGCTACTTGTAGGGTTGAACTTCCTATCTTATAATCCCGATCTGGTTCCTTTCCACTTTTGCCAAACTTAATTACATGGCATTTGTCCACATTGACTTCCATTTGCCATCTATTGCTCCATTTATGAAGCTTGTTTAATTCTTCTTGTAGCTCTCTGCAAGAGTTTGTTTGTAATTCTCCTTTGTATTTTTGCATCATCAGCAAACGTATTTAGATAGCATCCCATTCAAATGTTCCTGTCTAGCCTATATCATTAATATATACCAAAAACATAATTGGTGTCATCCCTAATCCCTGTGGAACTCTGCTAGTCACTTCCCTCCATGATGAGTAATTACTCCTTAGTACTGTTCTCATTTCCATTTTCTGAGAAAATCCTACATCCAACAGAATAGATTACCTTGGATTCCTCCTCGATGGTATAGCTTCCATAAAAGTCTTTGGTGCGATATTCTGTCAAATGGTTCCTTAATATCTAAATAGATACCGTCCACCCATCCTTCTTTTTTCCGTAGTGTTTCTGCAACTGTATCATAGTAGCTTAATAGATTTGTAACACATGATCATCCTATTCTAAAACCGAATTGTCTTTCATTTATCATATTGTATTATTGCAGTTGGTTTACCTAAACTTTTCTAATTAGTTTTTCTAGTACCTTGCATACAACACTGGTCAGAGATACTGGTCTATAGTTGAGTGGATTCTGTTTATTCCCTTTCTTGAATAGGGGAACAATGTTTGTGTGTGTGTGTGTGTGTGTGTGTGTGTGTGTGTGTGTGTGTGTGTGTGTGTGTGTGTGTGTGTGTGTGTTTATGCTTGTTTTGTTTGTGTCTTACTGAGTCAGTCTCTCTCTCTCTCTCTCTCTCTCTTTGTGCGTAAGTGTGTGTGTGTGTGTGTGTGTGTGTGTGTGTTTCTGTTAGTCTGTCTGTCTATCTGTTTATGCTCGTTCTGTGTGTGTGTGTGTGTGTGTGTGTGTGTGTGTGTGTGTGTGTGTTTCTGTGTTTCTGTTAGTCTGTCTGTCTATCTGTTTATGCGTGTTCTGTGTGTGTGTGTGTGTGTGTGTGTGTGTGTGTGTGTGAGAGAGAGAGAGAGAGAGAGAGAGAGAGAGAGAGAGAGAGAGAGTCAGTGGGTTGGGTGGGTGGAGTTGATGAGGTTGAGTTGGTGGGTGTGGTAGTTCGGTGCATCGCAAGGGTGGGTGGACAGTGGTAATGGTGGAGAAGGGGGGCGGGACACTTGTTGGGTGTGGTGTGTGGAGTGGTTTTGGGTGGGTTGTAGGGGTAAATGGGTTAGTGAGTGGGTGCGTTTGGTGGGCTGGGTGGGTAGGTGGCTAGATATGTGGGTGGTCGGGGAGGGTTCGGTAAGTTAGGTTTGGATAAGCAGAGTTTGATGGATAAGTCGGGTTCAAATGGGTGAATGGGGTGGCGGAGTGAATGGGGTTGGGTAAGAAGTGTAGTTGGGCATGTGGATGGGCCGGTGGGTCGGTGGGAGGAGTGTGTGGACAGGATGGGTGGATGAGCGCGGTGAGGTGGCTGGGGAGTGTTCAGGGAGAGGTGGGAGGGTTGTGTGGATGGATGAGATGGATGGCACTGTTGGGTGAGCAGGGTGGGTGGAATTCGTGAGTGGAGAGGGTGGGTGGTAGGGGTCGGTGGGCAAGATAGGTTGTTGGGATGTGTGGACAGTGAGTCGCCAGGGTGAGTGGGCACCGTTTGTAGCCAGGTTGGCTGAGACGATTACGCGGTTGGGAATGATCAAAGTGGGTAGTTGGGTTGGGTGGCTGGATGGGTTCAGAGTAGAGAAGTGAATGAATGAATGTGTTGAGTGGCATTGTTGGGTGAGCTTCGTGTATGGCATTCGTGGGTTAGCAGGGTGGATAGCAGGGATCTGTGGGCTGTATGGGTGGCCGGGATGAGGTCGGTGGGTTGTGTTGGATGGGTTGAGTGGGCAAGTGGATAAGTAGGTGGGTGCATATGTGACTGTCCTGATGACAAGGCAGGAGAGGGACTTATGTGGCCGAGTAACTTTTAACTGTTACTTGGATTTTTTCTATCTCTTAGAACACGTTGGATAACTATTTGGAAACCAGACTCTATACATTAAGGTCATTGTATTGAAATCTGATAAAACTTCGATATAATTACCTCTCATGGAACTAAATATAGATCTATGCACTTGATAATGCACCTAATAGTAGAATAAATAAAAGTAACATTACATATGGCAAGACGTGAGAATGAGCGAAGCTTCATATCTCCGATTTATCTGCCCAACAAATCAGTGATTTGGTGGGAGTAAGGAGAGGGAGTTAGGTGGGAGAAGTTTGTGATTAATCTGACCTCTGGTGGCAGCTTATCCTGTATCACGAATTTCTGTCCGGAGTTGTACCTGCTACCTGTTGAAAGAATCTCTTTCCATCTCACATAGTAGAAAAGTTATTAGCTTCTGAAAACCATCGCGGCCGGGCTGTGTCGGCAGCTCATTTCTCAGCTGAACGTAAACATCGCTTCGTTATGCTTGCTGGCTTCGCTTGCTGAGCTCGCTTACTCGTAATCACCACCATAGCAATATATCTTTGTTCATATCATTCTTCACCTTCTAATTGGGCTAACGCAGTTACAACCTTGTTGGTGGTAACACGCCTTCAATTATTACCAAAAGTGTTGTACTTGCCTTGTTGAACCAAACAACGGAGCGTTGGTATTACTGGGCTTTGACAGGGAAAGGGATCTAGATCCGAGTCATGCTGTGTTTTCGCTTTTTTCTGGGTAGTTCCCTGGTGAATAAGGAAATTTCCACTTCATTCCTCTTCATCCTTTATAATAGCCCCTACAGTCCCCAAGGAATTTGTCGGTAGTGTTCTTTCCTCCTCAAGTGTAGGAAGAATATGTTGATTTATGAGAAGGATTCAGAATATATACTCTTATAATGTTAATGAGTTATTGTTTTCATGCATATGACGCATTCATTAGTTCAATGGAAATCATGTATAACATGATGTAAATGAAACTTCGTTTAAGATAAGGTTTATCCACTGTATATTTCAAATGCAAGGTTTACCACTTTCACAATCAACGCTACTTCCAAAAAGGATCCCTTGTTCTATGTCAGTATTTCAAGTGAAATTTGTAGCCCTGTTACAAACACTGCAATTGCCAACTGTTCATATTTTGAGTGTAAGATTGTACCCCTTTACAGCCAATGCCGCTGCCAGTTAGAGAGATCTTCACTTCTCTACCGTTCTGGACTCTGATGGTAACATCCTTTGGCAACTGTTTCGTCTTGTATACCCTCCTCACCGAGCTGCCTACATACTTCAGCAACATCCAGCACTTCGATCTCACCAGTGTTAGTATTACAAAAGTCAGTGATTTATGGTATTAGGCATAACAGACAGCTGAACCGTACTGTTGGCCGTGAGGGGCTGTGTAACCAAAATCAGAGTATTTTTGTCTGCATACTACATCTAAAAATGACTTAACACAGCTTTTCATAATATAATTCATCAAGAGAAGTACAGTAAGCCTGCGTGAGTTGAGATACCCAGTTTCTTGACCATTTAACCGGAAAATGCTTTATTCAGTGATAGTCTTTTCGTCTATCCAGTGCTAGAAGTTATTCTAAGAACAGATTGTGAATCAGATCTAAAATCTCTTCAATCACCACTCATGTCATAAAGAGAGAGCATGTAATGATATAAAATAATGTACAGTAAGATGCCGAAAGCTTGAGTTATGAAAGTATGTGATTCTATAATTTATTTCGCTGGGCTTTGTTAGTATCTTCTGCTTCTGCATTTCTCTGTCATTTACTTAGATCCAACTTACCCTAGTGAAAAGCAGTCTTGGTTTTATTCCTAAAGCCTGGAGTTAAATCTGGCATGCTGCTAACAATACTTTTTTTTAATGCGAGGAAGAGGGAACCAACGGCTAGGAGCCCGCAAAACAGTTCCTTCCAAGAAAAAAAAAAAAAAAAAAAGAGCTAAATTCGAGATCCCATTTATTTCGAGATGCCTGGACACACTGCGTTTGAAAATTTGGAGATCATAGGAAATAGAGACAGAGGGAGACAGTCCCAGAGCTGACCTATTGCCTAAATGAACTGGGAGTAACGGTTAACTCTTGCATTAGAAAGTTGGACAGAAAAGGGATGAGAGTTTGTTGCTAGATGGATGCTACGCACTGGTCGTAGAGGTGGAGGGATGCAGATAGTTCAGAGGAGCAGTGACCATGGAAAATGCGATAGAAAAGAGATAAACAGGCAACAGTGCTGCGAAGAGACAGAGGTTGAAGGGAGTCAGTAAGAGGAGGAGATTTAATGAGACGAAAAGCCTATGACTCCACCCTACTGAAAAGAGCTGTATGTGGGGAGTCTCCCTACACATGAGAGTTGTGCTCTACACAGGGGCGAATAAAATCCTTGTATAAAGTCAACATCTGTGCAGGGGTAAAGAAGGTACGGAGTCGGCCTAGCACACCCAAAATCTTGGGAGCAAAATATACCAAAGATGTAATACGATCTTTCCAAGCTAAATCCCGAGCGAATGAAGCCCCATGCATGTTCAAGGATGATGCAGGAGTGAGCTGGATATTATTAAGCATTACTGGGTACTCCTGTGGAAGCTTTTGTCGCGTTGATAGGTGTAAAAACTGAGTCTTTGATGAATTAAAAATAAGATTATTTTTACCCCAGTCAAAGATACGAGCCAAGTCAGATATTAGGTGTGTCATAGTCTCATCTCTTGTTTGTTGAAGTAACTGCTGAGATGGACGTAGCAGGAACCGAATCGAAAGGTGAAGGGTGGAATCATCAGCGCACGAGTGGATAGGGTTAGATGTACAGCTTAGAAGATCATTGATGAATAAAAGGAAGAGAGTTGGTGATAGGACAGAGCCCTGAGGAACACCACTGTCGATCGATCTAGGAGAAGAACGATGGCCGTCTACAACAACCACAATAGAACGTTCAGAAAGGAAACTGTAGATGAAGGCACAGATAGGATAGAAACCATAAGAGGGCAGTTTGTAAATTAGAAACTTATGCCAGACTCGATCGAAAGCCTTTGTCAAGTGCAATGGCAAAGCTCTCGCCAAAGTCCCGAAAGGAGAATGACCAGGAGTCTGAAAGGTAGGTGAGAAGATAGACAGTGTAGCGTTCCTGATGGAACCCATACTGACAATCAGAAAGAAGGTTGCAATAGGAGAGATGCTTTAAAATTTTTCTCTTAAGAAATGACTCAAAGACTTTTGAGACACAGGATTTTAAAGCAATTGGATAATAGTTATAGGGTTGTGAATGGTCACCCATCTTTGGGACCGGCTGAATGAGAGTAAACTTCCAGCAAGAAGGAAAGGTCTATCTATCTATCTATATACCTAGGCTGCTTCCGCCAAGGAAAGGGAGGTAGCCGAGACAGGACGACACACTCTCCATTTACTCATCCATTCAAACACATTCATTCACATCTTAGCCCCAAAGGGGAGAACGGACAGATCCTCACCGCACCACACCGCACAAGGGTCAACTGCGCAATGCAATCAGTGACATCCGCAGCAGGGCCCGACAGCAGAACTGGTTTACCCCTGCCACATCATAACAGACCCATCCCCTTACCTGCACCTGACCTGACTAGCTGATCAGACCAAATGCGGGAGAATATCCCCTCAGGGCTGCGTCATCACTTATTTATTCACAATTTCTCTCCATTTATTTCTGTCACGCACAGCCACTCTTCCTTGCTCAACAGACATCCCTCTCGTATCCAGCGCTCTCTTCACACTGTCCATCCATCCTATTCGTGGTCTTCCTCTCAGCCTTACACCTCTCACATCAGATCTAGTTATCTTTTTCACCAATCGCTCATTATCCATTCTCTCCATATGCCCAAACCATCGCAACACCCTCTGCTCAACTCTACCAGCCATCTCCCGAACAACTCCAGTTCTCCTTCGCACTTCATCATTTCGTACCCGATCCATACGTGTCACTCCACACATACTCCTCAGACACCTCATCTCCATTACATTCAAACTTTTCCTCTCTGCTACACCCATATTCCATGTTTCAGCCCCATATAATGCAGTCGGTACCACAACACCCTCATACAGCCTTCTCTTTACATCCATTCTAAGCGAACGACATTTAAACACTTTTTTCATTCCTCCCAGCACCTTTCCTACTTCATTTATTCTAAACTTCACTTCTGCATCTATTCTTCCATCCACAGCAACATGTGACCCTAGATATTTAAAACAATCTACCTCCTCAAGCAACTCACCATTCAAAACTATATTCATCCCCGTACCATCTATCAACCTCGTACACTTCATCACTTTACTCTTATTCTCATTTACTTTCAAATTCCTCCTTTCACACACCCTTCCAAACTCCTCTACCAACTGTCTCAATCTCTCCTCTAAATCAGTCACTAGTGCAGTATCATCTGCAAACAGCAGCTGCTTCAGATTCCAATTTCCACCATCAACATTTACCAGACTCAGACCACCTAAAACCCTTGCATTCACCTTCCTTACAACACCATCCATGTAAATATTAAACAACCAAGGCGACATCACACATCCCTGTCGCAGCCCCACTCTCACGGGAAACCAATCACTCACAGCATTTCCCACTCTTACACATGCTCTACTATTTACATAAAAACTTTTCACCCCTTTTAGTAACCTACCATCAAGTCCATACAATCTTAAAACAGTCCACAAAACCTCCCTATCAATTCTATCATACGCTTTCTCTAAATCCATAAATGCCCAAAACACATCCTCGCCTTTCGCTAAATACTTTTCACACACTTGTCTCACAGCAAACACCTGATCAACGCATCCCCTCCCTCTCCTAAAGCCACACTGCTCATCACTAATCACTCCCTCTGTACCCTCTCTAACTCTCATAATTAACACTCTACTATACACCTTACCTACAACACTCAACAGACTTATACCCCTAAAGCTAGTACATTCATACTTATCACCCTTGCCTTTATACAACGGGACCACACAATTGGCACCATACCTTTCTCAAAGCACACATTCAACAATCTTACTAACCAGTCAACAATAGTCACTCCACCACCCTTCAGGCATTCCACAGCACACCCATCCATACCTGCAGCTTTCCCTGTTTTCATCTCCTTTACTGCCTTCTCCACTTCCTCTTTCGTGATCAAAGAATCATTCAACTCTCCCAACACATTTATTCCTTGCACCCTTCCATCCGCCACAATCTCAGCCACCCTTTCCTCCTCTACATTTAACAATCTTTCAAAATACTCTGCCCATCTCTTCCTTACTGCATGCATCTCAATTAACATCCTTCCATCCTCTGCTTTTACTCGTTCTTCCTTCCCAGACTCTCCCTTTCGCACCCTTTTCACCTCCTTCCAAAACATTTTCTTTTTCTGTTGAAAATTCTCTGTCAGCCGCCTACCCCACCTCTCATCTGCTGCCACTTTAGCATCACGCACAGCCCTTCTCGCTCTATTCCTCTTTTCCTTATACCTTTCATATGACATCTCATCCTTCCTCTGCAGCCACACTTCATATGCACGTCTCTTCTCGGCCACAGCCATACTTACTTCCTCGCACCACCATTCACTTCCTTTTCTTACACCACCACCCACACGTCTCACACCACACACCTCTTCTGCATGCCCCACCACAGCACTCTTAAACAACTGCCATTCCTCCTCCACGCTGCCATTTTCCCGATCTTTCACTGCGTTCCACTCATCTTTCAATTTCTCCTAATACTGTATCTTTTTCTCTCTTTTATCCAACTCACTCACTTTCAAAACCTCCTTGCCACACCTATCCCTCCTAGCTCTCACCCATCTCTTACCTACTCTTAACTTTCCCTCCACCAGGTAGTGGTCAGACATACCTCCACCCTCCCCTCTTAGAACTCTCACATCCAACAATCTTCCTATTACATTCCTAGACACAACCACATAGTCCATCAAAGCTCTATCAACAACCCTTCCACCCTCCTGTCTCACCCATGTATACTTATAAATATCTTTCTTCTCAAACAGCGTATTCCCAATCACCATCTCTCGCTCAACACACATCCCTATCATTCGTTCCCCATTTTCATTTCTTCCAGGCACACCATGCATACCAACTATGCCTTCAACTGCTACATTTCCCACTCTAGCATTCAGATCTCCCATCATTACCACATTCACATTCGCTCCAAAACTCTGCAGACACTTATCAACATCATTCCAGAAAGACTCCCTCTCTTGTTCATCCCTTTCACTACCAGGCCCATATGCACTCACAAACACCCACAACTCACGTTCAAATTTCGCTTTCACCCACATCAATCTCGATGACACCTCCTTCCATTCAATCACACACTGCTGTACTTCCGGACTCACTAACAAGGCCACACCTTCTCTTGCCCTTCCTCTATCAACACCTGACAATCTTCCATTCACACTTCCAAACATAGACTCACCCTTCCCTTTCATCTTCGTTTCACTCAAAGCTAACACATCCAACTTTCTTCTCACAAACATTCTCCCAATCTCCTCCCTTTTAGCCTCAATCGTACTACATCCACGCACATTCATAGACCCAATCTTCAGGGTTCGGGGATAACTCCATCCCCCATCCCTTTCTCTGGCCTGTCTCTTTTTAGGAACTAAAAAACAGAGGAGGGGGTCCCTAGTCCCCTCACCCCGCCCCTTTTAGTCGCCTTTTACGACACGCAGGGAATACGGTGGCAGTATTCTTCCTAACACAACCTGGCCGCAGAGTAGTAGTACCACCCCATAATGCGGCCAGGCTGTGTCCCCCCCGCCACAGGGGGGACACAGCCTGGTGCAAGTTGAAAAACAAAGGCGAAAGAGTTTACTTAGGCAGGGTGTAAGCACAGAAACACAGTTCTTGAGGACAACAGGAGGGACTCCATCAGGCCCATATGCCTTGTTAGTACTGAGGCCAGTGCTGGCAGAAAATACACCAGCTGAAGAAATTTTAATGTCAGCCATGAGGAAGTCTGAGGGAGGAAGTGATGGAGGAACAGCACCGGAATCGTCAGAGGTGGAATTGGAGGAGAAAGTCTGATCGAAGAGATCTGCTTTATTAGTAGAAGAAAGAGCAACACAGACATCAGAGTAGAAAAGAGGAGGGAAGGTTGATGAGGTAAAGTTGTTAGAAAGGGTTTTGGCGAGATGCCACAAGGAGTGGAATGAATTCGAGTTGGAGAATTAAGAGCATTTAGTAGAGATGAAATTATTTTTAACAGAGAGAAGAACAGACTTAGCACGATTCCGGGCAGAAACATAAACAAGATGTGATTCAGGAGTGGG
Source organism: Coenobita brevimanus (assembly GCF_032717465.1). Classification (NCBI taxonomy): domain Eukaryota; kingdom Metazoa; phylum Arthropoda; class Malacostraca; order Decapoda; family Coenobitidae; genus Coenobita; species Coenobita brevimanus. Next base: position 31,625,066 of record NC_137019.1, read on the forward strand.
TTGGCTCTGGTACCTTTCGTAGACCCTCTCCTTGTTGCGGACAGCATTAAAACAAGCGTGATTAAACCAAGGTTTTCTTGCATTAATCAAAGGATATGAGAAGGGAATGTATGCTTCCATGACCGAGAGAATAACCTCCGTAATACGCAAGGCACACTCGGATGGCTCCCGGCCATGGAAGCAATAATCATTCCAGGGAAAATAAAAGAAATACTTCTTGAAGGCCTCCCAATCTGCAGCTCCAAAGTGCCATTGTCGACGTTTCTTCAAAGGGTCCACAGGCCATACCGGAGCGATAGGACAGGTTAAGGTAATAAGGTTGTGATTGGACAAGCCCAACGGAGAGAAAAGATTAATAGTGTAAACAGAAGGCTTAGTTGTAAGGAAGAGGTCAAGAATGTTGGAGCTATCTCCAAGACAGTCAGGGATATGGGTAGGGTGCTGTACAAGCTGCTCTAGGTCATTAAGGATAGAAAAGATATAGGCTTGTTCACTAGGTGGATCAGTGAAAGGAGAGGAGAGCCAAAGGTGATGGTGAACACTGAAATCTTCTAGAATGGAGATTTCATATCTCAGCAACTATACAATCGAGATAATTCATTAAGAGACCGAGATACTCAACATTCCATCAACTCTCCACTGCGCGTGTCCCGAGGTGTCTAGATGGATGCATTGTGGTTCACGCAGGTGAAGTTCAGATGCCACTTTTGAGGTTACGGCAAAGTTGAATCCCGATGAGTGTGCCAGTCTGTCTAGGGTCTGTTTGAGTGGCATTCCCACTCATCCTACGTACACCTGAGGAAAGTTTCGCGTTGCACACTAGCATTAACATAAGCGTCATTGAATATGAGACAGAGGGGTGCGAAGCAGCCGCCAGGCACTCACTTATCTGGTAACTGTGTGACAGAGTGTCCGGGTGGGAGAGATTATTGGAGTAGGGTTAAGGTTCTCTGTGGCATCACAGACAGTATCAATAGCCAACGATAATACATCCAGTGAATTATTAGTCCATATAACCAAATGTTTACTAAAGGACTTTAGTGTGACACTTCTCATTAAACAATGAAGACTGATTATGTGCATTAATGGCAAGTGTTAATGAACAATTATATGTAATTCCGATTTCCAGTAGGAAGGGTAACTTATGTATCTCGAATTTATTATTCTTTTTTATATTCATACGCAACCCATCCAACATTATAACTTACATCAACATATGCATTATGTTAGGATAATTATATAAAGAAAAAGAAAAAACACTATCCACAAATATCTCACCCTTAAAATTGTCCAGCCACCTTCCTTCACTATAACGACATGCTCCTGCAAGGCATTAAGTCAACCAATGTTCGGACGAGATGTGTCCTTGCCCTGTGAAGCTCACAAGCTGCTTCGGTGTGGGCAGGTAGTTCTGTAGAGGTCCTCTCCCTCCGTGGTTCCCAAGTGTTAACTATGTTAGCCCACACATGCTCTGTTGGCTTCGTATCGGCCCCCTTACTTGGCCATTCCAATAACTGCAAGTTTTCCTGAGCTGCAAACCACTGTTGCACAACTGTTGCCATGTGTATGGGACACCGATCCTGAACAAAGATGACGGTCAAGCGGGAAAGGGGAAACTCTTGTCACACAGAAAGGGTAGGAAGAAATTCTCCAAAATCTTTATATACTTGTTTGCAGTAAACCTTCCCTCATTTCGATTGACGTCCCCTACATCTTGGATATTCATCCATCCCCACAAGTTACACGTAACATGGCCACTTCGCGCCCTCTAGAATTTATGGGCCCAGTGATATCTGCTAATAAAATGAGCAGTTATCAGTCTCACAATACAGTCACAGTTGTATGATACTACCACCTATAGCTGTGAATAGTCAGACGTTTTCATTATTTAGTTGAAAGAAATTATTTACCAAAAATATATCATGGTAATGCATGCTGCAGAATGTTTCATATCGTTACTCATGGTTAAATACTCTATTACTCATTGCAACTCGACAGTTATAAGCTAAATATATCATTTAATATGACTGTCTAGTTTTAAGGTACTTGGTGTAAGTGCTGAGGATTCATACAAAATATCTTTTTAATGTGGTCATAACTACATATTGACATACTAATACATTAGATACATTACCTTGTATTATTTGGTCTCCACAAGTGAACTCGGCCATGGGGACGTGGATGCAAAGGTCTTTTCATCAGAGAACACCACCCTGTTCCAGAATTCCATCCCCTTATCTGCATAAAGAAGAGCCAAGTCCAGACTGGCGGCCCGATGTTGTTTGGTTATTCACTCCCTGACAGTGGGAATCCTATGGTGGAGTCCCCGCTCGCGTAGACGGTTTCTTATGGTCCTACTGGATATGTGCATTCTTAAACTGTCACGGATTGCGACTGTGTTGGTAAAGGGGTCTTCCTGTGAAGCTTGAATGATCCTAACATCATCTTCAGGGGTAGTCACTCGGTGACTCTTTGTGTCATGAATACATAATGCACTTAATCAATGAAATCAGCAAGATGTAAGACCTCTTTATATCAAATAATGCTTTACTCCCTAAATATTCAACTGAAAATGTTCCCATATAAATTTTTCTTCAAACACGACATTCATCCTTCAAGTTGTGCCTCTCCTCCCACGTCTTGATCAACTTGCTCACAGTGGGCGTTGACATACCGAGGTTACGGGCAATTTCTCGAATAGAATGACCAGCTTCAGCGAAGGCCAACAATACGACCTCTTAGAGCAATCCCGCATTGCTGGTTGTTCATCTTGTCCTGTAAAACTTGTGATGAAGGTCATGATTTCTGCGGTATGAATATACCTTGGGTATATTGTGGTTGGCTGTTGATGCTGTGATGTCATCAACTACACTTTACCCCTAACCCTTCTCACCCATCACTCTCCTACCCCCCTACACCTCCCACACACAGTTGCCAGATATGTGAGTATCTGGCTACTGCTTCATTCTTACTGATAATCAGAAGTTCGGATGCATAGGCAGGTGTATTATGCGAAACTTTCCCCGAGTGTACTTATAATGCATTTATTCTTCTAACTTCTCAGTTCACTGCAGTAATGGCTCTCATTTCCGAATGGTTATTTTGGTCATAAAACTTATTTTTCTGTACCATCCTCATCCTTATCCTCTGCACTTATTTCTCTTATATCTTACTTCACGAAATGAATGTCAATCCTTACTTTCGTGATAACACTTATTCTTTACACAGAAATTTTATATTTCACTTGGGTACAGGTCTTTCTCCATGTGGTAGCTTCCAGCCTTAGGTGTCATCTTCCCACGCGACAGTGATGATACTCACCTCTAGTTCCCTCTCGATAACACTTTTACTCATTCCCTTCCTTGAATGAGTGGACAGCTTGACAGGAATGGAAATGGTAGGGGATGGGCAGGCAGCGTCGGTGGTAAAAATTCAGAATTTATTGTCAGAACTGACTTTCGGAACTGAAATTTTGAGGGAATTTTGAGGGTATTCTTCTACCAAGACACCAAATGTTAAAATTAAAGTAATAGGAGTATCTCAGTTTTCAGTGAATTCAATAAAATTCCTGACACCTGTGAAATAAACTCCAGTTACCTTTAAGGGACGACTTATATTTGCCTTATCCTTTGGTAAAGAAGGAAAGAAGGTGGTCATGCATATGGTTGATGTTCATACCTCCTACATATAATGCAATTCTTGAGGAATTTCCTTACAACCTGTCTACCCATAGGAATCCAATTCCTTTCTCGGACTCGGGCCAAAGTGTTTGGCACACCTCCATGAGGAATTAATTCATGGGCTTCCTTAAAAATTAATTGTAATCATTCTTTGGTAACAATATAGGGTGTCTAGTTTGAAGAAGCAAATCAGATTTTACTATTCTGCCACGGCATCTAATTAGACCCTTTCCATCTAAGAATAATCCTAAATCTTGTATTAGATTATTATTGCTGCTAGTGCCTTGGCATAAAAGGTAAAAAAAATCTATCCGTAATAATTATTTCCTCTGCAACTTTCTCACCCAATATTCCATGGGCTCAAACTCCTCAGACCCACTTTCTTATTTAAAAATCTTACAATTAATTTAGTAGTGTTAAGTTGTCATATTGATGAAAATCCACTTATGTCTGTGACATCTGGCTCAGGTACTACAGCATCCTGGTTTACAACACTAACCTTTGCAATATTATACTGTTTATGATCAGGCCATTCTTTACTAAGTAGCCATTTAGGACCTTTAAACCACAAGTCATCTCTGATCAACCTCTCGAGAGAAGATCAGCTTAGTTTTGATTGGAGGATACATGCATAAATTTAAATTTGGAAGACAGTTCTTTTATAGTCTTCACTCTATTGCTGACGAAAGAAATTTTACTCTATTCCTTTCCTATCCAGTAGGCAAATCTCACTGTCAGTCCATATATACAGATCCTCAAAATGAGTTTCAAGAGTAATGATTTAATACTTGGCCAATTTAGTTCCTACTTCTGTGGAAGCCAATTCCATTTGAGGTAGGGTTCCTTCTTTAATTAGTGCAACTATTGCTTTGGACGTACAGCTCCGGACAGAAATTCGTGATACACGATAATCTCCCACCAGAGGTCAGGTTAATCGCACACGTCTGCCTCCCCCCTCCCAAACTCCCCTTCCTTACCCCCACCAAACACTGATTGTTGGGTGGATGGATCGGAGATATGAAGTTTCGCTCACTCTCACGTCTTGCCGCATGTAAAGTTACTTTCATTTATCTTACTCTTAGGTGTATTATCAAGTGCATAAATCCATCTTCAGTTCCATGAGAAGTGATTATATCGAAGTTTTAGCAGCTTCCAATACTATGACCTTAATGTATAGAGTCTGGTTTCCAAATGCTTATCCAACGTGTTCTAAGCGATAGACAAAAATCCAAGTAACAGTTAAAAGTTATATGGCCAGATAAGTCCCTCTCTTGCCTTGTCATGTGGACAGCCACATATACACTCACCTACTTATCCACCTACCCACTCAACCCATCCAACACAACCCACCGACCTCACCTCTGCTATCCACCCAGCCCACCGATCCCTGCTATCCACCATGCTAACCCACGAATGCCACACACGAAGGTCTTCCAACAATGCCACTCGACTCATTTACTCATTCACATCTCCACCTTGCACCCACCCAGCCACCCAAC